>NC_080386.1:52545801-52900104 GCF_014773155.1 Arachis stenosperma
CTAACGCCCAGCCTTCAAGAGTTTGAAGCTCGTCACAGTCATTCAATCATTGAATCCTACTCAGAATACCACAGACAAGGTTTAGACCTTTCGGATTCTCTTGAATGCCGCCATCAATTCTAGCTTATACCACGAAGATTCCGATTAAGGGATCCAAGAGATATCCACTCAATCTAAGGTAGAACAGAGGTGGTTGTCAGGCACACGTTCATAGGTGAGAATGATGATGAGTGTCACGGATCATCACATTCATCAACTTGAGGAACAAGTGATATCTTAGAACAAGAACAAGCTGAATTGAATAGAAGAACAATAGTAATTGCATTAATACTCGAGATACAGCAGAGCTCCACACCTTAATCTATGGTGTGTAGAAACTCCACCGTTGAAAATACATAAGAACAAGGTCTAGGCATGGCCGAATGGCCAGCCCCCATGATCTAAGAACTAGACGTCCAAAGATGATCCTAAGATCTAAAATGATCCAAAGATGATCCTAAGATCTAAAATGATCCAAAGATAAAAATACAATAGCAAAAAAGGTCCTATATGTAGAGAACTAGTAGCCTACGGTTTACAGATATGAGTAAATGACATAAAAATCCACTTCCGGGCCCACTTGGTGTGTGCTTGGGCTGAGCATTGAAGCATTTTCGTGTAGAGACTTCTCTTGGAGTTAAACGCCAGTTTTTATGCCAGTTTGGGCGTTTAACTCCCATTCTTGTGCCAGTTCCGGCGTTTAACGCTGGGCAGTTTTGAGCTGATTTGGAACGCCAGTTTGGGCCATCAAATCTTGGGCAAAGTAGGGACTATTATACATTGCTGGAAAGCCCAGGATGTCTACTTTCCAACGCCGTTGAGTGCGCGCCAATTGAATTTCTGTAGCTCCAGAAAATCCACTTCGAGTGCAGGAAGGTCAGAATCCAACAGCATCTGCAGTCCTTTTCAGTCTCTGAATTAGATGTTTGCTCAGGTCCCTCAATTTCAGCCAGAAAATACCTGAAATCACAGAAAAATACACAAACTCATAGTAAAGTCCAGAAAAGTGAATTTTAACTAAAAACTAATAAAAATATAATAAAAACTAACTAAAACATACTAAAAACATACTAAAAACAATGCCAAAAAGCGTATAAATTATCTGCTCATCAAGGCACATTTTAAAGCGTGCCTATAACCTTTAATTATTTGGGACCCTAAAAAAGCGTAACGATAGAATTCCCACTTAATTTAATTTTTCACTCAAACACTTAATTTCTTTATCAGAATACTCAAAGCAGCCCTCACTTAGAAGTGAGAACCCAAACCCTCGAATATCTCCATTACTCAACTAAGAACCCTAAACTTTCATAGCCCTCTCTCAGTTCGCAGCCCTCTCAGCTCGCAGCCCTCTTCATCACCGAGAAGCGAGAATCCATCTTCATCTTTCAGGTCGTAGCCCGCTCTCAACTTGCAACCCTCTATCCTTCTCTTACAACCCTTTATCCCTCTTTCGCAACTCTTGGAAACTTCAATCAGTGCTGCCTCCGTCGGTGCACCCTCCATCGGCGCGCCCTCTGTCGGCGTTCACTCTCACTCGCAAGGCCTCCATCGGCGCTCGCTCTCTCTCGCTCAAACCTTACCTCCGTCGACGCTGACTCAATCGTCGCTGCCTCTCCCTCAATCGCCGTTCCTCCCTCAATCGGTGCTCAACCCTCACCATAACACAAGAAGGTACGGATTTAAAGATTTAATCCCTTTTTGTTTCTCTGTTTCAACCCTCCACAAATTTCTCTATTTCAACCCTCACCATAACGCTGATTAATGTTTTCTTTTCTTATATAATCATCTCTTGCAACTGTAATCACCTCTCTTTTTGTTTTGTTTCTATTATGTGGTGAACTCTCTAGTTTGACCGCATTCGTGTGGGGAATGTGATGGATTGTCTATTTTATTATATGTGCTTTGCCTTACCATGACACGCATGCATTTGTTCGAATAGTACAGATACTTGATATAAGGTTTGAGTGATATGATCATTTGTTATTTTGTTTGATTATGATGTAAATTGCTTATTGGAATGGTTTCTGATGTTTGTCTTCAATTTTTTGGTAAAGCAATACTAAATGGAGGTTTCTTGAGGGTGTGAGGGTCTCTGGTGCACTACCACCTAGAACGGTCTTGGTGTAGCAGTGTATCTGTGATAAAGGTGTGTTGGAAGTTCTATGCAACTATGTGAGTGCTCAATTTGTTTTCATTTTTGTATTTGATTTTTGTCCAATGGAATTGAATAGTTAGATAAAAGTTTCAATTACAGGCAGCTCCATCAAAGAAGTTTCAAACTTTCAACCTTCAAGACATGTAATAGGCTTATGTACTGCGGTTTGCATTTCATCAAAAGAAAATTATTTCCTAGCTTAAATGCTGTAATTTTGCAATAATCTGATGGTATGAAGCTAAGCATTTGACCTGAATCAAATAAGTATCCTTTGTTCATACTCATTTTTTTTGGGGCCTGGATATATGTTTTTACTTTTTATCCTAATGTGTTCTCTGCATATATGATTTAGTATAGAGAGAGTTTTACTAATACAAAAAGGAAATGATTTTATAGAGAAAGTGAACTTCTATGTATTTAATGCCATTGGAAACTCAGATTTTATCTTTCCTATAAAAATTCTTTTGTTTTTGTATTCTTCACAAATGCCCTTTGTAAAATTGATAAAGATATAAATTCTGTCAACTGCTGTCTGGTATACCAATGTGTTTTCTAGTCCAAATTTTTTAAGAGTTTGCTTAATTCATTTTTTAGGTTTCATGGGGAGAATCAAGTATGATTCAAGCTGAAAGGTTATTTTCCTGAACCCAAAGAACAAGGAAATGTTGCTGGAGAACTTCAAAGAACAGATTGCTTTGTCTGTGAGAAGCATCCAGTGGAGCTATGCAATATTCTGGTCTACTTCATCTACCCAACTCAGGTACTAACTTCTAACTAACTGCTTCCTTGAATTTCAGTTCTGTTTTGTGATTTTTTTTTTCATTTTCTGTTTCTTGAATATGTGTTGTTTGTGAAAATACCTCAATGGACTTCATATGACGAAACACATCATGACTTGTTTGTTCTTCTTCTATAATATGAACAACTCAATAGAATAGCTTCTTAGACAACACCACAATTCAATAATACTACTATTCAAAATTAATTTCTTTCTATTCATGGTGCCCATTTAGTAGGGTGTTGAGTTGGGGGGGGAAGGATATTACAATAGAGACATTAAGACAAGGAAGACAAGTTAAGGAGTGGAACTCAATTCTGATCAGATAGGGTTGCAGCGGAGTGAGTAGCTTCGAGAGTTATACAAGTCCCTCAAAGCTGTAGATGCCAGCCCTCAAATTAAGGTTGTTTTGTGTGTTGGGTTAAGTTTTCTTCAAACAAAAATGGTAGCTGTTGTTAGCATTGGTTTTTCCAATAGAATCTGAGTCTCCGGCGAGAGAAATAGAAAAAACATATTTGAGAAAAAAAGGTTTTTCCATGAGCATTGCTTTTTTTTTTGCCTTTTGACTTTTCAGTATGAATCTAGCTAAATACATACTTTTTTTTCTTATCTTGACACAATTTACAGCAACTTCACCGATGCTCTCCCTTTGGTACGTGTTCTTTGTGTGATTAGGTCAAACTGTAAATAATTAAAGGCCAAATATTCATGTTAGAGCTTAATGGGATGTGTGATTTTGCTTTTTGATGTGTTGTTTCTGTTTCAGGTGAAGTACTACTCTGAGAATAACAAGAGGCTTATTCACTTCTCTACTTGTGAAGTTGCATTTATTTTGACCTGCAGAGGTCAGTAACTCTTCATAACTTAATTGTTATCAGATCTCATTATCCTTCTTGTTGCTGCAGCTGTGTTATTAGAACTCCTTTTTTCTATTTTTTACTTTTTATTCCGTATCTTATCTGAAATTGTTGGTTATAATGGCTTTCCAAAAGGATTTTATCGAAATGTTCAAACATAGGCGTTCAGTTGACACTTTTTGAGACTATAAGTATCTGGGAACCCGAAACCATGTTGATGGAATAGTTGGGGAGTAAGCAGCTCAATTATTTATCCATTATGCTTTCTTGTCCTTCTTTTCTTTTATAATAAAACTTATTTATGAAGAACTCATTATTTCCACTCTTATTCCACTGTCAAGGTACAAGTGGTTGACTTTTGGAGAAGCAGGTACTGCACGGTCAGCTATAGGCTCTGGTCTGATTTATTATGGAATTCCAAAGGTTAATTCTATAATATAGTCATGAACCTCAATTATTTATTTCAATACTTGGCATATATTATTACATAACCACTGGTATGTGCATTTCCAGGAGCTTGCTCTCCCTTTTCTTTTTATTATTTTCTATTTTATAAAAGAAACACAAAATATTTCTTTTTACTATTTTTTCTTTGCACTAACATCGTGATTGTAGTTTCTTACCACCATCTGTAGTTGCTAATGATTTATAATTTTATTTATTCAAGAAGCATCATTTATGATTTCATTGCTAAGTACTTGTTACCACTTGCCTTTTTCTGCCTTGGATGTAGGGAAGCAGTAATCTTCAGCCCTTTAGCCACCAAAATCTGATGATGTTGCAACTATTTGCTATACAAGTGGTACAACTGGAACCCCAAAGGTGAGTAGGTTCTTGCCAAATTACAATTTTTTGTTTATGGTAGATGTTGTGTGCATGAAATGCTTTCCTTGGTAATGGTCACTTTATAGAACATTCTTCATTTATCCTTCTGCTAAACGAATTCTCTTCAGGGGGCTGTCTTGAGCCATGCAAACTTCATTGAAAATGTTGTTGGGACCACTATGGATGAAAAATTTGGCCCTTCTGATGTGTGAGTTCATTTTGAATGCCTACGTCATAATGTCTAGTAGTATTATTGTCATATTTTGGCTAATAAAATATTCTAAATATTCTTGCTCTGGATTCCTTTTTATTTTCAGTTATATATCATATCTCCCTTTAGCACACATTTATGAGCGGACAAACCAAGTCATGCATGTACATTTTGATGAGACTCAGATCACACATCTGCTAAAAGAGGTCCAGAAGATATTGAGGTTAGAACATGGCTTCAATTGGGGTGTCAGAGATGCTTGGAAACCCCATCAAGTTGAGTGGTGCAACAAGGTCAGCACCATCAGCTTCTAGCCCTGCCACCTTCGAGACTGTGGCTCTCTTTGGTAAGAAGAAGGCAGCACCACCTCCTCCTTCAAAGAAAGCTGCTGCTGCTGTCACTCCTGCCAATGATGAACTCGCCAAGTGGTATGGTAAGTGGTTGCTCCTATCTTCACATCCTTTCCTTCTTTTGTTCTTTACCATATCTAATCTAGTTACTAGAAAAACTTCTACATGAACTACTTTTTATTAAATTATAAGTATTCTTTAAGCAGAAATTCATTATAGAATATGCAAATAAACTGAGAGAACCAAAGTAGCTAACAAGTCCATAGAGTATAGACATGGTTGTGTTCTTTTGACAATGTAATTTGTTGAAATATGGTAACCGAGAAAGGAAGAGAAGGAACTAACAAAGTTTGACTTAGCAGTAAGAGGAAGGTAAATTGCTGGTTGATCCCTTTTTTCTGATGTTAAATTGCTCTCTAGTATGCTTGGCAAGTAAATTCACTTTATTGAATGGGAATGATCATCTTTCTTATTCCAGAATTGGTTTCAAGTAGAAAATGAATGTATAAATGCATGCATTAAAAGATGAACAAAGAACTATATCTCTGTTCTCTTCTTATTAAAGTGAATGCTCATTAGCTCAGGAGCTTGTGTTGAAAAATTTACTCGTAATTAATGAGACTGAGCTTATATTTATGCAGTATAATTGAATGGTTTTGCAGGATTCTGGCTGAAGTTGAAAACCTTGCTACTAATTGTAATGAGACTGAGCTTAAGTTGTATTGTTTCTGTATTTTTTTTCAATTTTTAGTTTTGGAATTCGAACTCAAGATTTATTTTGTATTTGAGTATTAGTTTTTTAATGTATAAAACAATTATCGCAAAAATTGTCACTAATTATTGTTTAATTTATGTTGTACTAAAAGTTGCATGCTATATTTGTAGGTTTAGTAATAAAAAAGGTTTGAAAATTTATATTTTGTAAGTAAAAATAAGAAAAAGGATTTTTTTTTTAATTTTATGAAGCTATTGCCACGCTTTTAATGTGTGGCCATATAACTGGCTATCGCCACGCTTTAAAAAGTGTAGCCATATCTTTCTCTATCGGCACGTTTTTAAAGAGTATCCAAAACAAACATTCTGGGACGTTTTAAAAGCGTGGCGATATGTGCACTTTTCGGTACGCTTTTTAAGCGTACCTATAGGTTAAGACCTATGGCTACGCTTTTAAGCGTGGCAAGAAATGGAAGCGTGCCAACAAAAAAAGCGTGCCGATAGAACCACAAAAGCGTGGCGATAGAGCAATCGGCACGCTGGCAGATGTGACCCTTTCACAAGCATGCCGAAAGTTCAAAAAGCATGGTGAAAAGCTATCAGCACGTTTTTTTGCACTTTTCAGCACGCTTTTAAAGCGTGGCAGAAAGCTTATTTTCTTGTAGTGAGTGGCGGAAGTGCAAGGAAGATGCTTGGTGACTTTACTGCACCAAATTCCAACTTCCATGGAAGAAGCATCTCAATCCCTGCCATTGGAGCAAACAATTTTGAACTAAAGCCTCAATTAGTTTCTCTGATGCAACAGAATTGCAAGTTTGATGGACTTCCATCAGAAGATCCTTTTCATTTCTTAACTGAATTCTTGCAGATCTGTGATACAGTTAAGACCAAGGGATTTGATCCCGAGGTCTATAGGCTTATGCTTTTCCCTTTTACTGTAAGAGACAGAGCTAGAACATGGTTAGACTCTCAACCTAGAGATAGCCTGAACTCTTGGGATAAGCTGGTCACAGCTTTCTTAGGCAAGTTCTTTGCTCCTCAAAGGCTGAGCAAGCTTAGAGTGGATGTTCAAACCTTCAGACAAAAAGAGGGTGAATCCCTCTATGAAGCTTGGGAAAGATATAAGCAACTGACCAAAAAGTGTCCTTCTAACATGCTCTCAGAATGGACCATCCTGAATATATTCTATGATGGTCTGTCTGAATTGTCTAAGATGTCAGTGGACCATTCTGCAGGTGGATCTAATCACCTGAAGAAAATGCCTGCAGAAGCTCAGGAACTCATTGACATGGTTGCAAATAACCAGTTCATATACACTTCTGAAAGGAATCCTGTGAGTAATGGGACGCCTCAGATGAAGGGAATTCTTGAGATTGATGCTCTGAATGCCATATTGGCTCAGAACAAAATGCTGACTCAACAAGTTAATATGATTTCTCAGAGTCTGAATGGATTGCAAAATGCATCCAACAGTACTAAAGAAGCATCTTCTGAAGAAGAAGCTTATGATCCTGAGAACCCTACAATGGCAGAGGTAAATTACATGGGTGAAGACTATGGAAACACCTATAATCCCTCATGGAGAAATCATCCAAATTTCTCATGGAAGGATCAACAAAAGCCGCAACAAGGCTTTAATAATGGTGGAAGAAACAGGTTTAGCAATAGCAAGCCTTTTCCATCATCCTCTCAGCAACAGACGGAGAATTCTGAGCAGAGCCCCTCTAGCTTAGCAAACTTAGTCTCTGATCTATCTAAGACCACTCTAAGTTTCATGAATGAAACAAGGTCCTCCATTAGAAATTTGGAGGCACAAGTGGGCCAGCAAAGTAAAAGAGTCACTGAAACTCCTCCGAGTACTCTCTCAAGAAATACAAAAGAGAACCCTAAAAGTGAGTGCAAGGCTATAACCTTACTTGGTGTGGCTGAATGCACAGAGGAGGAGGAGGATGTGAATCCCAGTGAGGAAGACCTCTTGGGACGTCCTCTAGACAAAAAGGAGTTTCCAATTAAGGAATCTAAGGAATCTGAGGCTCACCTAGAGACCATAGAGATTCTGTTGAGCTTTCTTTTACCATTCATGAGCTCTGATGACTATTCATCTTCTGAAGAAGATGAAGACATTGTTGAAGGGGTAGTTGCCCAGTATTTAGGAGCAATCATGAAGCTGAATGCCTAGCTATTTGGTAATGAGACTTGGGATGATGAGCTTCCATTGCTCATTAATAAACTGAATACCTGGGTTCAGCACACTTTACCTCAAAAGAAACAGGATCCTGGTAAATTCCTAATTCCCTGTACCATAGGCACCATGACCTTTGAGAAGGCTCTGTGTGACCTAGGGTCAGCCATAAACTTAATGCCATTCTCTGTAATGGAAAAATTGGGAAATTTTGAGGTACAGGCTGCCACATTCTCATTAGAGATGGCAGACAAATCCATGAAAAAGGCTTATAGACAGGTAGAGGACGTGCTAGTAAAGGTCAAAGGCCTTTACATCCCTGCTGATTTCATAATCCTAGACACTTGGAAGGATGAGGATGAATCTATCATCCTTGGAAGACCCTTTATAGCCACAGCAAAAGCTGTGATTGATGTGGACAGAGGAGAGTTGGTCCTTCAACTGAATGAGGACTACCTTGTGTTTAAAACTCAAGGATCTCCCTCTGTAACCTTGGAGAGGAAGCAAGAAAAGCTTCTCTCACTGTAGAGTCAACCAAAGCTCCCACAGTCAAACTCTAAGTTTAGTGTTGGGAGGCCACAACTAAACTCTAAGTTTGGTGTTGGGAGGTCCCAACAATGCTTTGAATATCTGTGAGGCTCCATGAGAGCTCACTGTCAAGCTATTGACATTAAAAAAGCACTTATTGGGAGGTAACACAATTTTATTTATCTATGTATTTTCCTTTTTTTAGGTTGATGATCATGTGGAGTCACAAAAACAACTGCAAAATTTAAGAAAAATAAAAAACAACATTAAAAACAACACACCCTGGAAGAGAGACTTACTAGCGTTTAAACACCAGTAAGGGTAGCAGAATGGGCGTTTAATTCCCAGTCTGGCACCATTCTAGGCGTTAAACGCCAGAAACAAGCACCAGACTGGCGTTAAACACCAGAAACAGGCTACAATCTGGCGTTAAACGCCAGAAATACGTTGCATCCTGGCGTTTAACGCCAGGAAAGAAATAAAAGCTGGCGTTTAACGCCAGAAACAAGCAGCAGTCCGGCGTTAAATGCCAAGATTGCACAGCAAGGGTGTTTTGTATGCCTAATCGGAGCAGAGATGACACATCCTTGACCCCTCAGGATCTGTGGACTCCACAGGAACCCCACCTACCCTCCCACAACACTCTTCACCAAAAACCCCACCTACCTCACTTTAAAAATTCAAACACTTTTTCCTCCCATACCCAACCCTAATGACCGAAACCCAACCCTCCCTTCACCCCTATATAAACCCCTCACTACTCCTTCATATTAACACAACACAAACACATTTCCCCCTCTTAGCCGAATTCACTTCTCCCTCCATCTCCTCCATTTTTCTTCTTCTTCCCCTTCTTTCTTTCTTCTTTTGCAAGAGGACGAGGAAACCTTTTAAGTTTGGTGTAGTAAAAGCATTGCTTTTTGTTTTTTTATAACCATTTATGGCACCTAAGGCCGGAGAAACATCTAAAAGAGGAAATGGAAGGCAAAAGCTTCCACCTCCGAGTCATGAGAGATGGAGAGATTTATCTCAAAGGTCCATCAAGACCGCTTCTATGAAGTTGTGGCCAAGAAGAAGGTGATCCCTAAGTTCCCTTTCATGCTCAAGAAAAATGAGTATCCGGAGATCCGACTTGAAATCCGAAGAAGAGGTTGGGAAGTTCTTACCAACCCCATTCAACAAGTCGGAATCTTAATGGTTCAAGAGTTCTATGCTAATGAATGGATCACTAGGAACCATGATCAAAGTATGAACCCGAATCCAAAGAATTGGCTTACAATGGTTCGAGGGAAATACTTTGATTTCAGTCCTGAAAATGTAAGGTTGGCGTTCCACTTGCCAATTATGCAAGAAAATGCACGCCTCTACACTAGAAGGGTCAACTTTGATCAAAGGTTGGACCACGTCTTCATGGACATATGTGTGGAAGGAGCTCAATGGAAAAGAGACTCAAGAGGCAATCCGGTTCAATTGAGAATTGTGGCAAGAGGATTGTTGGAGTTTATCCAACGCTCCATCATTCCTACTAGCAACCGATCTGAAGTGACTGTGGATCGGGCCATCATGATCCATAGTATCATGATTGGGGAGGAAGTGAAAGTTCATGAGATCATACCTCTAGAACTCTACAAGGTGGCTGATAAGTCATCCATCTTGGCAAGGTTAGCCTTTCCTCATCTCAATTGTCATCTATACAATTTGGCTGGGATTGACATAGAAGGAGACATCCTCATTGAAGAGGACAAGCCCATCACTAAGAAAAGGATGGAGCAAACAAGAGAGCTCATTCATGGACTTCAACAAGAGCATGAGGAAGATCCTCATCAAGAATTCCCTGAGATGCCTCAAGGGATGTAATTTCCTCTACACAACTATTGGGAACAACTCAACACCTCCTTGGAAGGCTTGAGTTACAATATGGACCAACTAAGTGTAGGGCACCAAGAGCACTCCATCATTCTCCTTGATATTAGAGAAGATCAAAGAGCTTTGAGGGAGGAGCAACAAAAGCAAGGAAGAGACATAGAAGAGCTTAGGTGCTCTGATGAGCGGATAATTTATACGCTTTTTGGCATTGTTTTTAGTATGTTTTAGTTAGTTTTTATTGTATTTTTATTAGTTTTTAGTTAAAATTCACTTTTCTGGACTTTACTATGAGTTTGTGTGTTTTTCTATGATTTCAGGTATTTTCTGGCTGAAATTGAGGGACCTGAGCAAAAATCTGATTCAGAGGCTGAAAAGGACTGCAGATGCTGTTGGATTCTGACCTCCCTGCACTCGAAGTGGATTTTCTGGAGCTACAGAAGCCCAATTGGCGTGCTCTCAATGGCGTTGGAAAGTAGACATCCTGGGCTTTCCAGCAATGTATAATAGTTTATACTTTGTCCGAGATTTGATGGCCCAAACCGGCGTTCCAAATTAGCTCAAGAATGCCCAGCGTTAAACGCCGGAACTGGCACAAGAATGGGAGTTAAACGCCCAAACTGGCATAGAAGCTGGCGTTTAACTCCAAGAAAAGTCTCTACACATGAAAGCTTCAATGCTCAGCCCAAGCACACACCAAGTGGGCCCGGAAGTGGATTTTTATGTAATTTACTCATCCTTGTAAACCCTAGGCTACTAGTTCTCTACATATAGGACCTTTTACTATTGTATTCTCATCTTTGGACGTCTAGTTCTTAGATCATCTTGGTAGCTATCTTTGAGTAGTCTTATGCTATCTTAGATCATGGGGCTGGCCTCACGGCCATGCCTAGACCTTGTTTTTATGTATTTTCAACGGTGGAGTTTCTTCACACCATAGATTAAGGTGTGGAGCTCTGCTGTACCTCGAGTATTAATGCAATTACTATTGTTCTTCTATTCAATTCAGCTCATTCTTGTTCTAAGATATCACTTGTTCCTCAACTTGATGAATGTGATGATCCGTGACACTCATCATCATTCTCATCTATGAACGTGTGCCTGACAACCACCTCCGTTCTACCTTAGATTGAGTGGATATCTCTTGGATTCTTTAATCGGGATCTTCGTGGTATAAGCTAGAATTGATGGCGGCATTCAAGAGAATCTGGAAGGTCTAAACCTTGTCTGTGGTATTCTGAGTAGGATTCAATGATTGAATGACTGTGACGAGCTTCAAACTCCTGAAGGCTAGGCGTTAGTGACAGACGCAAAAGAATCAATGGATTCTATTCCAACCTGATTGAGAATCGACAGATGATTAGCCATGCCGTGACAAGGTGCGTTGAACATTTTCACTGAGAGGACGGCATTGTAGCCACTGACAACGGTGATGCCCAACATACAGCTTGCCATGGAAAGGAGTAAGAAGGATTGGATGAAGACAGTAGGAAAGCAGAGAGACGGAAGGGACAAAGCATCTCCATACGGTTATCTGAAATTCTCACCAATGAATTACATAAGTATCTCTATCCTTGTTTTATGTTTTATTCATAAATCATCCATAACCATTTGAATCTGCCTGACTGAGATTTACAAGGTGACCATAGCTTGCTTCATACCAACAATCTCCGTGGGATCGACCCTTACTCGCGTAAGGTTTATTACTTGGACGACCCAGTGCACTTGCTGGTTAGTTGTGCGAAGTTGTGAAATTATGTTTAGACCATGGTATTGAGCACCAAGTTTTTGGAGCCATTACCGGGGATTGTTTGAGTTGTGAAAAGAAGAGATCACAATTTCGTGCACCACGCTCCATTGGTTCTTCAAGAGGAAGACGCCATCGTCACTAAGGTGGACTTATTCCTTAATCTCCTTGTCTATTTATTTTTCTGTTTTCGGTTTTGAGCTTTATGTTTGGCTATGTTTTGTGTCTTCACGACATGATCATTAGTGCCTAGTGTCTATGTCTTAAAGCTATGAATAATTCCATGAATCCTTCACCTCTCTTAAATAAAAAATGTGCTAAATTTTAAAAGAACAAGAAGTACTTGGATTTCAAATTTTATCTTGAAATTAGTTTAATTATTTTGATGTGGTGGCAATACTTTTTGTTTTCTGAATGAATGCATGAATAGTGCATATTTTTTTATCTTGTTGTTTATGAATGTTAAAATTGTTGCCTCTTGAAAGAATGATGAACAAAGAAAAATGTTACTGATAATCTGAAAAATCATGAAATTGATTCTTGAAGCAAGAAAAAGCAGTGAAAAAAAAATAATAGTGAAAAAAAGTGGCAAAAAAAAGAAAGAAAGAAAATGAAAAAGCAAGCAGAAAAAGCCAATAGCCTTAAAACCAAAAGGCAAGGGTAAAAAGGATCCTAGGCTTTGAGCATTAATGGATAGGAGGGCCCAAGGAAATAAAATCCAGACCTAAGCGGTTAAATCAAGCTGTCCCTAACCATGTGCTTGTGTCATGAAGGTCCAAGTGAAAAGCTTGAGACTAAGTGGTTAAAGTCATGATCCAAAGCAAAAAAAGTGTGCTTAAGAACTCTGGACACCTCTAACTGGGGACTTTAGCAAAGCTAAGTCACAATCTGAAAAGGTTCACCTAGTTATGTGTCTGTGGCATTTATGTATCCGGTGGTAATATTGGAAAATAAAGTGCTTAGGGCCACGGCCAAGACTCATAAAGTAGCTGTGTTCAAGAATCAACATACTTAACTAGGAGAATCAATAACACTATCTAAAATTCTGAGTTCCTATAGATGCCAATCATTCTAAACTTCAAAGGAAAAAGTGAGATGCCAAAACTGTTCAGAAGCAAAAAGCTACTAGCCCCGCTCATCTAATTAGGACTAAGTTTCATTGATATTGTGAGATTCATTGTACATTCTCTTCTTTTTATCCTATTTGATTTTTAGTTGCTTGGGGACAAGCAACAATTTAAGTTTGGTGTTATGATGAGCGGATAATTTATACGCTTTTTGGCATTGTTTTTACATAGTTTTTAGTATGATTTAGTTAGTTTTTAGTATATTTTTATTAGATTTTAAGAAAAATTCACATTTCTAGACTTTACTATGAGTTTGTGTGTTTTTCTGTGATTTCAGGTATTTCTGGCTGAAATTGAAGGACCTGAGCAAAAATCTGATTCAGAGGCTGAAGAATGACTGCAGATGTTGTTGGATTCTGACCTCTCTGCACTCGAAATGGAGTATTTGGAGCTACAAAAATCCAAATGGCGCTCTCTCAACAGCGTTGGAAAGTAGACATCTAGGGCTTTCCAAAAATATATAATAGTCTATACTTTTCCCGAGTTTAGATGACACAAACTGGCGTTTAACGCCAGCTTTCTACCCTATTAGGGTGTTAAACGCCAGAAACAAGTTGCAAAGCAGAGTCAAACGCCATAAACAAGTTACAAACTGGTGTTCAACTCCAAGGAAGACCTCTAGACGTGAAAGCTTCAATGCTCTGCCCAAGCACACACCAAATGGGCCCGGAAGTGGATTTCTGCATCATTTACTCATTTTTGTACCCCTAGTAACTAGTCTAGTATAAATAGGACGTTTTACTATTGTATTTTCATCTTGGTATCTATCTTTGATCAGTTTATGCAATCTTAGACCTTGGGGGCTGGCCACACGGCCATGCCTAGACCTTGTTCTTATGTATTTTCAATGGTGGAGTTTCTACACACCATAGATTAAGGGTGTGGAGCTCTGCTGTTCCTCGAGTATTAATACAATTACTACTATTTTCTATTCAATTCAAGCTTATTCTTATTCTAAGATATTCATTCGCACTTCAACCTGATGAATGTGATGATCCGTGACACTCATCACCATTCTCACTTATGAACACGTGTCTGACAAACACTTCTGTTCTACCTACGAAAGCTAGAGTGTGTATCTCTTGGATTCCTGGTCCACGACGGATGGTTGCCTCTCTTGACAACAGAGCCTTCCATTCCATGAGATCAGAGTATTCGTGGTATAAGCTAGAATCCATTGGCAGCATTCTTGAGATCCAGAAAGTCTAAGCCTTGTCTGTGATATTCCGAGTAGGATCTGGGATGGGATGATTGTGACGAGCTTCAAACACGCGACTGTAGGGCATGGTGACAGACGCAAAAGGATAGTAAATCCTATTCCTACACGATCGAGAACCAACAGTTGATTAGCCATGCGGGAAACTGTAGAGGACCTTTTTCACTGAGAGGATGGGAAGTAGCCATTGACAATGGTAACGCCCTACATACAGCTTGCCATAGAAAGGAGTATGAAGGATTGGATGAAGGCAGTAGGAAAGCAGAGATTTAAGAAGGATAAAGCATCTCCATACACTTATCTAAAATTTCCACCAATGATTTACATAAGTATCTCTATATTTATTTTACGTTTTATTTACCTTTTTAAAACTCCATAACCATTTGAATCCGCCTGACTGAGATTTACAAGATGACCATAGCTTGCTTCAAGCCGACAATCTCCATGGGATCGACCCTTACTCACGTAAGGTTTATTACTTGGACGACCCAGTGCACTTGCTGGTTAGTTATGCGATGTTGTTAAAAATAGTGATATTACAATTGTGCGTACCAAGTTGTTGGCGCCATTGAGATCACAATTTCGTGCACCAGTGTCCAAGATCACAAAATCGGTAGGAAAGATGAACTCTCCAACCTTCACTAATAAGTTATCCACAACTCCATTGGATATCTTGATTGATCTATCTGCCATTACAAGTGACATCCTGGTAGGTTTGATTTCCTCTATGGCAAGCTTTTTCATCATTGAGAGGGGCATCAAGTTGATGCTAGCACCCAAATCACAAAGAGCTTTTTCTAATGTCATTTTGCCTATAGTGCATGATATGACAAAACTCCCTGGGTCTTTAAGCTTTGGTGGAATACCCCTTTGAATCACTGCACTGCATTCTTCAGTTAGGATGATGGTTTCCTTCTCATGCCGCTTCTCTTCTTATTGATGAGTTCTTTTAAGAATTTTGCATACAAAGGCATTTACTGTAATGCTTCAGCAAGGGGGATATTAATTTCCAGCTTTTTAAAAACTTCTAGGAACTTGGGAAATTGTTGATCCTTGAGCTCCTTCTGTAATCTTTGAGGGTATGGCGAAGGAGGGGTGTAAGGCTTCACCATCTTCCTCTGTTCTTGTGATTGCTCATCCATGACTTTCTTTCCCTTCTTTGAAGCTTGTGGCTCTTCTTCTTTCTCCTTGAGCTTCTCCTGGTCTTTCTCTTCAGTTGCCATTTCTTTCTTGCTGCTGGCCTTGTTATCCTTCACTGTTCTTCCACTCCTCAGTTAGATTGCCTTGCATTCCTCCTTGGGGTTTGGGATAGTGTCACTTGGAAGTGTATTGGTGGGTCTTTCAGCTACTATTTGCTTGGACAGTTGTCCAATTTGCCTTTCCGGATTCCTTAGTGAAGCTTCATGGTTCCTATTGGCCAATTCTTGATGCTTGATCATTTTCTTCATCATTATCTCCAAATTGGAAATTCTTTGGGATTCTTGGGGTGGCTGTGGTTAACTGTAGAATGTGGATGGTGGGTGAAAATTATTTTGGTTAGCTGAGGGGTTATTAGGTGGATAGAAGTTGGATGGGGGTTGGTTATTTTGTGGTTTTCTATATGGATTTTGGTTAGTATTTTGATGGTTTTGATGGTTTATGTTACGTGAATAATTTTGGTTGGAGTTTCTCTGCCAGGATTGTTGGTTTTGGTTCTCTCCCCACCTCAAATTAGGGTGGTTCCTCCAAGAAGGGTTGTAAGTATCACCATGAAATTCATTCTGACCAGCACCTTGATTGTGCATATAATTAACTTGCTTCGGTTGTTGCTCTTCATAGCTCTCTTCATTTTGTCCCCATGTAGGTGATGGTTGAATTGTAGTGTTCACTGCTGCAATTTGAAGACCATCAATCCTCTTGGCCATCATCTTCATTTGCTGCTGGATCTGTTGATGCATCACCTTGTTTTGTGCCAAGATGTTGTCCACACCTTCCAGCTCCAATACACCCTTCCTTTGAGCTGGTTGGCGTTGCCTTTTATAAGCATAGAAGTATTGGTTATTTGCCACAGTGTTTATGAGATTCTGAGCTTCCTCAGCTGTCTTCATTAGTTGTACTGATCCTCCAGTAGAATAATCCAAAGCTTCTTGAGCTTTTAAAGTCAATCCCTCACAGAAATTTTGAAGTCTGTCCCATTCATTAAACATCTCTGGTGGGCACTTCCTAATCAAGGCTTTGTATCTTTTCCAGGCCTCATAAAGTGATTCTCCATCCATTTGGGTGAAGGTTTGCACCTCTGTCTTTAATCTTATGATCATCTGAGGTGGGTAGAATGTAGCCAAACATTTGCTCACTAAATCCTCCCAGTTGTTGATGCTTTCTTTGGGAAATGCTTCTAACTATTGAGTTGCTTTATCCCTCAGGGAAAATGGAAACAACAAATAAATGTCTGGGTGTACACTATTTGTCTTAACTGTGTCACATATCCTCAAAAAGATGGCTAGGTGCTGATTTGGATCTTCCAAGGGACCTCCTCCATAAGAACAGTTGTTCTGCACCAGTGTAATGAGTTGAGGTTTCAACTCAAAGTTGTTTGCATGAACATTTGGAGTGAGTATGCTACTTCCACATTTTCTTGCACTGGGGAAGGTGTAGGAGGCTAGAACTCTCCTTTGAGGCTGGCCATTGTTATTAGCCACCCCTTCATCGGGTAGATTAGGGGGGTTGCCCTCCATCTCTTGATTCTCTTCCTCTAATTATTCTTCTTCAATTACTCCCTTCACTCTTGCTTCTCTTCTCAATCTCAAGAATGTTCTCTCTGGTTCAGGGTCAAAAGAAATGCAGTCACCTCTTCTCCCTCCTGACATGCAACCAAAACAACAAGAAACGCAAACAGAGCACTCTGTTCCTTGAGTGCTGTTAGGATTAGTAGAGACAAAATCTCAAATACTTAGTGTGCTTAACAAAACAAAGAAAAAAATGCTTAATCTAGATTATCACCCTACTTAATCATTGTCAATCTATATCAATCCCCGGCAACGGCGCCAAAAACTTGATGAGGAAAAAATGATTCCACACAAACTCACCGACAAGTGTACTGGGTCGCATCAAGTAATAATAACTCACAAGAGTGAGGTCGATCCCACAGGGATTGATGGATTGAGCAACTTTAGTATGGTGATGAATTTAGTTAAACGAATATTTGATGATTTGGGTGAAACTTGATTAACAGAAATAAAATTGCAAGAAAATAAAAGGGAGGAGGTAAATTCAAAAAATCTTAAAGTGTAGAAGAAGTAAATTACAGAAACTTAAAGTGCAAGAAAGTAAAAGAGCTGAAACTTAAATTGCAAGAAAAGTAAATAACTGAAACTTAAAGTGCAAGGTATTTAAATTGCTGAATCTAAATTGACAGAAAACTTAAATTGCATGAAGAATAAAGGGATTTGGGTACTGGGATTCAAAACTGAGCTGGAAAATATAAAGTGCAGTAAATTAAAGAAGTGTGAGATGAAGAGAAATTGCAGAAGAACCAAAACAGAAATGAAAAATTTCAGAAGAAAGAAAATCAAAGAGACAACTAAGATCAAATCCCCAATTATTAGAATTATAAAAAGGAAAAGCAAATGGGATGATTCTCAGATGAAGAATTTCAGTCCAATTCCTCAATCTGAGTTCAAAACTCAAAACAGAAAATAGAAGTTGCAAAAGAAAGAAAAATGAACACAGAAAGAAAGATCAGATCCGATCTCAATTCCCCAAATTCCCAAAATTCTAAAAGGAAACTAAAAGATAGCTAAAGTAAAAGTCCTCCCCTTAAATTAAATTTGCTCCTATTTATACACTTTCTATTTCCATCATCAAGCACTTGGAGTGGGCTTTTATTGGTTTGGCCTTATAAGAAGTGGATCAGAGGTGCTTGTTTGCTCCCAGGGGAACGTTCAGTTCACAAAATGAGCGCTCCGTTCATTAACCAGCGCACATTTTCACTAGCCAGCGCTCTCTTAATGAGCGTTATGCTTGCTTGCTGAGCGCTGCACCTTGCGTGCTTCTTAGGTGCACTCTCTTAATGAGCGCCAAGTTAACTTAGTGAGCGCTCCTAGTGTGTATGGATAGCACAAGGCTTGCCTCCCAGACTTGAGATTCACGAAAATGCTCACTAAGCTCACTTAGTGAGCATGGCGCTCACTTTGGAAGTGAACGCTACTCCAAAATGTTGCTGAGCGTGGCGTTCTCATTGTGAACGCATCGCTTTATTGTTTGCTTCCCCCTTGTCTTCATTTCATCACCTAAAAAACAACCAAACAAACAATCAAAGTCTAACCAAAATCACAAGGTCTTTGCATCATTCATAAAATCAATTAATTCTAGCATAAATCTTATGATTTTGTGTAAAATAAATGATGTTTGATTGATTCAAAATAATCATGAAATTCCACTCAAATCACTTACTTATTGTGCAAGAAAGTGCATAAAACCTAATGAAGCAAATGAAAAATGCATGTAAAACTATCATAAGATGACTTGTCATCAATAGACTGAACTTAGCAAGCATTTTTTCAAAATTTGACATGAAATCTGGGTACTAGCAAATCCGGATTAGCGAGGAGGATAGATACAAAACGGCATTCACAGTACCTTTCCGTCAGTACGAATGGAATGTGATGCCTTTTGGCCTAAAAAATGCCCCATTCGAATTCCAAAAAATCATGAATGACATTTTCAATCCTTTTTTCGACTTTGCCATCGTCACGTGCTAATTTTTTCCCAGTCTTTGCATGAACATTTTAAACATGTGAAAACTTTTATGCACACTGGTGAACAAAATTGTTACTTATGCTTAAATTATTGTTCGAAATTGATTGTCCCTGGTGATGGTGCCAAAACCTGGTGCGTAATACCATGGACCAAACATAACTTCACAACTTCGCACAACTAACCAGCAAGTGTACTGGGTCGTCCAAGTAATAAACCTTACGTGAGTAAGGGTCGATCCCACAGAGATTGTTGGTATGAAGCAAGCTATGGTCATCTTGTAGATCTCAGTCAGGCTGAATCAATTGGATTATGGTTTTCGGAAAATATAAAGAGATACTTAATTAAATAATAAAGAATAGAAATACTTATGTAAATTAATGGTGGGAATTTCAAATAAGCATATGGAGATGCTTGTCTTTGTTGAATCTCTGCTTTCCTACTGCTTTCATCCAATCCTTCTTACTCCTTTCCATGGCAATCTGTATGTAGGGCATCACCTTTGTCAATGGCTACATCCCATCCTCTCAATGAAAAAGGTCCAAATACTCTGTCACAGCACGGCTAATCATCTGTTGGTTTTCAATCAGGTTAGAGTAGAATCTAGTGATTCTTTTGCGTCTGTCACTAACGCCCAGCCTTCAGGAGTTTGAAGCTCGTCACAGTCATTCAATCCCGGAATCCTACTCGGAATACCACAGACAAGGTTAGACTTTCCGGATTCCCATGAATGCTGCCATCAATTCTAGCTTATACCACGAAGATTCTGATCAAGGAATCCAAGAGATATGCGCCCGGCCTAAGATAGAACGGAAGTGGTTGTCAATCACACGCGTTCATAGGTGAGAATGATGATGAGTGTCACGGATCATCACATTCATCAAGTTGAAGTGCAACGAATATCTTAGAATAGGAATAAATTGAATTGGATAGAAGATAATAGTAATTACATTAAAACTTGAGGTACAGTAGAGCTCCACACCCTTAATCTATGGTGTGTAGAAACTCCACCGTTGAAAATACATAAGTGAAAGGTCCAGGCATGGCCTAATGGCCAGCTCCCACGATCTAAGAACTAATCGTCCCAAGATTGAATAATACAATCAAAGGTTTCTAATACAATAGTAAACTATCCTATTTATACTAGACTATCTACTAGGGTTTACAGAAGTAAGTAATTGATGCATAAATCCACTTTCAGGGCCCATTTAGTGTATGTTTGGGCTGAGCTTGATCTATCCACGAGCTGAGGCTTCTTTTGGAGTTGAACGCCAAGTTGTAACGTGTTTTGGGTGTTCAACTCCGTTTCGTGACGTGTTTCTGGCGTTTGACTCCAGACAGCAACATGGAAGTTTACGTCGTTTAATCACGAATAAAGTATGGATTATTATATATTTCTAGAAAGCTCTGGATGTCTACTTTCCAATGCCGTTGAGAGCGCGCCATTTGAAGTTTTTTAGCTCCAGAAAATCCATTTCGAGTGCAGGAAGGTCAGAAAAACTAATGAAAACATCCCTAAAAGTAACTAGATTATATTAAAAACTACCTAAAAACAAGGCCAAAAAGCGTATAAATTATCCGCTCATCACAACACCAAACTTAAATTGTTGCTTGTCCCCAAGCAACTGAAAATCAATTAGGATAAAAGGAAGAGAATATACTATAAATTCCAAAATATCAATGAATATTAATTCTAATTAGATGAGCGGGACTTGTAGATTTTTACTTCTGAACAGTTTTGGCATCTCACTTTTTCCTTTGAAGTTCAGAATGATTGGCTTCTCTAGGAACTTTAGAATTTCAGATAGTGTTATTGATTCTCTTAGTTAAGTATGTTGATTCTTGAACACAGCTACTTTTATGAGTCTTGGCCGTGGCCCTAAGCATTTTGTTTTCCAGTATTACCACCGGATACATAAATGCCACAGACACATAACTGGGTGAACCTTTTCAGATTGTGACTCAGCTTTGCTAGAGTCCCCAGTTAGAGGTGTCCAGAGCTCTTAAGCACACTCTTTTTGCTTTGGATCACGACTTTAACCACTCAGTCCAAGCTTTTCACTTGGACCTTCATGACACAAGCACATAGTTAGGGACAGCTTGATTTAGCCGCTTAGGCCTAGTTTATTTCCTTGGGCCCTCCTATCCATTGATGCTCAAAGCCTTGGATCCTTTTTACCCTTGCATTTTGGTTTTAAGGGCTATTGGCTTTTTCTGCTTGCTTTTTCTTTTTCTTTCTATTTTTTTTCGCGATTTTTTTCCCAAGCTTTTGCTTTTTCACTGCTTTTTTTTGCTTCAAGAATCAATTTCATGATTTTTCAGATCATCAATAACATTTCTCTTGGTTCATCATTCTTTCAAGAGCCAACAATTTTAACATTCATAAACAACAAGATAAAAAATATGCACTGTTCAAGCATTCATTCAGAAAACAGAAAGTATTGTCACCACATCAATATAATTAAACTAACTTCAAGGATAATTTCGAAATTCATGTACTTCTTGTTCTTTTGAATTAGAAACATTTTTCATTTAAGAGAGGTCAAGGATTTATGGAATTTATTCGTAGCTTTAAGACATAGTTACTACATACTAATGATCATTGAGTAGAGATACAAAACATAAATAGGCATGAAGCATAAAAATCGAAAAACAGAGAAATAGAACAAGGAATGAGTCCACCTTAGTGGCGTCTTCTTCTTGAAGGACTAATGATGTCCTTAAGGTCTTCTATGTCCCTTCCTTGCCTTTGTTGCTCCTCCCTCATTGCTCTTTGGTCTTCTCTTATTTCATGGAGAATGATGGAGTGCTCTTGATGTTCCACCCTTAATTGTTCCACATTGTAACTCAAATATTCTAAGGAAGTGTTGAGTTGTTCCCAATAGTTGTTGGGAGGAAAGTACATCCCTTGAGCTCCATGAGTGGGCTCTCTTGTTTGCTCCATCCTTTTCTTAGTGATGGGCTTGTCCTCCTTAATGAGGATGTCTCCTTCTATGATAACTCTAGCTGAGTAACATAGATGGCAAATAAGATGAGGAAAAGCTAGCCTTGCCAAAGTAGAGGACTTATCGGCTATTTTATAGAATTCATAGGAGATGACTTCATGAACTTCTACTTCCTCTCTAATCATGATGCTATGAATCATGATGGCCCGATCCACAGTGACTTCAGATCGGTTGCTAGTGGGGATGATGGAGCGTTGAATGAACTCCAACCATCCTCTAGCCACAGGCTTAAGGTCCGGTCTTCTTAGTTGAACCGGCTTGCCTTTGGAGTCTCTTTTCCATTGAGCTCCTTCCACACATATCTCCATAAGGACTTGGTCTAACCTTTGATTAAAGTTGACCCTTCTAGTGTAGGGGCGTTCATCTCCTTGCATCATGGGCAAGTTGAATGCCAACCTTACATTTTCTGGACTAAAATCTAAGTATTTCCTCCGAACCATTGTAAGATAATTCTTTGGACTCGGTTTCATACTTTGATCATGGTTCCTAATGATCCATGCATTGTCATAGAACTCTTGAACCATTAAAATTCCGACTTGTTAAATGGGGTTGGTTAGAACTTCCCGACCTCTTCTTCGGATCTCATGTCGGATCTCCGGATACTCATTTTTCTTGAGCTTGAAAGGGACCTCAGGGATCACCTTCTTCTTGGCCACAACATCATAGAAGTGGTCTTGATGGGCTTTGGAGATGAATCTTTCCATCTCCCATGACTCGGAGGTGGAAGCTTTTGTCTTCCCTTTCCCTTTTCTAGAGGATTCTCCGGCCTTGGGTGCCATCAATGGTTATGGAAAAATAAAAAGCTTATGCTTTTACCACACCAAACTTAAAATATTGCTCTCCCTCGAGCAAGAGAAGAAAGAAAAGAAGAAAAAGAAGAAGAAAATATGGAGGAGAGGGGGAGAGGTGTATTCGGCCAAGAAGGAGAAGAGAGGTTTGTATTGTGTGAAAATGAAGTAGAATGGAGGGGTATTGTTCATACCCTGGGTCAAGCTGTCCGACCCGGGATGCTCTACAGACAAAGCGACCGACCTCTTCAGGTCAGGACAACCCGACCTCTTTTCAAAGAGCTCGGCCAAGCCACAAAAAAGCCCAAACAAAGGGCTCAAATAGAGGAACACGTCCCAAATCCAAGGGCAGCCCAAGCCCATAGAGATAAAGGCGATTCCCTTAAAGATGACCTCACTTAAAAGATAAGATAAAGATAAGATAAGATAACTAACTTATCTTATCCACAGAAGGCCACATCTCACCATTATAAATACACTGGAGCACCCAGGTATAACTCAAACTCTGATTCTACTCAATACCTGCTTAATACCCTTGCTAACTTAAGCATCGGAGTCCCTTGTAGGTACCCCCCACCCTCCGGGGACGAAGGATCCGCACCACTACCAAGTCCAACAAGTCGGACACATCAACTCCGGCCGCCGTACACCTACCGGATGCGTCGATTCCGACCCACACAGACGATCTCATCCAAGACCGGCCTACAGTTTCAGGTAACCCTCGGAACATTGGCGCCGTTGCCGGGGAACCTGGAAGTCATCCCATTGACATGGCAGATGACCATAACAACGACCACGATTCAGGTCTGGAAGATAGAACGCCGCATAAAAACGCGGACACAATACTCAAAGATACTCCAGAAACTAATGGAGACAAAAATTCATCAAATCTAGGAGTAATAGAAACACTTCAAAATCGATTGGAGCAACTCGAGAAAGAAGCCCAACATCGACGTGAAAAGGAAGAAGATCTACGCCGGGAGATAAGGCGGCGCAGAGAACTAGAAGATAAGCTTGTAAAACTTGAAGCCGATCTTAAAACTAAAGCTACTCGATCATCCGCAGAAAATAGCTCTCAGAAAGATCAAGATCCATTCACCAGAGAAATTATGAAGACCAAAATTCCAAAAGATTTCAAGCTTCCGGATATGACTCTATATGACGGCACCTCGGACCCTAACCATCATCTCAGCAACTTCAGAAGTAGAATGTACCTCACAGATGCCTCAGATGCAGTCCGCTGCAAAGCCTTTCCAATAACTCTCACCAAGACAGCCATTAAATGGTTTGACAACCTACCTCCAAAATCCATCTTGAGTTTTGACAATCTGGCCAAGAAGTTCCTGGCCCAATTCTCCATACAAAAGGACAAAGCCAAACACGCACCTAGCCTCCTAGGGATCAAACAAGGAGATTGGTGGACGAAATTGTGATCACATGTTCTTTGATTTGATTCATTGTAATTGGATTTTAGAAATTGGCACTGCCATGTTCTAATTATTTTGAGATGAAGGCTTCTAAGGAGCAGCACCTGTGTGAGGTTTTCTTTATTGGAATTCACAACTCCGTTCAACTAACCAGCAAGTGTACTGGGTCGTCCAAGTAATAACCTTACGTGAGTAAGGGTCGAATCCACAGAGATTGTTGGTATGAAGCAAGCTATGGTCACCTTGCAAATCTCAGTTAGGCGGATTAAAAAGGTAATAGTGATAATTGGATTGTTAAATAAAAAGGAATAATAAAAGGGATAGAGATACTTATGCAGATTCATTGGTAGGAATTTCAGATAAGCGGAATGGAGATGCTGTAGAGCTCTCGGACGCCTGCTATCCCATTGCTTCTACTCAATCCTTCTTACTCCTTTCCATGGCAAGCTTTGTATAGGGGTTCACCATCAACTGTGGCTACTTTCATCCTCACGGGGAAATATCCTATGCGGCTGTCACTCGCACAGCTAACCAGTCTGGAGGCATCACCCATGGTTGATAACTACATCCCATCCTCGCAGTGAAAGCTAATGCTCACGCACTCTGTCACAGTACGGCCAATCACCGGTTGGTTCCCTCCCCTACTGGAATAGAATCCCTCTTTTGCGTTTGTCACTAACGCCCAGCAGGTTACAGGTTTGAAGCACGTCACAGTCATTCATGAACGGAATCCTACTCGGAATACCACAGACAAGGTGAGACTTTCCGGATTCCCAGGATCCTACTCGGAACACCACAGACAAGGTTGGACTTTCCGGATCCAGACAAATGCCGCCATCTATCTAGCTTATACCACGAAGATTCTGTTGGGGAATCTAAGAGATACACATTCAAGCCTTGTTGCATGTAGAACGGAAGTGGTTGTCAATCACGCGCGTTCATCAGTGAGAATAATAATGAGGGTTATCTAACTCATCATCATTCATCATGTTCTTGAGTACGAATGAATATCTTGGAATAAGAATAAGATAGAGAATTGAATAAAAGAAAATAGAACTTCATTAATCTTTGAGGTACAGCAGAGCTCCACACCCTTAATCTATGGTGTGCAGAAACTCCACCGTTGAAAATACATAAGTGAAAGAAGGTTCAGGCATGGCCGAATGGCCAGCCCTCTCCATGATCAAGTGACCGAATGATAGAAGACTTAGAGTGGTCAAAAGATGTCTAATACAATAGATAAATGTCCTATATATACTAGACTAGCTACTAGGGTTTACATGAGTAAGTAATTGATGCATAAATCCACTTCCGGGGCCCACTTGGTGTGTGCTTGGGCTGAGCTTGATCTATCCACGAGCTGAGGCTTCTCTTGGAGTTGAATTTCGAGTTATGATGTGCTTTGGGCGTTCAACTCCGGATTATGACGTTTTTCTGGCGTTTAACTCCAGAAAGGAGTGTGTACTTGGCGTTCAACGCCAAGTTGCGTCGTCATTCTTCGAATAAAGTATGGACTATTATATATTTCTGGAAAGCCCTGGATTTCTACTTTCCAACGCCGTTGAGAGCGCGCCATTTAGAGTTCTGTAGCTCCAGAAAATCCATTTCGAGTGCAGGGAGGTCAGAATCCAACAGCATCAGCAGTCCTTTTGTCAGCCTTTTTCAGAGTTTTGCTCAAATCCCTCAATTTCAGTCAGAATTTACCTGAAATCACAGAAAAACACACAAACTCATAGTAAAGTCCAGAAATGTGAATTTAACATAAAAACTAAGGAAAACATCCCTAAAAGTAGCTTGAACTTACTAAAAACTATATAAAAACAATGCCAAAAAGCGTATAAATTATCCGCTCATCACAACACCAAACTTAAATTGTTGCTTGTCCCCAAGCAACTGAAAATCAAATAGGATAAAAAGAAGAGAATATACTATAAAGTCCAAAATATCAATGAATATTAATTTAATTACATGAGCGGGACTTGTAGCTTTTTGCTTCTGAACAGTTTTGGCATCTCACTTTTTCCTTTGAAGTTCAGAGTGATTGGCATCTTTAGGAACTTAGAATTTCAGATAGTGTTATTGACTTTCCTAGTTAAGCATGTTGATTCTTGAACACAGCTACTTATGAGTCTTGGTTGTGGCCCTAAGCACTTTGTCTTCCAGTATTACCACCGGATACACAAATGCCACAGACACATAACTGGGTGAACCTTTTCAGATTGTGACTCAGCTTTGCTAAAGTCCCCAGTTAGTGGTGTCCAGAGCTCTTAAGCACACTCTTTAGCTTTAGATCACGACTTTAACCACTCAGTCTCAAGCTTTTCACTTGGACCTTCATGACACAAGCACATGGTTAGGGACAGCTTGATTTAGCCGCTTAGGCCTGGATTTTATTTCCTTGGGCCCTCCTATCCATTGATGCTCAAAGCCTTGGATCCTTTTTACCCTTGCCTTTTGGTTTTAAGGGCTATTGGCTTTTTCTAGTGCTCCTTCTTTTTTTTATATACTCTTTTTTAGATCCCCTTTTTTTTTTTCGAATGCTTCACTGCTTTTTCTTGCTTCAAGAATCAATTTCATGATGTTTTTCAGATCATCAATAACATTTCTCTTTGTTCATCATTCTTTCAAGAACCAACAATTTTAACACTCATAAACAACAAGCTCAAAAGACATATGCACTGTTCATTCATTCATTCAGAAAACAAAAGCATTGTCACCACATCAATATAATTAAACTAAATTCAATAATAATTTCGAAAATTATGTACTTCTTGTTCTTTTGAATTAAAACATTTTTCTTTTAAGAGAAGTGAAGGACTAATGGATTTTATTTATAGCTTTAAGGCATGGTTACATACTAATGATCATGAAATAAAGACACAAAACATAGATAAACACAATAATTAAAAACCGAAAACAGAAAGAAATAAAGAACAAGGAATGAATCCACCTCTAGTGGCGTCTTCTTCTTGAAGGACCAATGATGTTCTTCAACTCTTCTATGTCCCTTCCTTGCCTTTGTTGCTCCTCCCTCATTGCTTTTTGATCTTCTCTTATTTCTTGGAGAGTGAGGGCGTGTTCATGGTGTTCCACCCTTAGTTGTTCCACATTATGGCTCAAATCTTCCAAGGAGGTATTAAGTTGCTCCCAATAGTTGTTGGGAGGAAAGTGCATTTGAGGCATTTGTTGATGGTGAACCTCCTCTTGTTCTCCTTGAGGGCCGTGAGGAACTTCCCTTGTTTGCTCCATCCTTTTCTTGGTGATGGGCTTGTCTTCTTCAATGGAGACATCTCCATCTATGATAACTCCGGCTGAATAACATAGATGGCATATGAGGTGAGGGAAGGCTAGCCGTGCATGTATGAAGGCTTGTCAGCTATTTTGTAGAGTTCATTGGATATGACTTCATGAACCTCTACTTCCTCTCCAATCATGATGCTATGAATCATGATGGCCCGATCCACAGTAACTTCAGATCGGTTGCTTGTAGGAATGATGGATCTTTGGATGAATTCCAACCATCCTCTAGCTACAGGCTTGAGGTCCAGTCTTCTTAGTTGGACTGGATTACCTTTGGAGTCAACTCTCCATTGGGCGCCTTCCACACAAATGTCCCTAAGGACTTGGTCCAACCTTTGATCAAAGTTGACCCTTCTAGTGTATGGGTGTTCATCACCTTGCATCATAGGCAAATGAAACGCCAACCTCACATTTTCCGGACTAAAATCCAAGTATTTCCCCCTAACCATTGTGAGATAATTCTTTGGATTCGGGTTCATACTTTGATCATGGTTTCTAGTGATCCATGCATTGGCATAGAACTCTTGAACCATTAAAATTCCAACTTGTTGTATGGGGTTGGCTATGACTTCCCAACCTCTTCTTTGAATTTCAAGTCGGATTTCCGGATACTCATTCTTCTTGAGTTTGAAAGAGACCTCATGGATCACTTTCTTCTTTGCCACAACATCATAGAAGTGGTCTTGGTGGCTCTTGGAGATGAATCTCTCCTTCTCCCATGACTCGGAAGTGGAAGCTTTGCCTTCCCTTTTCCTTTTCTTGAGGAAACTCCGGCCTTGGGTGCCATTGATGGTGAATGAAAAAATAAAAAGCTTAGGCTTTTCACCACACCAAACTTAAAGTTTGCTCGCCCTCGAGCAAAAAAAGAAAAGAAGAGTAGAAGAAGAAGAGAATATTGGAAGAGAGGGAGAAGAGAGGGTTCGGCTATATGAGAGAAGAAGGTGTTTGTGTTGTGTGAAAGTGATGAAGAATGGAAGGGTATTTATAGTGAGGGGGGAGGGTATAGGTTCGGCCAATTTGGGTGGGAGTGGGTGGGAAATTGAATTTGAAAGTAGTGGGGGTAGGTGGGGTGTATGGGGAAGAGGGGTTGATGTGAATGGTGAATGGGGTAATTGGGAAGAGGAATTGAGGTGATAGGTGAAGGTTTTTGGGAAGTGTGACATTGAGAATGAGATTTGGATTAGGAGAGTGTGATTAGGATTAAAAGAAAAGGTAGGTGGGGATCCTGTGGGGTCCACAGATCCTGAGGTGGGGATCCTGTGGGGTCCACAGATCCTGAGGTGAAAACAAATACCATTCCTTCACCATATAGGCATGTAACATGCCTTCATGCATCATTCTGGCGTTCAAACGCCCATTGATGCCCGTTCTGGGCGTTAAACGCCCATGTTATGCATGTTTCTGGCGTTGAACGCCAGTTTCATGCTTGTTTCTGGCGTTCAGCGCCAGATTGTCCTCTGTGTGCGCATCCTGGCGTTAAACGCCAGGTTGTTGCTTGTTTTGGGCGTTCAGCGCCAGAAAGATGCTCTGTTCTGGCGTTGAACGCCAGCCAGATGCTCCTTCTGGGCGCTGAACGCCAGCCCGTGCGTCCTCCAGGGTGAAAATTTTTTTCTTCTGTTTTTGACTCTGTTTTTAATTTTTTTGATTTTTTTCGTGGCTCCTCATGATCATGTACCTAATTAAACACAAAAATAACACCAAAACAAAATAAAATAAAATTAGATAAATAAAATTGGGTTGCCTCCCAACAAGCGCTTCTTTAATGTCAATAGCTTGACAGTGGTTCTCATGGAACCACATGGTGATCAGGTCAATTTAGTGTGTAGTATTCCCAACACCAAACTTAGAGTTTGGTTGTGGGGTTTGAACACCAAACTTAAAGTTTGGTTGTGGCCTCACAACACCAAACTTAGAGTTTGACTGTGTGGGCTCTTTTTGACTCTGAATTGAGAGAAGCTCTTCATGCTTACTCTCTTCTGCCATAAAGGGATGGCCATGTGCCTCAAACACAAGGTAGTCTCCATTCAATTGAAGGACTAACTCACCTCTGTTGACATCTATCACAGCTCCTGCTGTGGCTAGGAAAGGTCTTCCTAGGATGATGCATTCATCATCTTCCTTCCTAGTGTCTAGGATTATGAAATCAGTAGGGATGTAAAGGCCTTCAACCTTTACTAGCATGTCCTCTACTAATCCATAAGCTTGTCTTATAGACTTGTCTGCCAATTGTAATGAGAACAAGGCAGGTTGTACCTCAATGATCCCGATCTTCTCCATTACAGAGAGTGGCATAAGATTTATCCCTGACCCCAGATCACATAGAGCTTTTTCAAAGCTCATGGTGCCAATGGTGCAGGGTATTAAGAACTTGCCAGGATCTTGTTTCTTTTGAGGTAGAGTTTTCTGAATCCAGGTATCTAGTTCACTAATGAGCAAGGGAGGTTTACTTTCCCAAGTCTCATTACCAAACAGTTTGGCATTCAGCTTCATGATAGCTCCTAAATATAGAGCAGCTTGCTCTCCAATCACATCTTCATCCTCTTCAGAGGATGAATATTCTTCAGAGCTCATGAATGGCAGAAGGAGATTTAATGGAATCTCTATGGTCTCTAGATGAGCCTCAGATTCCTCTGGATCCTTAATAGGAAACTCCTTCTTGCTAGAAGGACGTCCCAGGAGGTCTTCCTCCTTAGGATTTTTGTCCTTCTCCTCCCTTGTGCATTCGGCCACTTTGATTAAATCAATGGCCTTGCACTCTCCTTTTGGATTCTCTTCTGTATTGCTTGGGAGAGTACTGGGAGGAGTTTCAATGACTTTCTTACTCAGCTGGCCAACTTGTGCTTCCAGATTTCTAATGGAAGATCTTGTTTCATTCATGAAACTGAATGTGGCCTTTGACAGATCAGAGACTATATTGGCTAAATTAGAATTATTTTGTTCAGAGTTCTCTGTCTGTTGCTGGGAGGATGATGGATATGGCTTACTATTGTTCAGCCTATTGCGTCCACCATTATTAAAACCTTGTTGAGGTTTTTGTTGATCCTTCCAGGAGAAATTTGGATGATTTCTCCATGATGAGTTATAGGTGTTTCCATAAGGTTCACCTAAGTAATTAACCTCTGCCATGGCAGGGTTTTCAGGATCATAAGCTTCTTCAGAAGCTGCCTCTCTATTACTGTTAGATGCATTTTGCAATCCATTCAGATTTTGAGAGATCATGTTGACCTGTTGAGTCAACACTTTGTTCTGAGCCAATATGGCATTCAGAGCATCAATTTCAAGAACTCCTTTCTTCTGAGGTACCCCATTGTTCACGGAATTCCTCTCAGAAGTGTACATGAACTGGTTATTTGCAACCATGTCAATGAGCTCTTGAGCCTCTTCAGGCGTTTTCTTCAGGTGAATAGATCCACCTGCAGAGTGGTCCAATGACATTTTCGAAAATTCAGAGAGACCATAATAGAATATATCTAATATGGTCCATTCTGAAAACATGTCAGATGGACATCTTTTAGTCAGCTGCTTGTATCTTTCCCAAGCTTCATAGAGGGATTCACCATCTTTTTGTTTGAAGGTTTGAACATCCACTCTCAGCTTGCTCAGCTTTTGAGGAGGAAAGAATTTATCTAAAAATGCAGTGACAAGCTTATCCCATGAGTCCAGGCTATCCTTGGGTTGAGAATCCAACCACACTCTAGCTCTGTCTCTTACAGCAAAAGGGAAAAGCATGAGTCTGTAGACTTCAGGATCAACTCCATTCGTCTTTACAGTCTCACAGATCTGCAAGAATTCAGTTAAAAACTGATAGGGATCTTCAGATGGAAGTCCATAAAACTTGCAGTTTTGTTGCATTAAAGCAACTAGTTGAGGCTTAAGCTCAAAGTTATTGGCTCCAATGGCAGGAATGGAGATGCTTCTTCCATCAAATTTGGACGTTGGCTTAGTGAAGTCACCAAGCATTCTCCTTGCATTATTATTATTATTTTCGGCCATCACCTCTTGTGCTAATGTTTCTGAAAGGTTGTTTCTGGATTGTTGTAATTTAGTTTCTCTTAATTTTCTCTTCAGAGTCCTTTCAGGTTCTGGATCAATTTCAACAAGAGTGCCTTTATCCTTGTTCCTGCTCATATGAAAGAGAAGAAAACAAGAATAGAAAGAGGAATCTTCTATGTCACAGTATAGAGATTCCTTTATGTTAGTAGAAGAAGAAAGGGATATAAGAAAGAGGAAGGGTGGTTCGGATTTTTGGATGAAGAGAGGTGAAGAGAAGTGTTAGTAATTAAATAATTAAATAGAAGAAGAAAAGAGAAGAGAGAATTCGAAAATAATTTTTGAAAAGGGGTTAGTGATTTTCGAAAATTAGAGATAAGTTGTAATTAAAATTAAAACATGAAACAATTAATTAATTAAAAAGAATTTTTGAAAAAGAGAGAGATATTTTCGAAAATAGAAGAGGGAAAAGTAGTTAGGTGGTTTTGAAAAAGATAAGAAACAAACAAAAAGTTAGTTAGTTGTTTGAAAAAAGATTTGAAATCAAATTTGAAAAAGATAAGAAGATAGTAAGTTAGATAAGATATTTTTGAAATCAAATTTTGAAAAAGAAAAATTTTTTTGAAAAAGATAAATTAAAAGATAAAAAGATTTAATTCAAAAATTTTGAAATTAATTACTTCACTAACAAGAAACTACAAGAAAAGATTCTAGAACTTAAAGATTGAACCTTTCTTAACAAGAAAGTACCAAACTTCAAATTTTTGAACCAATCACATTAATTATTAGTGAATTTTTGAAAATTACATATAAAGATAAGAAAAAGAATTTGAAAACAATTTGAAAAATATTTTTGAAATTTTCGAAAAAAATTTGAAAAAGATATGATTTTGAAAAAGATTTTGAAAAGATAAGATTTTTAAAATTTTGAAATTTTGACTTGACTTGTAAGAAACAACTAATTTTGAAAATTTTTGACCAAGTCAACCCAAAATTTTGAAATTTTGGAGGGAAATATGGAAAAGATATTTTTTTTTTTGATTTTTGAATTTTTGAGTATGAGAGAAAAAAAACAACAAAAATACTTTATGCATGAAATTTTTAGATCAAAACAATGAATGCATGCAAGAATGCTATGAATGTCAAGATGAACACCAAGAACACTTTGAAGATCATGATGAACATCAAGAACATAATTTTGAAAAATTTTTGATGCAAAGAAAATATGCAAGACACCAAACTTAGAAATCTTTAATGCATGGAAAATATGAATGCAAAAATGCACATGAAAAACAAGAAACAACACAAAACAAAAAATCATCAAGATCAAACAAGAAGACTTGGCAAGAACAACTTGAAGATCATGAAGAACACTATGAATGCATGAAGTTTTCGAAAAAAATGCAAGAAAAATTTTTAAAGCATGCAATTGACACCAAACTTAAAAATTAACACAAGACTCAAACAAGAAACACAAAATATTTTTGATTTTTATGATTTTCTAATTTTTTTGTATTTTTATTAATTTTTTTCGAAAAACATTTTTGGAAAAACGAAAAAGAAAAGAAAATTTTTGAAAAAGTTTTTGAAAAGAAAATTACCTAATCTGAGCAACAAGATGAACCGTCAGTTGTCCATACTCGAACAATCCCCGGCAACGGCGCCAAAAACTTGGTGGACGAAATTGTGATCACATGTTCTTTGATTTGATTCATTGTAATTGGATTTTAGAAATTGGCACTGCCATGTTCTAATTATTTTGAGATGAAGGCTTCTAAGGAGCAGCACCTGTGTGAGGTTTTCTTTATTGGAATTCACAACTCCGTTCAACTAACCAGCAAGTGTACTGGGTCGTCCAAGTAATAACCTTACGTGAGTAAGGGTCGAATCCACAGAGATTGTTGGTATGAAGCAAGCTATGGTCACCTTGCAAATCTCAGTTAGGCGGATTAAAAAGGTAATAGTGATAATTGGATTGTAAAATAAAAAGGAATAATAAAAGGGATAGAGATACTTATGCAGATTCATTGGTAGGAATTTCAGATAAGCGGAATGGAGATGCTGTAGAGCTCTCGGACGCCTGCTATCCCATTGCTTCTACTCAATCCTTCTTACTCCTTTCCATGGCAAGCTTTTTATAGGGGTTCACCATCAACTGTGGCTACTTTCATCCTCACGGGGAAATATCCTATGCGGCTGTCACTCGCACAGCTAACCAGTCTGGAGGCATCACCCATGGTTGATAACTACATCCCATCCTCGCAGTGAAAGCTAATGCTCACGCACTCTGTCACAGTACGGCCAATCACCGGTTGGTTCCCTCCCCTACTGGAATAGAATCCCTCTTTTGCGTTTGTCACTAACGCCCAGCAGGTTACAGGTTTGAAGCACGTCACAGTCATTCATGAACGGAATCCTACTCGGAATACCACAGACAAGGTGAGACTTTCCGGATTCCCAGGATCCTACTCGGAACACCACAGACAAGGTTGGACTTTCCGGATCCAGACAAATGCCGCCATCTATCTAGCTTATACCACGAAGATTCTGTTGGGGAATCTAAGAGATACACATTCAAGCCTTGTTGCATGTAGAACGGAAGTGGTTGTCAATCACGCGCGTTCATCAGTGAGAATAATAATGAGGGTTATCTAACTCATCATCATTCATCATGTTCTTGAGTACGAATGAATATCTTGGAATAAGAATAAGATAGAGAATTGAATAAAAGAAAATAGAACTTCATTAATCTTTGAGGTACAGCAGAGCTCCACACCCTTAATCTATGGTGTGCAGAAACTCCACCGTTGAAAATACATAAGTGAAAGAAGGTTCAGGCATGGCCGAATGGCCAGCCCTCTCCATGATCAAGTGACCGAATGATAGAAGACTTAGAGTGGTCAAAAGATGTCTAATACAATAGATAAATGTCCTATATATACTAGACTAGCTACTAAGGTTTACATGAGTAAGTAATTGATGCATAAATCCACTTCCGGGGCCCACTTGGTGTGTGCTTGGGCTGAGCTTGATCTATCCACGAGCTGAGGCTTCTCTTGGAGTTGAATTTCGAGTTATGATGTGCTTTGGGCGTTCAACTCCGGATTATGACGTTTTTCTGGCGTTTAACTCCAGAAAGGAGTGTGTACTTGGCGTTCAACGCCAAGTTGCGTCGTCATTCTTCGAATAAAGTATGGACTATTATATATTTCTGGAAAGCCCTGGATGTCTACTTTCCAACGCCGTTGAGAGCGCGCCATTTAGAGTTCTGTAGCTCCAGAAAATCCATTTCGAGTGCAGGGAGGTCAGAATCCAACAGCATCAGCAGTCCTTTTGTCAGCCTTTTTCAGAGTTTTGCTCAAATCCCTCAATTTCAGTCAGAATTTACCTGAAATCACAGAAAAACACACAAACTCATAGTAAAGTCCAGAAATGTGAATTTAACATAAAAACTAAGGAAAACATCCCTAAAAGTAGCTTGAACTTACTAAAAACTATATAAAAACAATGCCAAAAAGCGTATAAATTATCCGCTCATCAGAGATCGGGAGAGCCTTCGCAACTACATGGAAAGATTCAACAAAACATGCATGGACATACAAAGTCTACCAATAGAGGCTGCCATTATGGGCCTTATAAATGGCCTACGAGAAGGACCATTTAGCCAATCTATATCAAAGAGATATCCTACATCCTTAGACGAAGTACAAGAACGGGCACAAAAATACATCAACATGGAGGAAAACTCTCGGCTTGTCGAAGCCTCAAGGTTCGGTCCTGCCTACCGAGATAAAGAATCCAAGAAAAAGGAAGATCGCTCCGGAGAGAAAATCAAAAAATATCATAACTATACTCCTCTTAGGGTATCCTTGGTAGATGTTTACAAAGAAGTCTGCCATACAGAGAAAATCCCTCCAGCTCGGCCACTTAAAGGTAAAAGAGGAGGAGGAAATCGGAATGAATATTGTGAATATCACCGACTTCGAGGGCATTCCACCAATGAATGCTTCGATTTTAAAAACATCATAGAAAAACTAGTAAGAGAAGGAAAACTAGATCGATTTCTGGCTAATCGGGATGACGAACCAAGAAAAAGAAGAAGGGATGAGGATGTTGGACGATCTGAACGATCACCTCGCACACCGGAAAGACACGTTCACGTAATACACGGCGGATTTGCTGGAGGAGGAATCTCTAAATCATCTCGCAAGCGACACCTCAAAGAGGTATACCACGTCGAAGGAAAGAAGGAAGCCCCAGACATCCCAGCAATCACGTTTACCAAGGAAGACAAATCCGGAATCATCTCGGGATATGACGACCCCATGGTCATTACGATCATACTGGCAAACGCCAACCTTCACCGTACACTAATTGACCAGGGAAGCTCTGCCGACATCTTATTCAAAACTGCCTTCGACAAACTCGGTCTTGAAGAAAAAGAGCTAAGAGCGTACCCGAACAGCCTGTTCGGACTAGGAGATGCCCCAGTTCAACCGCTGGGATACGTATCGCTGCATACAACCTTCGGAAAGGGGAACCAATCCAGAACACTCAAGATAGACTACATCGTGGTCGAGTAAGCTCAGCCTACAATGCCTTGATAGGTCGGACAACGTTAAATCAACTCGATGCAATAGTTTCAACTCCACATCTATGTATGAAATTCCCAACTGCGGAAGGGATAGCTACAATAAAGGCAGATCAAAAGATGGCACGTCGCTGTTATAACAAAAACCTAAACCTCCGAGGTGAAGGAGGAGAGTTCCACACAATCGAGCTCGGTGGAGTTCAGAGGCAAGAAGAACTCCGACCACAACCCGAAGGAGAAGTAGAAAGAATCCAGATCGGAGACACCTCGGATAAAACAACTAATATTGGCACGATCCTGAAAGGAGACATAAATGAATCACTAATACGGTTCCTACGAGATAATGTTGATCTCTTCGCATGGAAATCTGCCGACATGCCAGGTATTGATCCCGAACTAATGAGCCACAAATTGGCAGTCTATCCGGGATCCCAGCCGGTACAACAAAGACGAAGAAAACTTGGACCAGAACGAGCTCAGGCTGTAGAAGAACAAGTACAAGCGCTACTTGAGGCCGGGTTCATAAGGGAAGTCAAATATCCACTATGGCTAGCAAACGTCGTCTTGGTGAAAAAGTCAAATGGGAAGTGGCGAATGTGCACCGACTACACCGACCTGAACAAAACCTGCCCAAAAGACCCCTACCCACTCCCAAGCATCGACACTCTAGTGGATGCTTCATCAGGATATAAGTATCTCTCATTCATGGATGCATATTCAGGGTACAATCAAATTCCCATGTATCCACCAGATCAAGAAAAAACCTCGTTCCTAACACTGAAAGCAAACTAGTGTTACATAGTGATGCCTTTTGGTCTCAAGAACACAGGAGCTACTTATCAAAGGCTAATGAATAAAGTTTTCTCAGATCACATCGAAAAAATCATTGAAGTTTATGTAGACGATATGTTGATAAAGACACAAAGCGAAGATACATTGTTATCCGACCTGACTCAAGTGTTTTACACTATCAGAAAACACAACATGCGGCTCAATCCCGCAAAATACACCTTCGCAGTAGAAGCCGGCAAATTCTTGGGCTTCATGCTCACACAAAGGGGGATTGAAGCAAATCCAGACAAGTGTCGAGCCATACTCAACATGAAGAGCCCAACCTGTATCAAAGAAGTACAACAACTCAACGGGAGGTTGGCCGCTCTATCCCGATTCTTAGCAGGAGCTGCGATAAGATCTCTTCCCTTCTATGCTACTTTAAGAAAGGGAAAACAGTTCGAATGGACGACAGAATGTGAGCAAGCCTTCCTAGACTTCAAGGAGTTCTTAGGACGGCCGCCCATCCTATCTCGGCCACGAGAAGGAGAACCGCTCATATTATATCTCGCAGTAGGGAGCCGGGCAATAGCCTCAGCACTACTCAGAGAAGACGAACATGGGCAAAAACCCGTCTACTTCATTAGCAAAGCACTACAGGGATCCGAGCTGAACTACCAGAAAATATAAAAGTTCGCCTACGCTCTGATCCTCTCATCCCGGCGGCTTCGCCCATATTTCCAAGCGCATACCATTAAAGTTCGAACCAACCAACCCATAAAAGGAATATTGCAGAAAATAGATCTAGCAGGAAGAATCCTACAAACTAGGTGGCAACAACAGAAGCCTCATCCAGGAGATATTACAGAACCCGTCAATAGCAGAAGAAGAAAGAATCCTAGCCATAATAGGTCGGGATCAAGGATGGATGACCCCCATAATAAACTACCTCAAAACAGAAGAACTCCCTACAGATGAAAAGGAGGCAAAGAGGTTGAAAAGGGAGCCACAGTACTACACTATCATAAACAACACGCTGTACAAAAGAGGGATATCAACACCTTTACTAAAATGCGTACCAACTTCCAACACAAAGGAAGTCTTGGAGAAAGTACACAGCGGCATTTGTGGAAATCATCTCGGAGCGCAAGCCCTCACCAAAAAGATACTCCGGGCGGGATTCTATTGGCCAACTCTATAAAAGGAGGCTACAGAATTTGTAAAGACATGTCCACCATGCCAGAAGCATGCCAACTTTCACATTGCCCCACCAGAAAAGCTCATCAGCGTGACCTCACCCTGGCCATTTGCGAAATGGGGACTCGACCTTCTCGGACCCTTCCCACAGGGATCGGGACAAGTAAAATTCTTCATAGTAGGAGTAGACTATTTCACAAAATGGATCGAGGCAGAACCCCTGGACAACGCCACCGCTCAAAGAAGTCGAAAATTCCTATATAGGAACATTATTACGAGGTTCGGGGTACCATACTCCATCACCACGGACAACGGTACCCAATTTACAGAGGCAGGCTTCAGAAAATTGGTGGCCGACTTGAACATAAAGCACCAGTTCACCTCCGTCGAACATCCCCAAGCCAATGGACAAGCCGAAGCGGCCAACAAAGTCATATTGGCCGGACTAAAGCGGAGGCTACAAGAAGCAAAAGAAGCCTGAGCGAGGAACTTCCACAAGTCCTATGGTCGTATCGAACAACCCCCCATTCTACTACAAACGAATCACCATTTTGACTAGCATACGGAGTGGAGGCAATGATTCCAATAGAAATCAAAGAAGGATCTCCCCGAGTAGTCCACTACAATGAACGAGCAAACTCCCAACTTCAGAGAGAAGAGCTCGACTTGCTACTCGAAATCCAAGAAAGAGCTCGGATCAGGGAAGAAGCTCTAAAGCGACGAATGGCTTCCAGGTATAATCAAAAGGTAGTGCCGAGAAGTTTTGCAGAGAATGATCTCATTCTAATCAGAAATGACATTGGAACAACTCGACCCGGAGAAGGAAAGCTGGCGGCAAACTGGAAAGGACCCTACCGAGTCATTGAAGTACTGGGGAAGGGCTACTACAGACTGTCCGAGCTTGAAGGACGAGAGCTTCCTCGATCATGGCACGCCTGCAACCTAAGAAGGTACTACAGTTAGAAAAAAGGATCTCACTAAATGGATGCGCTCTTTTTCCTGAAAAGGTTTTTTAATGAGGCACCATGTCGAGACCTAGATCATACCCGACTTAAAGGAACAAGGAAATTCCCACATGTATATATTTGCATTTTTTCTTTGAATAAAGTTTATTTAGATATTCTACACAATCCCAAGACGTATTAATCTGAAGTATTCATCGTCCGATTATAAAGCAACAGGTCGGCAGAAAGTGAAAAACAAATTCACTGCGCGACCACGATGAAAATAATCGTCTGATAAAGGTGAAAACGCGATTCACCCAAAGGACGATCTAAAGACGCCAACCATTTTCTACAAATCGGCAAAGATGAACACAGAATAATGTAAGAAGTTATCGAAAGAAATCCAAAAAAAGAACCTGACGAGGTCTTATGGATAGCTAATATAATAACTTAAAGACTGGCCGACGTTCAGAAGTCGGACCAAGTCAACCCAAGTTATAAGTAAACCCTGGAAAGAGGTCTGGCCAACCCTATTAAAGAGGATTACTTTAACTTAGAAGGGCCTGACATAACAAAGTCAGCCCAAAACTAAAAAGTTATACAAGTAGTCCCTGAAAGAGATCTGACAAAGATCCAAGAAAGAGGATTACAAAAAATAACTTAAAGGAGACCGACATAACCAAGTCGGACTCCTATCACTAAAAAAGTTATACAAGTAATCACTGAAAGAGATCTGATAAAGATCCAAGAAAGAGGATTACGCTATAACTTAAAGGAGACCGACATAACGAAGTCGGACTCCTACTACCATTAAAATGTTATCAAAGTAATCCCTGAAAGAGATCTGACAAAGATCCAAGAAAGAGGATTACAGAAATAACTTAAAGGAGACCGACATAACCAAATTGGACTCCTACCATTAAAAAGTTATCAAAGTAATCCCTGAAAGAGATCTGACAAAGATCCAAGAAAGAGGATTACAGAAATAACTTAAAGGAGACCGACATAGCCAAATCGGACTCCTACCATTAAAAATTTATCAAAGTAGTCCCTAAAAGAGATTTGACAAAGATCCAAAAAAGAGGACTACGAAAAATAACTTAAAGGAGACCGACATAACCTAGTCGGACTCCTACCATTAAAAAGTTATCAACATAATCCCTGAAAGAGACCGAGTAAAGGCCCAGAAAAAGGGATCACAAAAATAACTTTTGAGGGGGACCAACATAAAGAAATCGGTCATAAGGCGCTAAAAATACAAACAAAGAGCGAGGAAACCGAGAAACAAGTTGGACCCCCCACAGGCACGGCCTCAAAAGGATCCAAGCTACAAACGATAAAGCACGCAAACAACCTAAAGAGGCCAGAACAGCAAAATTTCAACAGATATCATGCATAATACGATAAAAGCTTCAAGAGGTCACCACAAAACCAACCTCGGAAGCTACTTTTGTTTTTCAAAAAGAGTTGCAAGACAGACAACTAGAAGCGGCAAACAAAACAAAGTTCAAAAGCCCACAAACCGGGCTATTTACACAAAATATCCAGAAAAAGATCAGCTAAAGATCGGGAGCCTTCCTGGCAGCATCAGTATGAGGAGAAGCAGGACGAGTCTGAAGGGGCACGGCATCTACGGTTCCATCATCCTGGTTCAGAATCTGGCAATCCAGATCAGATGTAACGGGAGGAACAGAGGAGGTCGACACCTTAAGAAAAGGCACTGGGGGAGGATCAGTCTCTTCATCATCCTGGTCATCAGGGACAATCTTACCATCTCTCACGACATTATCCAGGCTAATGAGAGTCACGTCGGCATCAGGAGCAACAACCCAGAACTGCTCCATCAGGTTCTCGGAGGCAGCAGTTACGCTACCCACAAGGTGACCCTGAAGCTCACCATAATTAACCCGAGCTGTTTCCAACTCCTCCCGAGGACGCATCAATTCCCTATAAGCCGAGACATAGCTATCCTTATGTTTCAAAGCCATGTCTTCGGCCAGCTTCAGAGAAGCAGCAAGGGCAATAGAGCTGGCCTTCTCACCCTCCAGTTCCTTCTCCACCGTGGCCAACTTCACCTCCAACTCCTCCTTCAGACCCTTGATTCGATCAAATTCTGACTTGGCCTCCTCCATAAATGATTTGGTAGCATGAACCGGAATCCCTTGAATTGTTCGAAAAATAGCCGCACCCATGTGGGCCATCTTCACACTATTTTGGGTAATAAAATACAAATGCTTTAAAAGAGACACGTTGTCAATGGAAAGCCCACCATAGGGGGCAATTTGCTGGTCAACAAATTCAATGGCATCAAAGTCCGGAGCATCCAAGTTAAAGGGTTCGGATGTTTTTTGCTTTTTCAAAGGTGGGGCACCAGAAGCAGCAGCAGAAGTTTGAGGAGGATCGACCTGATGAAACTGGGGAGTAGAAATTACTTTCCTCGGCCCAAGGGAACTCGGCACAGGGGGCTTCAGGGGGACCTGTGAAGATCCCTCGCTGGCCACCTTGGCCGAGATGTTCAGAGCAGCAGTTACCTTCTTTGCCCTCTTGAAGGCCTTCATAGAGTCGTTATTCTTTGACATCTCTACAAAACACAAAAACAATCACGACAAAGAGTTACAAAAGAGGAAGAAAAAGGAAATAAGTACAGAAACAAGTCAGACAAATACCCAAAACAGTCCGAACCAAGGATGGGTCATTCAAAAACCTTTTTGTATCAAGGTGGGGCGGTTTCCCCCATAGATCCTCAAGAACAACAACAAAAGCACGCTCAACATCATCAAGCATCTCCCAAGTATAACGAGACACTCTCACATCCCTCTACCACTCTAGAGGGAAAGAAGGCTCATCATTTTCGTCAAGAAAAAAGGGGCGGGCCCCCTCGAAAGCACGAACCTTAAAGAAGTAATTCTTGAAATCCTTAAAGGACTCATCATACATAGAAAAAACTTTGTGGCCCTGGGCGGACCTGAAGGAAACCCAGGAAGCCTTCTTTTTTGAAGAACCGCCAGGCTTGGCAGAAACAAACAAATAAAGAAATAGAGTCTGGGAAGGTGTTACATCTAGTTCACGGCAGAGAAATTGAAAAATTTTAATAAAACCCCAGGAATTGGGGTGAAGCTGGGATGGAGCAATATTACACGACCACAACAGGTCGGTTTCAAAAGCAGTAAAAAGAAAAGTAACATTCAACTGGCTGAAAAAGTATTCATAGGCATAAAAGAAGGGACGCTCCCTCTCAATGGAAGTCGGAAAGCAAACCCTCTCATCAGAATCAGGAGCAACAAGCTCGTAATCCCCCTCGTGAGCATTGTTACCACAAATCCTATGACGCTTCCTCAGCTCTGTGCAAAATTCAGCGTCCACAACGGAAACACACAACAAAACAAGAGAGTCCAACCAATCGGACATCCCCTCGGGAACTCTGGAAGACATCTCTACAATGTTATTGCGAGAAGACATGAGGCCAACTAAATCCTACAAGTAAGAAAAGAAAATGAGGTTACTACAAACATCTCGGACAAAGGAGAAAACAACTCGGTCAATACTTCTCAGGCAATGAAAAGCAAGAAAAGGAAAACCCCAAGACTCAAACCAAAGTCCTGGGGCATCCTTTGGAGGCAGTAACAAGGCAAGGTTTCCAGAAAAATAGTGTGAAGTTCGCATCCCAGCATTTTTCAAACAAAGAAAAAGACCTCAAACAAGCAAGCATTTTCAGAAGCATAAGTCATCACAGTTTACAAAACAAAAAAGCATTCCCAAAACGTCAAAATGCGCCAAGTAGAAATCGCTAAAGGTACAAACTTTCTCAAAATCAGAAACAAAAACGATCAAGTAAAGCAAGGAACAGATGCAGATTCTCTATCAGAAGCAACAAACAAAACCCTAGAAAGCCTCGACGAAAATGTCAAAAGAGCGCACGAAAGAAAGCCAAGGAAAACACGTTTATAGCGACAAACAAACGCAAGATCATGAAAAGGTTCAAACTTTCAAACATGCAAAATCAAAGCTTAACCAAAAAACTAAAAGTAAAGCCGCGAAAGAAGCAAGAAAGTTAGTACCAACCTGAAAAAGCAGCAGGCTTCGAGGAAGTTGAAGAGGGAAGGCGAAAATCTGGAATTGCTCTCTCAAAAGTAAAAGAGAAGACACGAGTAAAAGCAACGTCGCTGGGCTGAAACGCGGAACTACAAAACTTCAGGCAGAGGCTTCAGAAAAATCAAACAACGCCGCAACACGAAAAAAGTTGAAAGCGAGAGAAATGCGAAGAAGTTACGAAAAGGGCAAAGGAGAGAAACCGTTTCTGGGTTTTCAAAATCAAGATAAAAGAGCCAAAGGGAAACGGGGCAATTAATGTTAAAATTAATGTAGACATTAAACCCTCACACGTTTCCAAAGCGCCGATATAAAAGCGCGCGCTTTTAAGAAGAAAAACGTTCTACATTCAAAAGCTTCTACAAAGGAATCGACAAAATGCTTGAGTTCGGCTTCACTAAAGAAGGACCGAAGTCAAGGACTCGACCTCAAAAAGAAGACCGAGCTCAAGCAGGGGCACTGTTCATACCCTGGGTCAAGCTGTCCGACCCGGGATGCTCTACAGACAAAGCGACCGACCTCTTCAGGTCAGGACAACCCGACCTCTTTTCAAAGAGCTCGGCCAAGCCACAGAAAAGCCCAAACAAAGGGCCCAAATAGAGGAACACGTCCCAAATCCAAGGGCAGCCCAAGCCCATAGAGATAAAGGCGATTCCCTTAAAGATGACCTCACTTAAAAGATAAGATAAAGATAAGATAAGATAACTAACTTATCTTATCCACAGAAGGCCACATCTCACCGTTATAAATACACTGGAGCACCCAGGTATAACTCATACTCTGATTCTACTCAATACCTGCTTAATACCCTTGCTAACTTAAGCATCGGAGTCCCTTGCAGGTACCCCCCACCCTCCGGGGACGAAGGATCAGCACCACTACCAAGTCCAACAAGTCGGACACATCAACTCCGGCCGCCGTACACCTACCAGACGCGTCGGTTCCGACCCACACAAACGATCTCATCCAAGATCGGCCTACAGTTCCAGGTAACCCACGGAACAGGTATATATAGGGAGGGGGGAGAGGATAGGTTCGGCCATTTAGGGTGGGTTTGGGTGGGAAAGATTTTTGAATTTTGAAGGTAGGTGGGGTTTTTGGGGAAGAGTGAATGGATGTGAGTGGTGAAGGGGGTAATTGGGAAGAGAGATTGAGGTGATTGGTGAAGGGTTTTGGGGAAGAGTGTTTATTGGAAAGAGAGAATGAATGTTGAGAAGAGGGGAGAATATGTTAGGTGGGGATCCTGTGGGGTTCACAGATCCTGAGGTGTCAAGGATTTACATCCCTGCACCAATTAGGCATGTAAAATGCCTTAGCACACCATTCTGACGTTTAAACGCCGAAGTGGTGCACGTTCTGGGCGTTCAACGCCCATGTGTAGCATATTTCTGGCGTTGAATGCCAGTTCCATGCTTGTTACTGGCGTTCAGCGCCAGCTTTCCTCAGGGCATATTCCTGGCATCCAAACGCCAGGATGTTGCTTGTTTCTGGCGTTCAGCGCTAGATCCATGCTCTGTTCTGGCGTTGAACGCCAGCCAGATGCACCTTACTGGCGTTTAAACGCCAGTAAGTCCTTCCTCCAGGGTATGATTTTTCTTCTGCTGTTTTTGATTTTGTTTTTAATTTTAATATTTTTTTTTCGTGACTCCTCATGATCATGAACCTACTAAAACACAAAATAACAATAAAATAAAAATAAAATTAGATGAATAAAAATTGGGTTGCCTCCCAACAAGCGCTCTTTTAATGTCACTAGCTTGACAGTGGGCTCTCATGGAGCCTTAGAGAAGTTCAGAGCATGATGAAGGTTTCCCAACACCAAACTTAGAGTTTGAATGTGGGGTCTTCTCAACACCAAACTTAGAGTTTGGTTGTGGCCTCCCAACACCAAACTTAGAGTTTGATTGTGGTGGCTCTTTTTGACTCTGTACTGAGAGAAGCTCTGCATGCTTACTCTCTTTTGTTACAGAGGGATGGTCGTGTGCCTTAAACACAAGGTAGTCCCCATTCAATTAAAGGACTAATTCTCCTCTGCTAACATCTATTACAGCACCTGTTGTGGCTAGGAAAAGGTCTTCCAAGGATGATGCATTCATCCTCTTCCTTCCTAGTGTCTAAGATTATGAAAATAGCAGGGATGTAAAGGCCTTCAACCTTTACTAACACGTCCTCTACTAATCCATAAGCCTGTCTTACTGACTTGTCTGCCAATTGTAATGAGAATAAGGCAGGCTGTACCTCAATGATCCCTAGTTTCTCCATTACAGAGAGTGGCATAAGATTTATGCCTGACCCCAGGTCACACAGAGCCTTTTCAAAGGTCATGGTGCCTATGGTACAGGGTATTAAGAATTTTCCAGGATCTTGTTTCTTTTGAGGTAGAGTTTGCTGCACCCATGTATCAAGTTCACTAATGAGCAATGGAGGTTCACCTTCCCAAGTCTCATTACCAAATAACTTGGCATTCAGCTTCATGATGGCTCCTAGATATTGAGCAACTTGCTCTCCAGTTATATCTTCGTCCTCTTCAGAGGAAGAATAATCTTCAGAGCTCATGAATGGCAGAAGAAGATTTAATGGAATCTTTATGGTCTCTATATGAGCCTCAAATTCCTTTGGATCCTCAATAGGGGACTCCTTCTTGCTTGAGGGACGTCCCATAAGGTCTTCCTCATTGGGATTTTCGTCCTTCTCCTCCCTTGTTCATTCGGCCATATTGATTACATCAATGGCCTTGCATTCTCCCTTTGGATTCTCTTCTGTATTGCTTGGGAGAATACTGGGAGGAGTTTCAATGATTTTCTTACTTAGCTGGCCCACTTGTGCCTCCAAATTTCTAATGGAGGATCTTGTTTCACTCATGAAACTTAAAGTGGCCTTAGACAGATCAGAGACTATGTTTGATAAGTTAGAGGAGCTCTGTTCAGAATTTTCTGTCTGTTGCTGAGAAGATGATGGAAAAGGCTTGTTATTACTTAGCATGTTTCTTCTACCATTATTAAAGCCTTGTTGAGGCTTTTGTTGATCCTTCCATGAGAAATTAGGATGATTTCTCCATGATGAATTATAGGTGTTTCCATAAGGTTCACCCATGTAATTTACCTCTGCTATTGCAGGGTTCTCAGGATCATAAGCTTCTTCAGAAGCTGCCTCTTTAGTACTGTTGGATGCATTTTTCCATCCCTTCAGACTTTGAGAAATCATGTGAACTTACTGAGTCAACACTTTGTTCTGAGCCAATATGGCATTCAGAGCATCAATTTCAAGAATTCCCTTCCTTTGAGGCGTCCCATTATTCACGAAATTCCTCTCAGAAGTGTACATGAATTGATTATTTGCAACCATGTCAATAAGTTCTTGAGCTTCTGCAGGCGTTTTCTTTAAGTGAATGGATCCACCTACAGAATGGTCCAGTGACATTTTGGAAAACTCAGATAGACCATAATAGAATATATCTAATATGGTCCATTCTAAAAACATGTCAGAAGGACACTTTTTGGTCATCTGCTTGTATCTTTCCCAAACTTCATAGAGGGATTCACCATCTTTTTGCTTGAAGGTCTGAACATCCACTCTAAGCTTGCTCAGCTTTTGAGGAGGAAATAATTTATCCAAGAAGGCCGTGACCAGCTTATCCCAGGAGTCCAGGCTATCTTTAGGTTGTGAGTCCAACCATGTTCTAGCTCTGTCTCTTACAGCAAAAGGGAAAAGCATGAGCCTGTAGACTTCAGGATCTACTCCATTTGTCTTGACAGTCTCACAAATCTGCAAGAACTCAGTTAAAAACTGGTAAGGATCTTCAGACGGAAGTCCATGAAACTTGCAGTTCTGTTGCATTAGAGCAACTAATTGAGGTTTAAGCTCAAAATTGTTTGCTCCAATGGCAGGAATGGAGATGCTTCTTCCATCAAATTTGGACGTTGGTTTTGTGAAGTCACCAAGCATCCTCCTTGCATTATTGTTGTTGGGTTCGGCTGCCATCTCCTTCTCTTGTTCGAAAACTTCAGAAAGGTTGTCTCTGGATTGTTGTAATTTAGCTTCTCTTAATTTCCTCTTCAGAGTCTTTTCAGGTTCAGGATCAGCTTCAACAAGAATGCCTTTTTCCTTGTTCCTGCTCATATAGGGAAGAAGAGAACAAGAAAAGAAAGAGGAATCCTCTATGTCACAGTATAGAGATTCCTTTATGTTAGTAGAAGATGAAAGGGAATAGGAGTGAAGAAGAGTGAATAGGTAGGGGCAGTGATTTGAGATGAAGAGAGGTGAAGAGAAGTGTTAGTAAATAAATAAATAAATAGAAGAAGGGGAGAGGGAAGAAATTTCGAAAATAAATTTGAAAAGAAGTTAAATGATTTTCGAAAATAAAAGATAAGATAGAATTAAAATTAAAACAATTAATTACTTAAAAAGAATTTTTGAAAAAGGGATGAGAAATTTTTGAGAATTAGAGAGGGAAAAGTAGTTAGGTGGTTTTGAAAAAGATAAGAAACAAACAAAAAGTCAAATAGTTGGTTGAAAAAGATATTAAAATCAAATTTGAAAAGATAAAAAGATAAGAAGTTAGATAAGATATTTTGAAATCAAATTTTTGAAAAAGATAGAATTTTGAAACAAAGATATGATAAAAAGATAAGATAAGATAGATTTAAATTTTTAAAATTAAAATTAATTACTGAACTAACAAGAAGCTAAAAGATAAGATTCTAGAATTTAAAGATTGAACCTTTCTTAACAAGAAAGTAACAAACTTCAAATTTTTGAACCAATCACATTAATTGTTAGCATAATTTTCGAAAATAGAGATAAAACTTAAGAAAAAGATTTTTGAAAAATATTTTAAAGAATTTTCGAAAATACTAAGATAAAAATGAAAAAGATTTGATTTTTGAAAAAGTTTTGAAAAGATAAGATTTTTAAAATTGAAAGTTTGACTTGACTTGTAAGAAACAACTAATTTTTAAAAATTTTTTACCAAGTCAACCCAAAATTTCAAAAATTTGGAGGGAAATAAGGAAAAGATATTTTTTTTGAATTTTTACTGATGAGAGAGAAAAACATAAAAATGACCCAAAACATGAAAATTTTGGATCAAAACACATGATGTATGCAAGAACACTATGAATGTCAAGATGAACACCAAAAACACTTTGAAGATCATGATGAACATCAAGAACATATTTTGAAAAATTATTTATGCAAAGAACACATGCAAGACACCAACTTAGAAATCTTTAATGCATGGACTCTAACAAACGAAAAATGCATATGAAAAACAACAAAAGATACAAAACAAGAAAACATCAAGATCAAACAAGAAGACTTACCAAGAACAACTTGAAGATCATGAAGAACACTATGAATACATAAATTTTCGAAAAATGCAAGAAAGAATTTTTAAAGCATGCAATTGACACCAAACTTAAAAATTGACTCAAGACTCAAACAAGAAACAAAAAAATTTTTAGCTTTTATGAATTTCTAATTTTTTTGTATTTTCTTTTATTTTTTTTCGAAAATAATTTTTGGGAAAAACGAAAACAAAAAAAATTTTGAAAAATTTTTGAAAACATTTTTGAAAAGAAAATTACCTAATCTGAGCAACAAGATGAACCGTTAGTTGTCCAAACTCGAACAATACCCGGCAACGGCGCCAAAAACTTGGTGAGCAAAATTGTTACTCATGCTTAAATTGTTGTTCGAAATTGATTGTCCCTGGTGATGGCGCCAAAACCTGGTGCGTAATACCATGGTCCAAACATAACTTCACAACTTCGCACAACTAGCCAACAAGTGTACTGGGTCGTCCAAGTAATAAACCTTACGTGAGTAAGGGTCGATCCCACAGAGATTGTTGGTATGAAGCAATCTATGGTCATCTTGTAGATCTCAGTCAGGCTGAATCAAATGGATTATGGTTTTCGGAAAATATAAAGAGATACTTAATTAAATAATAAAGAATAGAAATATTTATGTAAATTAATGGTGGGAATTTCAGATAAGCGTATGGAGATGCTTGTCCCTATTGAATCTCTGCTTTCCTACTGCTTTCATCCAATCCTTCTTACTCCTTTCCATGGCGAGCTGTATGTAGGGCATCACCGTTGTCAATGGCTACATCCCATCCTCTCAGTGAAAAAGGTCCAAATGCTCTGTCACAGCCCGGCTAATCATCTGTCGGCTCTCAATCAGGTTGGAGTAGAATCCAGTGGTTCTTTTGCGTCTGTCACTAACGCCCAGCCTTCAGGAGTTTGGAGCTCGTCACAGTCATTCAATCCCCAAATCCTACCCGGAATACCACAGACAAGTTTAGACTTTCCGGATTCCCATGAATGCCGCCATCAATTCTAGCTTATTGGTGCACGAAATTGTGATCATCAATGGCGTCATCAATATGGTACGCTCAATTGAAATCTCAACCCTTTATCACAACTTCGCACAACTAACCAGCAAGTGCACTGGGTCGTCCAAGTAATAAACCTTACGCGAGTAAGGGTCGATCCCACGGAGATAGTTAGTATGAAGCAAGCTATGGTCATCTTGTAAATCTCTGTCAGACAGATTCAAATGGTTATAGATGATTTATGAATAAAGCATAAAATAAAGATAGAGATACTTATGTAATTCATTGGTGAGAATTTCAGATAAGCGTATGGAGATGCTTTGTCCCTTCCATCTCTCTGCTTTCCTACTGTCTTCATCCAATCCATCTTACTCCTTTCCATGGCAAGCTGTATGTTGGGCATCACCGTTGTCAGTGGCTACAATTCCGTCCTCTCAGTGAAAATGTTCAACGTACCCTGTCACGGCACGGCTAATCATCTGTCGGTTCTCAATCAGGTTGGAATAGAATCCATTGATTCTTTTGCGTCTGTCACTAACGCCCAGCCTTCAGGAGTTTGAAGCTCGTCACAGTCATTCAATCATTGAATCCTACTCAGAATACCACAGACAAGGTTTAGACCTTCCAGATTCTCTTGAATGCCGCCATCAATTCTAGCTTATACCACGAAGATTCTGATTAAGGAATCTAAGAGATAAACATTCAAGCGTTGTTTGCTTGTAGAACGGGAGTGGTTGTCAGGCACGCGTTCATAAGTGAGAATGATAATGAGTGTCACATAATCATCACATTCATCATGTTCTTGGGTACGAATGAATATCTTAGAATAAGAACAAGCTGAATTGAATAGAAGAACAATAGTAATTACATTAATACTCGAGGTACAGCAGAGCTCCACACCTTAATCTATGGTGTGTAGAAACTCCACCGTTGAAAATACAAAAGAACAAGGTCTAGGCATGTCCGAATGGCCAGCCTCCCAATGATCTAAGATAGCATAAGACTACTCAAAGATAGCTACCCCGATGAGAATACAATAGTACAAGGTCCTATATGTAGAGAACTAGTAGCCTAGGGTTTACAGAAATGAGTAAATGAGATAAAAATCCACTTCCGGGCCCACTTGGTGTGTGCTTGGGCTGAGCATTGAAGCTTTCATGTGTAGAGACTTTTCTTGGAGTTAAACGCCAGCTTTTGTGCCAGTTTGGGCGTTTAACTCCCATTCTTGTGCCAGTTCCGGCGTTTAACGCCGGGCAGTTTTGAGCTGATTTGGAACGCCGGTTTGGGCCATCAAATCTTGAGCAAAGTATGGACTATTATACATTGCTGGAAAGACCAGGATGTCTACTTTCCAACGCCGTTAAGAGCGCGCCAATTGGGCTTCATTAGCTCCAGAAAATCCGCTTCGAGTGCAGGGAGGTCAGAATCCAACAGCTTCTGCAGTCCTTTTCAGCCTCTGAATCAGATTTTTGCTCAGGTCCCTCAATTTCAGCCAGAAAATACATGAAATCATAGAAAAGACACACAAACTCATAGTAAAGTCTAGAAAAGTGAATTTTAACTAAAAACTAATAAAAATATACTAAAAACTAACTAAAACATACTAAAAACATACTAAAAATAATGCCAAAAAGCGTATAAATTATTCGCTCATCACAACACCAAACTTAAATTGTTGCTTGTCCCCAAGCAACTGAAAATCAAATAAGATAAAGAGAAGAGAATATGCAATGAATTCCAAAAACATCTATGAAGATCAGTATTAATTAGATGAGCGGGGCTTTTAGCTTTTTGCCTCTGAATAGTTTTGGCATCTCACTCTATCCTTTGAAATTCAGAATGATTGGCTTCTATAGGAACTCAGAATCCAGATAGTGTTATTGATTCTCCTAGTTAAGTATGATGATTCTTGAACACAGCTGCTTTATGAGTCTTGGCCGTGGCCCAAAGCACTTTGTCTTCCAGTATTACCACCGGATACATACATGCCACAGACACATAATTGGGTGAACCTTTTCAGATTGTGACTCAGCTTTGCTAGAGTCCCTAATTAGAGGTGTCCAGGGTTCTTAAGCACACTCTTTTTGCCTTGGATCACAATTTTATTTTTTTTCTCTCTTTTTTTCGTTTTTCTCCCTTTTTTTCCTTTTTTTTTCGTTTTTCTCCTTTTCTTTCTTTTTTTTTGTATTCACTGCTTTTTCTTGCTTCAAGAATCATTTTTATGATTTTTCAGATCCTCAGTAACATGTCTCCTTTTTCATCATTCTTTCAAGAGCCAACCATTCATGAACAACAAATTCAAAAGACATATGCACTGTTTAAGCATACATTCAGAAAACAAAAGTATTGCCACCACATCAAAATAATTAATCTGTTATAAAATTTAAAATTCATGCAATTCTTCTCTTTTTCAATTAATAACATTTTTTATTTAAGAAAGGTGATGGATTCATAGGACATTCATAACTTTAAGGCATAGACACTAAGACACTAATGATCATAAGACACAAACATAAATAAAACATAAAGCATAATTTTCGAAAAACAGGAAAATAAAGAACAAGGAAATTAAAGAACGGGTCCACCTCAGTGATGGTGGCTTGTTCTTCCTCTTGAAGATCTTATAGAGTGCTTGAGCTCCTCAATGTCTCTTCCTTGTCTTTGTTGCTCCTCTCTCATGATTCTTTGATCTTCTCTAATTTCATGGAGGAGGATGGAATGTTCTTGGTGTTCCACCCTTAGTTGTCCCATGTTGGAACTCAATTCTCCTAGGGAAGTGTTGATTTGCTCCCAATAGTTTTGTGGAGGAAAGTGCATCCCTTGAGGATGGTATGCGAAATTGTGATCATAAATGGCGCCATCAACATGGTACGCTCATTGCAATCTCAACTCTTTATCACAACTCCGCACAACTAACCAGCAAGTGCACTGGGTCGTCCAAGTAATAAACCTTACGCGAGTAAGGGTCGATCCCACGGAGATTGTTGGTATGAAGCAAGCTATGGTCACCTTGTAAATCTTAGTCAGGCAGACTCAAATGGTTATGGATGATATATGAATAAAACATAAAGATAAAGATAGAGATACTTATGTATTCCATTGGTGAGAATTTTAGATAAGCGAATGGAGATGCTTTGTCCCTTCCGTCTCTCTGCTTTCCTACTGTCTTCATCCAATCCTTCATACTCCTTTCCATGGCAAGCTTATGCAAGGGTTTCACCGTTGTCAGTGGCTACCTCCCATCCTCTCAGTGGAAATGTTCAACGCACCCTGTCACGGCACGGCTATCCATCTGTCGGTTCTCAATCAGGCCGAAATAGAATCCAGTGATTCTTTTGCGTCTGTCACTAACGCCCCGCCCTCAGGAGTTTGAAGCACGTCACAGTCATTCAATCATTGAATCCTACTCAAAATACCACAGACAAGGTTAGACCTTCCGGATTCTCTTGAATGCCGCCATCAGTTCTAGCCTATACCACGAAGACTCTGATCTCACGGAATGGCTGGCTCGGTTGTCAGGCGAGCGCTTGGTTGTCAGGCGATCAACCATGCATCGTGTATCAGGAATCCAAGAGATATTCACCCAATCTAAGGTAGAACGGAGGTGGTTGTCAGTCACACGTTCATAGGTGAGAATGATGATGAGTGTCACGGATCATCACATTCATCAAGTTGAAGAACAAGTGATATCTTGGAACAAGAACAAGCGGAATTGAATAGAAGAACAATAGTAATTGCATTAATACTCGAGGTACAGCAGAGCTCCACACCTTAATCTATGGTGTGTAGAAACTCCACCGTTGAAAATACATAAGAACAAGAGTGATCATTGGTTTCGGCCCCAGAGAGGGAACCAGAATAACCAAGATGAAAATACAATAGTAAAAGGTCCTACTTATAGGGAACTAGTAGCTTAAGAATTACAAAGATGAGTAAATGACATAAAAATCCACTTCCGGGCCCACTTGGTGTGTGCTTGGGCTGAGCAATGAAGCATTTTTCGTGTAGAGACTCTTCTTGGAGTTAAACGCCAGCTTTTATGCCAGTTTGGGCGTTTAACTCCCATTTTGGTGCCAGTTCCGGCGTTTAACGCTGGGAAATCTGAAGGTGATTTGAACGCCGGTTTGGGCCATCAAATCTTGGGCAAAGTATGGACTATTATATATTTCTGGAAAGCCCAGGATGTCTACTTTTTAACGCCGTTGAGAGCGCGCCATTTGGGCTTCTGTAGCTCCAGAAAATCTACTTCGAGTGCAGGGAGGTCAGAATCCAACAGCATCTGCAGTCCTTTTCAGTCTCTGAATCAGATTTTTGCTCAGGTCCCTCAATTTCAGCCAGAAAATACCTGAAATCACAGAAAAATACACAAACTCATAGTAAAGTCCAGAAAAGTGTATTTTAACTAAAAACTAATAAAAATATACTAAAAACTCAACTAAATATACTAAAAACATACTAAAAACAATGCCAAAAAGCGTACAAATTATCCGCTCATCACAACACCAAACTTAAATTGTTGCTTGTCCCCAAGCAACTGAAAATCAAATAGGATAAAAAGAAGAGAATATACTATAGACTCCAAATTATCAATGAAACTTAGCTCCAAATTAGATGAGCGGGACTAGTAGCTTTTTGCCTCTGAACAGTTTTGGCATCTCACTTTTATCCTTTGAAATTCAGAATGATTGGCTTCTTTAGGAACTCAGAATCCGGATAGTGTTATCGATTCTCCTAGTTAAGTATGATGATTCTTGAACACAGCTACTTATTGAGTCTTGGCCGTGGCCCAAAGCACTCTGTCTTCCAGTATTACCACTGGATACATACATGCCACAGACACATAATTGGGTGAACCTTTTCAGATTGTGACTCAGCTTTGCTAAAGTCCCCAATTAGAGGTGTCCAGCGTTCTTAAGCACACTCTTTTTTTGTCTTGGATCACAACTTTATTTCTTTCTTTTTCTTTCTTTTTCTCTTTCTTTTTTTTTTCGTTTTCTTTTCTCTTTTTTTTTGTATTCACTGCTTTTTCTTGCTTCAAGAATCATTTTAATGATTTTTCAGATCCTCAGTAACATGTCTCCTTTTTCATCATTCTTTCAAGAGCCAACATTCATGAACCACAAATTCAAAATACATATGCACTGTTCAAGCATACATTAAGAAAACAAAAAGTATTGTCACCACATCAAACTAATTAAGCTAGTTTTAAAGATGAATTCGAAATCCTGTACTTCTTGTTCTTTTGTGATAAAAACAGTTTTCATTTAAGAAAGGTGATGGATTCATAGGACATTCATAACTTTAAGGCATAGACACTAAGATACTAATGATCATAAGACACAAACATGGATAAACATAAAGCATAATTTTCGAAAAAAAACAAGAAAATAAAGAACAAGGAGATTAAAGAACGGGTCCACCTCAGTGATGGCGGCTTGTTCTTCCTCTTGAAGATCTTATGGAGTGCTTGAGCTCCTCAATGTCTCTTCCTTGTCTTTGTTGCTCCTCTCTCATGATTCTTTGATCTTCTCTAATTTCATGGAGGAGAATGGAATGTTCTTGGTGCTCCACCCTTAGTTGTCCCATGTTGGAACTCAATTCTCCTAGGGAGGAGTTGATTTGCTCCCAATAGTTGTGGAGGAAAGTGCATCCCTTGAGGTATCTCAGGGATTTCATGATGAAAGGGGTCTCTTGTTTGCTCCATCATTTTCTTAGTGATGGGCTTGTCCTCATCAATGAGGATGTCTCCTTCTATGTCAACTCCTACTGAATAACAGAGGTGACAAACGAGATGAGGAAAGGCTAACCTTGGTAAGGTAGAGGACTTGTCCGCCACCTTATAGAGTTCTTGGGCTATAACCTCATGAACTTCCACTTCCTCTCCAATCATGATGCTATGAATCATGATGGCCCGGTCTAGAGTAACTTCGGACCGGTTGCTAGTGGGAATGATTGAGCATTGGATAAACTCCAACCATCTTCTAGCCACGGGCTTGAGGTCATGCCTTCTCAATTGAACCGGCTTCCCTCTTGAATCTCTCTTCCATTGGGTGCCCTCTTCACAAATGTTAGTGAGGACTTGGTCCAACCTTTGATCAAAGTTGACCCTTCTTGTGTAAGGATGTTCATCTCCTTGCATCATGGGCAAGTTGAATGCTAACCTCACATTTTCCAGACTAAAATCTAAGTATTTCCCCCGAACCATTGTAAGCCAATTCTTTGGGTTCGGGTTCACACGTTGATCATGGCTCTTGGTGATCCATGCATTGGCATAGAACTCTTGAACCATCAAGATTCCGACTTGTTGAATGGGGTTGGTAAGAACTTCCCAACCTCTTCTTCGAATCTCATGTCGGATCTCCGGATATTCACTCTTTTTAAGTTTAAAAGGGACCTCGGGGATCACCTTCTTCAAGGCCACAACTTCATAGAAATGGTCTTGATGCACCCTTGAGATGAATCTCTCCATCTTCCATGACTCGGAGGTGGAAGCTTTTGCCTTCCCTTTCCTCTTTCTAGAGGTTTCTCCGGCCTTGGATGCCATAAATGGTTATGGAAAAACAAAAAGCAATGCTTTTACCACACCAAACTTAAAAGGTTTGCTCATCCTCGAGCAAAAGAAGAAAGAAGAGAGTAGAAGAAGAAGAAAATGGAGGAGATGGAGGAGGCTTATGTTTCGGCCAAAGGGGGAAGAAGTAGTGTTTAGGGTGTGTGAAAATGAAGGAGTGAAGATGGGTTTATATAGGGGTGAGGGGAGGGGTAGTGGTTTGAATTTGAATGGGGAGGTAGGTGGGGTTTTATGAAGGATGGATGTGAGTGGTGAAGAGAATAGTGGGATTTGATAGGTGAAGGGTTTTTGGGGAAGAGTGGGTGAGGTGATTGGTGAATGGGTGAAGAAGAGAGAGGGTGGTGGGGTTGGTGGGGATCCTGTGGGGTCCACAGATCCTGAGGTGTCAAGAAAAAGTCATCCCTGCACCAAATGGCATGCAAAAATGCGTTTTGAGCCAATTATGGCGTTAAACGCCGGGCTGGTGCCCATTTCTGGCGTTTAACGCCAGGTTCTTGCCCTTTCCTGGCGTTTAACGCCAGTCTGGTGCCCCTTTCTGGCGTTAAACGCCCAGAATGGTGCCAGACTGGGCGTTAAATGCCCACCTGCTAGCCTTACTGGCGTTTAAACGCCAGTAGGTTCTTCCTCCAGGGTGTGCTATTTTTCTTCCAGTTTTTCATTTTGTTTTTGCTTTTTCAATTGATTTTGTGACTTCTCATGATCATCAACCTACAGAAAACATAAAATAACAAAGAAAAATAGATAAAATATAACATTGGGTTGCCTCCCAACAAGCGCTTCTTTAATGTCAGTAGCTTGACAGTGGGCTCTCATGGAGCCTCACAAATGCTCATAGCAATGTTGGAACCTCCCAACACCAAACTTAGAGTTTGAATGTGGGGGTTCAACACCAAACTTAGAGTTTGGTTGTGGCCTCCCAACACCAAACTTAGAGTTTGACTGTGGGGGTTCTGTTTGACTCTGTTTTGAGAGAAGCTTTTCATGCTTCCTCTCCAAGGTGACAGAGGGATATCCTTAAGCCTTAAACACAAAGGATTCTTCATTCACTTGAATGATCAATTCTCCTCTGTCCACATCAATCACAGCCTTTGCTGTGGCTAGGAAGGGTCTGCCAAGGATGATGGATTCATCCATGCACTTCCCAGTCTCTAGGACTATGGAATCAGCAGGGATGTAATGGTTTTCAATCTTCACCAAAACATCCTCTACAAGTCCATAAGCTTGTTTTCTTGAATTGTCTGCCATCTCTAGTGAGATTCTTGCAGCTTGTACCTCAAAGATCCCTAGCTTCTCCATTACAGAGAGAGGCATGAGGTTTACACTTGACCCTAAGTCACACAGAGCCTTCTTGAAGGTCATGGTGCCTATGGTACAAGGTATTGAAAACTTCCCAGGGTCTTGTCTCTTTTGAGGTAATTTCTGCCTAGACAAGTCATCCAGTTCTTTGGTGAGCAAAGGAGGTTTGTTCTCCCAAGTCTCATTTCCAAATAACTTGTCATTTAGCTTCATGATTGCTCCAAGGTATTTAGCAACTTGCTCTTCAGTGACATACTCATCCTCTTCAGAGGAAGAATACTCATCAGAGCTCATGAATGGCAGGAGTAAATTAATTGGAATCTCTATGGTCTCATTTTGAGCCTCAGATTCCCATGGTTCCTCATTGGGGAACTCATTGGAGGTCAGTGGACTCCCATTGAGGTCTCCCTCAGTGGCATTCACTGCCTCTCCTTCCTCTCCAAATTCGGCCATGTTGATGGCCTTGCACTCTCCTTTTGGATTTTCTTTTGTATTGCTTGGAAGAGTACTAGGAGGGAGTTTAGTAATTTTCTTGCTCAGCTGTCCCACTTGTGCCTCCAAATTTCTAATGGAGGACCTTGTTTCAGTCATGAAACTTTGAGTGGCTTTGATTAGATCAGAGACCATGGTTGCTAAGTCAGAGGGGTTCTGCTTAGAATTCTCTGTCTGTTGCTGAGAAGATGATGGAGAAGGCTTGCCATTGCTAAACCTGTTTCTTCTACCATTGTTGTTGTTGAAACCTTGTTGAGGTCTCTGTTGATCCTTCCATGAGAAATTTGGGTGATTTCTCCATGAAGAATTATAGGTGTTTCCATAGGGTTCTCCCATGTAATTCACCTCTTCCATTGAAGGGTTCTCAAGATCATAAGCTTCTTCTTCAGATGAAGCATCCTTAGTACTGCTTGGTGCATTTTGCATTCCAGACAGACTTTGAGAAATCAAATTGACTTGCTGAGTCAATATTTTTTTCTGAGCCAATATGGCATTCAGAGTATCAATCTCAAGAACTCCTTTCTTCTGATTTGTCCCATTGTTCACAGGATTCCTTTCAGAAGTGTACATGAATTGGTTATTTGCAACCATTTCAATTAGTTCTTGAGCTTCTGTAGGCGTCTTCTTCAAATGAAGAGATCCTCCAGCAGAGCTATCCAAAGACATCTTAGATAGTTCAGAGAGACCATCATAGAAAATACCTATGATGCTCCATTCAGAAAGCATGTCAGAAGGACATTTTCTGATCAATTGTTTGTATCTTTCCCAAGCTTCATAGAGGGAGTCTCCTTCCTTCTGTCTGAAGGTTTGGACTTCCACTCTAAGCTTACTCAATTTTTGAGGTGGAAAGAACTTTGCCAAGAAGGCATTGACTAGCTTTTCCCAAGAGTTCAGGCTTTCTTTAGGTTGTGAGTCCAACCATGTCCTAGCTCTGTCTCTTACAGCAAAAGGGAATAGCATTAGTCTGTAGACCTCAGGGTCAACCCCATTAGTCTTGACAGTGTCACAGATTTGCAAGAATTCAGCTAAGAACTGATGAGGATCTTCCAATGGAAGTCCATGGAACTTGCAATTCTGTTGCATTAGAGAAACTAATTGAGGCTTAAGCTCAAAGTTGTTTGCTCCAATGGCAGGGATAGAGATGCTTCTCCCATAGAAGTCGGGAGTAGGTGCAGTAAAGTCACCCAGCACCTTCCTTGCATTGTTGGCATCGTTGTTGTTTTCGGCTGCCATGGGTTCTTCTTCTTTGAAGATTTCTGTTAGGTCCTCTACAGAGAGTTGTGCCTTAGCTTCTCTTAGCTTTCGCTTCAAGGTCCTTTCAGGTTCAGGGTCAGCTTCAACAAGAATGCCTTTGTCTTTGTTCTTGCTCATATGAAAGAGAAGAGAACAAGAAAATATGGAATCCTCTATGTCACAGTATAGAGATTTCTTGAGGTGTCAAAGGAACAGAAAAATAGAAGAAAGAGGTAGAAGAATTCGAACTTAGTGAGATAAAGTTCGAATTGTGCATTGAGAAGGAGTGGTACTCCATAAATAGAAGGATGTGAGAAGAGAGGAAGAAATTTTCGAAAATTAAGTGTAAGATTTTGAAAACATTTTGAAAAAGATGTGATTAAAGAGATATGTTTGAAAAGTTATGGTTTTAAATAGATATGATTGAAAAGATATGATTTGAAAACAATTTAAAAAGATTTGATTTTTAAAAAAAAAAAATAATGACTTGACTAACAAGAAAAGATATGATTCAAACATTAAACCTTTCTCAACAGAAAAGGCAACACACTTGAAATGTTGAATCAAATCATTAATTGATAGCAAGTATCTTTGAAAAAAGGAAAGAAATTGATTTTGAAAACATTTGATTGAAAAGATTTGATTTGAAAAAGATTTGATTTTGAAAAACTTTGAAAACTTGAAAAAAAAATTTGCATTAAAAACAAAATCTTCCCTCTTGTGCCATCCTGGCGTTAAACGCCCAGAATGGTGCACATTCTGGCGTTTAACGCCCAATGCTCTACCTTTTTGGGTGTTAAACGCCCAACCAGGCACCCTGGCTGGCGTTTAAACGCCAGTCTGTCCTTCTTCACTGGGCGTTTTGAACGCCCAGCTTTTTCTGTGTAATTCCTCTGCTGCATGTTCTGAATCTTCAGTTCCCTGTACTATTGACTTAAAAATAGAACCAAGATCAAATAAACAATGCATGCAAGACACCAAACTTAAAATAAGACACTAGACTCAAACAAGAAACATAAAATATTTTTGGTTTTTTATGATTTTGTAAATTTTTTTGGTTTTTTTTTTCGAAAATTATGTGGAAGAAGAAAATAAAGGTATCAAAATTCTTAATGAGAATTCCAGGAATCATGCAATGTTAGTCTAAAGCTTCAGTCTAAAGGAATTAGACATGAATAGCCAAGCTTCAGCAGGACATTGCATTCAAGAGCTAAATTGATGATAATCAATCAGCTTTGGTGATGATAAGATCATCACCTTGAAACACTAGAATTCATTCTTAAGAACTCTGAAAAATACCTAATCTAAGCAACAAGATGAACCGTCAGTTGTCCATACTCGAAACAATCCCCGGCAACGGCGCCAAAAACTTGGTATGCGAAATTGTGATCATCAATGGCGCCATCAACATGGTACGCTCATTGCAATCTCAACTCTTTATCACAACTCCGCACAACTAACCAGCAAGTGCACTGGGTCGTCCAAGTAATAAACCTTACGCGAGTAAGGGTCGATCCCACGGAGATTGTTGGTATGAAGCAAGCTATGGTCACCTTGTAAATCTTAGTCAGGCAGACTCAAATGGTTATGGATGATATATGAATAAAACATAAAGATAAAGATAGAGATACTTATGTATTCCATTGGTGAGAATTTCAGATAAGCGAATGGAGATGCTTTGTCCCTTCCGTCTCTCTGCTTTCCTACTGTCTTCATCCAATCCTTCCTACTCCTTTCCATGGCAAGCTTATGCAAGGGTTTCACCGTTGTCAGTGGCTACCTCCCATCCTCTCAATGGAAATGTTCAACGCACCCTGTCACGGCACGGCTATCCATCTGTCGGTTCTCAATCAGGCCGGAATAGAATCCAGTGATTCTTTTGCGTCTGTCACTAACGCCCCGCCCTCAGGAGTTTGAAGCACGTCACAGTCATTCAATCATTGAATCCTACTCAGAATACCACAGACAATGTTATACCTTCCGGATTCTCTTGAATGCCGCCATCAGTTCTAGCCTATACCACGAAGACTCTGATCTCACGGAATGGCTGGCTCGGTTGTCAGGCGAGCGCTCGGTTGTCAGGCGATCAACCATGCATCGTGTATCAGGAATCCAAGAGATATTCACCCAATCTAAGGTAGAACGGAGGTGGTTGTCAGTCACACGTTCATAGGTGAGAATGATGATGAGTGTCACGGATCATCACATTCATCAAGTTGAAGAACAAGTGATATCTTGGAACAAGAACAAGCGGAATTGAATAGAAGAACAATAGTAATTGCATTAATACTCGAGGTACAGCAGAGCTCCACACCTTAATCTATGGTGTGTAGAAACTCCACCATTGAAAATACATAAGAACAAGAGTGATCATTGGTTTCGGCCCCAGAGAGGGAACCAGAAGAACCAAGATGAAAATACAATAGTAAAAGGTCCTACTTATAGGGAACTAGTAGCTTAAGAATTACAAAGATGAGTAAATGACATAAAAATCCACTTCCGGGCCCACTTGGTCTGTGCTTGGGCTGAGCAATAAAGCATTTTTCGTGTAGAGACTCTTCTTGGAGTTAAACGCCAGCTTTTATGCCAGTTTGGGCGTTTAACTCCCATTTTGGTGCCAGTTCCGGCGTTTAACGCTGGGAAATCTGAAGGTGACTTTGAACGCCGGTTTGGGCCATCCAATCTTGGGCAAAGTATGGACTATCATATATTTCTGGAAAGCCCAGGATGTCTACTTTCCAACGCCGTTGAGAACGCGCCAATTGGGCTTCTGTAGCTCCAGAAAATCCACTTCGAGTGCAGGGAGGTCAGAATCCAACAGCATCTGCAGTCCTTTTCAGTCTCTGAATCAGATTTTTGCTCAGGTCCCTCAATTTCAGCCAAAAAATACCTGAAATCACAGAAAAACACACAAACTCATAGTAAAGTCCATAAAAGTGTATTTTAACTAAAAACTAATAAAAATATACTAAAAACTCAACTAAATATACTAAAAACATACTAAAAACAATGCCAAAAAGCGTACAAATTATCCGCTCATCAAGGCATCTCATGGATTTCATGGTGACTGGGATCTCTTGTTTGCTCCATCCTTTTCTTAGTGATGGGCTTGTCCTCATCAATGAGGATGTCTCCCTTTATGTCAACTCCAACTGAATAATAGAGGTGACAAATGAGATGAGGAAAGGCTAACCTTGCCAAGGTAGAGGACTTGTCCGCCACCTTATAAAGTTCTTGGGCTATAACCTCATGAACTTCTACTTTCTCTACAATCATGATGCTATGAATCATGATGGCCCGGTCTATAGTAACTTCAGACCGGTTGCTAATGGGAATGATTGAGCGTTGGATAAACTCCAACCATCCCCTAGCCACGGGCTTGAGGTCATGCCTTCTCAGTTGAACTGGCTTCCCTCTTGAATCTCTCTTCCATTGGGCGTCCTCTTCACAGATGTCTATGAGGACTTGGTCCAACCTTTGATCAAAGTTGACCCTTCTAGTGTAAGGGTGTTCATCTCTTTGCATCATGGGCAAGTTGAATGCCAACCTTACATTTTCCGGACTAAAATCTAAGCATTTCCCCCGAACCATTGTAAGCCAATTCTTTGTGTTCGGGTTCACACTTTGATCATGGCTCTTGGTGATCCATGCATTGGCATAGAACTCTTGAACCATTAAGATTCCGACTTGTTGAATGGGGTTGGTAAGAACTTCCCAACCTCTTCTTCGAATCTCATGTCGGATCTCCGGATATTCACTCTTTTTGAGTTTGAAAGGGACCTCGAGGATCACCTTCTTCAAGGCCACAACTTCATAGAAGTGGTCTTGATGCACCCTTGAGATGAATCTCTCCATCTCCCATGACTCGGAGGTGGAAGCTTTTGCCTTCCCTTTCCTCTTTCTAGAGGTTTCTCCGGCCTTGGATGCCATAAATGGTTATGGAAAAACAAAAAGCAATGCTTTTACCACACCAAACTTAAAAGGTTTGCTCGTCCTCGAGCAAAAGAAGAAAGAAGAGAGTAGAAGAAGAAATAGAGGAGATGGAGATGGCTTTGTGGTTCGGCCAAAGAGGGAGAAGTAGTGTTTAGGTTGTGTGAAAATGAAGGGGTGAAGATGGGTTTATATAGGGGTGGAGAGAGGGGTAGGGTTCGGTTATGAATGGGTGGGTTTGGGAGAGAAAGTGGTTTGAATTTGAATGGTGAGGTAGGTGGGGTTTTATGAAGGATGGATGTGAGTGGTGAAGAGAAAGATGGGATTTGATAGGTGAGGGGTTTTTGGGGAAGAGGTGTTGAGGTGATTGGTGAATGGGTGAAAAAGAGAGAGAGTGGTGGGGTAGGTGGGGATCCTGTGGGGTCCACAGATCCTGAGGTGTCAAGGAAAAGTCATCCCTGCACCAAGTGGCAAGCAAAAAAGCTCTCTATGCCAATTTTGGCGTTAAACGCTGGGCTGGTGCCCATTTCTGGCGTTTAACGCCAACTTCTTGCCCTTCCCTGATGTTTAACGCCAGTCTGGTGCCCCTTTCTGGCGTTAAACGCCCAGAATGGTGCCAGACTGGGCGTTAAACGGCCATTTACTGCCCATACTGGCGTTTAAACACCAGCAAGATCTTCCTCCAGGGTGTGCTATTTTTCTTTCTATTTTTCATTCTGTTTTTGCTTTTTCAATTGATTTTGTGACTTCCCATGATCATCAACCTACAGAAAACATAAAATAACAAAGGAAAATAGATTAAATATAACATTGGGTTGCCTCCCAACAAGCGCTTCTTTAATGTCAGTAGCTTGACAGTGGGCTCTCATGGAGCCTCACAAATGCTCAGAGCAATGTTGGAACCTCCCAACACCAAACTTAGAGTTTGAATGTGGGGGTTCAACACCAAACTTAGAATTTGGTTGTGGCCTCCCAACACCAAACATAGAGTTTGACTGTGGGGGCTCTGTTTGACTCTGTCTTGAGAGAAGCTCTTCATGCTTCCTTTCCATGGTGACAGAGGGATATCCTTGAGCCTTAAACACAAAGGACTCCTCATTCACTTGAATGATCAGTTCACCTCTATCAACATCAATCATAGCCTTTGCTGTGGCTAGGAAGGGTTTGCCAAGGATGATGGATTCATCCATGCACTTCCCAGTCTCTAGGACTATGAAATTAGCAGGGATGTAATGGTCTTCAATCTTCACCAAAACATCCTCTACAAGTCCATAAGCTTGTTTTCTTGAATTGTTTGCCATCTCTAGTGAGATTCTTGCAGCTTGTACCTCAAAGATCCCTAGCTTCTCCATTACAGAGAGAGGCATGAGGTTTACACTTGACCCTAAGTCACACAGAGCCTTCTTGAAGGTCATGGTGCCTATGGTACAAGGTATTGAAAACTTCCCAGAATCTTATCTCTTTTGAGGTAATTTCTGCCTAGACAAGTCATCCAGTTCTTTGGTGAGCAAAACGGGTTCATCCTCCCAAGTCTCATTACCAAATAACTTGTCATTTAGCTTCATGATTGCTCCAAGGTATGTAGCAACTTGCTCTTCAGTGACATACTCATCCTCTTCAGAAGAAGAATACTCATCAGAGCTCATGAATGGTAGAAGTAAATCCAATAGAATCTCTATGGTCTCATTATGAGCCTCAGATTCCCATGGTCCTCATTAGGTAACTCATTAGAGGCCAGTGGACGTCCATTGAGGTCTTCCTCAGTGGCGTTCACTCCCTCTTCCTCCTCTCCTAGTTCGGCGATGTGAATCATGTTAATGGCCTTGCATTCTCCTTTTGGATTATCTTCTGTATTGCTTGGAAGAGTACTAGGAGGGAGTTCAGTAATTTTCTTGCTCAGCTGACCCATTTGTGCCTCTAAATTCCTAATGGAGGACCTTGTTTCAGTCATGAAACTTTGAGTGGTTTTGATTAGATCAGAGACCATGGTTGCTAAGTCAGAGTGGCTCTACTTAGAATTCTCTGTCTGTTGCTGAGAAGATGATGGAAAAGGCTTGCCATTGCTAAACCTGTTTCTTCCACCATTATTCTTGTTGAAACCTTGTTGAGGTCTCTGTTGATCCTTCCATGAGAGATTTGGATGATTTCTCCATGAAGAATTATAGGTGTTTCCATAGGGTTCTCCCATGTAATTCACCTCTTCCATTGAAGGGTTCTCAGGATCATAAGCTTCTTCCTCAGATGAAGTGTCCTTAGTACTGCCTGGTGCAGCTTGCATTCCAGACAGACTTTGAGAAATCAAATTGACTTGCTGAGTCAATATCTTGTTCTGAGCCAGTATGGCATTCAAAGTGTCAATCTCAGGAACTCCTTTCTTCTGATTCGTCCCATTGTTCACAGGATTCCTTTCAGAAGTGTACATGAATTGGTTATTTGCAACCATTTCAATCAGTTCTTGAGCTTCTGCAGGCGTCTTCTTCAGATGAAGAGATCCTCCAGCAGAGCTATCCATTGACATCTTGGACAGTTCAGACAGACCATCATAGAAGATACCTATGATGCTCCATTCAGAAAGCATGTCAGAGGGACATTTTCTAATCAATTGTTTGTATCTTTCCCAAGCTTCATAGAGGGATTCTCTTTCCTTCTATCTGAAGGTTTGAACTTCCACTCTAAGCTTACTCAATTTTTGAGGTGGAAAGAACTTTGCCAAGAAGGCATTGACTAGCTTTTCCCAAGAGTTCAGGCTTTCTTTAGGTTGTGAGTCAAACCATATCCTAGCTCTGTCTCTTACAGCAAAAGGGAATAGCATAAGTCTGTAGACCTCAGGGTCAACCACATTAGTCTTGACAGTGTCACAGATTTGCAAGAACTCAGCTAAAAACTGATGTGGATCTTCCAATGGAAGTCCATGGAACTTGCAATTCTGTTGCATTAGAGAAACTAATTGAGGCTTAAGCTCAAAGTTGTTTGCTCCAATGGCAGGGATAAAGATGCTTCTCCCATAGAAGTCGGGAGTAGGTGCAGTAAAGTCACCCAGCACCTTCCTTGCATTGTTGGCATTGTTGTTGTTTTCGGCTGCCATGGGTTCTTCTTGTTTGAAGATTTCTGTTAGGTCCTCTACAGAGAATTGTGCCTTAGCTTCTCTTAGCTTTCGCTTCAAGGTCCTTTCAGGTTCAGGATCAGCCTCAACAAGAATGCTTTAGTCTTTGCTCCTACTCATATGAAAGAGAAGAGAAAAAGAAAATATGGAATCCTCTATGTCACAATATAGAGATTCCTTGAGGTGTCAGAGGAAAAGAAAAATAGAAGGAAGAAGTAGAAAATTCGAACTTATCAAGGAAAGATAGAGTTCAAATTGTGCATTGAGGAGTAGTGTTAGTTCATAAATAGAAGGATGTGAGAAGAGGGGAAGAAATTTTTGAAAATAAATTAAAAAGATTTTAAAAATATTTTGAAAAACTCTAATTGATTTTTGAAAACTAAGAGTGGAAAAGAAATCAAGTGATTTTTGAAAAAGATTTTGAAATTAGAAATCAAAAAGATATGATTGAAAACTATTTTGAAAAAGATGTGATTAAAAAGATATGATTGAAAAGTTATGGTTTTAAAAAGATGTGATTGAGAAGATATGATTTGAAAAACAATTTAAAAAAAAGATTTGATTTTGAAAATCAATGACGTGACTAACAAGAAAAGATATGATTCTGACATTAAACCTTTCTCAACAGAAAAGGCAACATATTCTGAGATGTTGAATCAAATCATTAATTGATAGCAAGTATTTTTGAAAATGGAAAGAAATTGATTTTGAAAATATATGATTGAAAAGATATGATTTGAAAAAGATTTGATTTTGAAAAATTTTGAAAACATGAAAAAAATTTGAATTAAAAACAAAATCTTCCCTCTTGTGCCATCCTGGCATTAAACTCCCAGAATGGTGCACATTCTGGAGTTTAACGCCCAAAGCTCTACCCTTTTGGGCGTTAAATGCCCAGCCAGGCACCCTGGCTGGCGTTTAAACGCCAGTTTGCCTTCTTCATTGGGCGTTTTGAACGCCCAGCTTTTTTTGTGTAATTCCTCTGCTGTATGTTCTGAATCTTCAATTCTCTGTATTATTGACTTGAAAAGACACAAATAAAATTCTTTTTTGGATTTTTAATAATCAAAATGTAACTAAAATCAAATAACAATGCATGCAAGACACCAAACTTAGCAGTTTGTATACCATTGACACTAACAAAATGAGAATGCATATGAGAAACAACAAAACACTCAAGTCAAGAGAATTCAAAGATCAGAGCAAGGAAATCATCAAGAACATCTTGAAGATCACTTAAGACAAATGAATGAATGCAAGAAGAACAGAAACATGCAATTGACACCAAACTTAACATGAGACTCTAGACTCAACAAGAAACATCAAAATATTTTTGGTTTTTATGATTTTGTAATTTTTTTGGTTTTTTTCAAAAATTAAGTGGAAAAGAAAATAAAGATATCAAAATTCTTAATGAGAATTCCAGGAATCATGCAATGTTAGTCTAAAGCTTTAGTCTAAAGAAATTAGACATGGCTAGCCAAGCTTCAGTAGGACATTGCATTCAAGAGCTAAATTGATGAGAATCAATCAGCTTTGGTGATGATAAGAACATCACCTTGAAATACCATAATTCACTCTTAAGAACTCTGAAAAATACCTAATCTAAGCAACAAGATGAACCGTCAGTTGTCCATACTCGAAACAATCCCCGGCAATGGCGCCAAAAACTTGGTGCACGAAATTGTGATCATCAATGGTGCCATCAACATGGTACGCTCAATTGAAATCTCAACCCTTTATCACAACTTCGCACAACTAACCAGCAAGTGCACTGGGTCGTCCAAGTAATAAACCTTACGCGAGTAAGGGTCGATCCCACGGAGATTGTTGGTATGAAGCAAGCTATGGTCATCTTGTAAATCTCAGTCAGGCAGATTCAAATGGTTATAGATGATTTATGAATAAAGCATAAAATAAAGATAGAGATACTTATGTAATTCATTGGTGAGAATTTCAGATAAGCGTATGGAGATGCTTTGTCCCTTCCGTCTCTCTGCTTTCCTACTGTCTTCATCCAATCCTTCTTACTCCTTTCCATGGCAAGCTGTATGTTGGGCATCACCGTTGTCAGTGGCTACAATCCCGTCCTCTCAGTGAAAATGTTCAACGCACCCTGTCACGGCACGGCTAATCATCTGTCGGTTCTCAATCAGGTTGGAATAGAATCCATTGATTCTTTTGCGTCTGTCACTAATGCCCAGCCTTCAGGAGTTTGAAGCTCGTCACAGTCATTCAATCATTGAATCCTACTCAGAATACCACAGACAAGGTTTAGACCTTCCAGATTCTCTTGAATGCCGCCATCAATTCTAGCTTATACCACGAAGATTCTAATAAAGAAATCTAAGAGATAAACATTCAAGCATTGTTTGCATTGAAGAACAATAGTAATTGCATTAATACTCGAGGTACAGCAGAGCTCCACACCTTAATCTATGGTGTGTAGAAACTCCACCGTTGAAAATATATAAGAACAAGGTCTAGGAATGGCCGAATTGCCAGCCTCCCAATGATCTAAGATAGCATAAGACTACTCAAAGATAGCTACCCCGATGAGAATACAATAGTACAAGGTCCTATATGTAGAGAACTAGTAGCCTAGGGTTTACAGAAATGAGTAAATGACATAAAAATCCACTTCCGGGCCCACTTGGTGTGTGCTTGGGCTGAGCATTGAAGCATTTCATGTATAGAGACTTTTCTTGGAGTTAAACGCCAGCTTTTGTGCCAGTTTGGGCGTTTAACTCCCATTCTTGTGCCAGTTCAGGCGTTTAACGCCGGGCAGTTTTGAGCCATCAAATCTTGGGCAAAGTATGGACTATTATACATTGCTGGAAAGCCCAGGATGTCTACTTTCCAACGCCGTTGAGAGCGCGCCAATTGGGCTTCTGGAGCTCAAGAAAATCCGCTTCGAGTGCAGGGAGGTCAGAATCCAACAGCATCCGCAGTCCTTTTCAGCCTCTGAATCAGATTTTTGCTCAGGTCCCTCAATTTCAGCCAGAAAATACCTGAAATCACAGGAAAAATACACAAACTCATAGTAAAGTCCAGAAAAGTGAATTTTAACTAAACACTAATAAAAATATACTAAAAACAAACTAAAACATACTAAAAACATACTAAAAATAATGCCAAAAAGCGTATAAATTATCCGCTCATCACTTATACCACGAAGATTCTGATCAAGGAATCCAAGAGATATGCGCCTGGCCTAAGATAGAATGGAAGTGGTTGTCAATCACGCGCGTTCATAGGTGAGAATTATGATGAGTGTCATAGATCATCACATTCATCAAGTTGAAGTGCAACGAATATCTTAGAACAGGAATAAATCGAATTGGATAGAAGATAATAGTAATTGCATTAAAACTTGAGGTACAACAGAGCTCCACACCCTTAATCTATGGTGTGTAGAAACTCAACCGTTGAAAATACATAAGTGAAAGGTCCAGGCATGGCCGAATGGCCAGCCCCCATGATCTGAGAACTAATCGTCCCAAGATAGAATAATACAATCAAAGGTTTATAATACAATAGTAAACTATCCTATTTATACTAGACTAGCTATTAGGGTTTACAGAAGTAAGTAATTGATGCATAAATCCACTTCCAGGGCCCACTTGGTGTATGTTTGGGCTGAGCTTGATCTATCCACGAGCTGAGGCTTCTTTTGGAGTTAAAAGCCAAGTTGTAACGTGTTTTGGGCGTTCAACTCCGGTTCGTGACGTGTTTCTAGCGTTTGACTCCAGAAAGCAACATGGATCTGGCATTGAGCGCCAGTTTACGTCGTCTAATCACGAATAAAGTATGAACTATTATATATTGCTGGAAAGCTCTGGATGTCTACTTGTCAACGCTGTTTAGAGCGCGCCATTTGGAGTTCTGTAGCTCCAGAAAATCTATTTCGAGTGCAGGGAGGTCAGATTCCAACAGCATCAGCAGTCCTTTGTCAGCCTCCTATCAGAGTTTTGCTCAGGTCCCTCAATTTCAGCCAGAAAATACCTGAAATCACAGAAAAACACACAAACTCATAGTAAAGTCCATAAATGTGAATTTAGCATAAAAAATAATGAAAAGATCCCTAAAAGTAACTAGATTATATTAAAAACTACCTAAAAACAATGCGAAAAAGCGTATAAATTATCCGCTCGTCACGCACTATGAAACATAATGGTCTAGCTGTTTCTAAATCAAAAATTAGTTTATTCCAAACTAAAATCTGTTTCCTTTGTCACATGATTCACCAGGGAACAATTACACCTATAGACATGGCTATCCAATTTGCGGATAAATTCCCTTATCACATTTTGGAAAAGAATTAACTCTAAGGGTTCCTTGGCTGCATAAATTATGTAGCCAATTTTTTTCCAAATCTAAGTACCCTTATCAAACCTCTCCATGAGCGTCTGGGAAAAAAACCCCTCCTTGGACAGATACCCATACAAAGATTGTCAAACAACTCAAACTCAGCGTCAAGGAACTCCCTTGTCTTTACCTCCCTGTTCCATAAGGTTTTAAAATTGTTGAGTTGGATGCTTCAGACCTGGGTTATGGTGGCATCCTAAAACAAAAACTTAATAATAAAGAGTGCATCATTGAATTTACATCCAAGTATTGGAATGCCTCCCAACAGAATTATTCGACCATAAAAAAGAAGTTTTGGCAATTGTTTTATGTATTTCAAAATTCCAATCTGATTTATTAAACCAAAAGTTTCTGGTCAGAGTAGATTGTAAGTCTGTCAAAGACATTTTACAAAAAGACGTAAAAAAATCTTGCATCCAAACATATTTTTGCTCGCTGCCAAGCAATTTTAAGCATTTTTTTAATTTCAAAATTGAATACATTCAAAGAATCTCAAACTCTCTCCCTGATTACCTTACCCGTGAATATTTGCAGGGAAAGCCGCCACATGCCTAAAAGCGCAACATTAGCCTCTGTTAGAGGCAGAGGCATCTGTCTAGCCCTACCAGGGCCAAGTAAAAAATCAGGGTCAAGCACCCAATAACCCAAGAGCCAACTGAGTCATCTACTCAACCTCTATGTAGCCGAATGGCAAAACAAACAAAGGCAGAGTATGCTCTCCCAATCCAAACCTTGATGGCCTTACAAGATGTAGGTTTCTCCAAATTTCACAAAAAATCCCGGGTTGATATACGTGACAGCTCAGATGATGATGAAATCGACCTAACCAAACTTTTGTCACAAGTAGCAGCCCAAAAGACCATATGTAATGACCCAAAAGGTAAAACAATTACCCAAACAAAATTACCCCAATCAATTCAGACCCAACCCCTAAATATCCAACCAAAACCACAATCCACATACATTTCAAAAAACAAATTCTCATCTGTCCTCTTAATGGAACTTGAATTCTGGGAAAAATCACCTTTTAAGGTAATTCCCAAAGTCTTCCCATAAGGATTCAATTTTAGACCAACAGCTCTAAACAAAACCAGACAATTTTATAAATTCATACTAGTGGATTCAAATTTAGTCTCGGTAAAACACTATGAAGACCACAAAGACACCACCAACATAACCCATTCAACCATTCAAATATTAAAAGTGCTCACTCTTACCCAATTTGGAAAAAACCGAAATAATACCAATAAATTTTCCCAGCCTTTTGACCCAATAGGATATTCTTATTGGGATTACGAGGACTCCTGGACAAGAGTATTTTGGTTACAATATAACCAGAATAGACATTCCTGGCTCATCTACTTCAAGAAAAATACCAATTATCATTTTCCAAACTAGTTTACCCAATGGTGGAATTATTTTGGCCCTTTACCAGAGATCTTGCCACCACCTATCGATGAGGGGTTCAAAATTTTCAAAAAAAATTTAACCAACAAAAAACAAGCATCCCTGCGGATCTCAAATTTTTTTCTACATTTTCACTGGACTGGGTATTCTCATGGCAATACAGGTATGGCAAACAGGAGCACCCATAGGCACTACCAAAGCTTCAAAGAAATGCCTATGTTAAATGGTGGTCTCAATTCGATGCAACCATGGCTCACCCGAAGAAAGTTCGAAAATGGTTCAGCGAACACCCTAAGTCTGTCAAGCCATTTGATCATGAAGTGTCAATATTCCTCAATCAGAAAACCCAAATTGCTGCAGCTCTAGCAGGAGCCCAATCAAAAGAAACACTAGCAAAACACCTCCAATAAATCATGTAGATGATCGAAGAAGATAAAGAACACAAAGAAAACCCTAGTTCTTCAGTAAAATCCTCAAGTGATTATAATCAAAATGAAGATGATTGCTTCAGGATCAATCTAGCAGAATATTAGATAAGCATTTCAAAATTTATGTAATTCCAAAAAACCAAAAATGTATCAACTTGTTCCGTAGAAATAGTACCGGTTAACATAACCTGTACTCTAGAAACAGTAGAATCTAGCTCTACAAAAGAAAACCTAGGCTACATTCTGAGGCAAAGTTTTTAGAATCATAATATTAGAGAGAAGTTAGAGAGAGAGGCTCTGAAAATCCTTTGTAACCCTTTTACTCCTCCTTTTCTCAAAGTTTTCTTCAGTTTAATCTAACAATGATTTTTCAGTTCTTCAATTTCGTGTTTTTCATTTAAGAGCACTTTTAATATTTGAATGGTTGAATGGGTTATGCTGGTGACGTCTTTGTGGTCTTTGTAGTATTTTACCAAGACTGAATCTGAATCCACTAGTATGAATTCATAAAACTATCTGGTTTTGTTTAGAGCTATTGGTCTAAAATGGAATCCTTGTGGGAAGACTTTGGGGATTACCTTAAAAGGTGATTTCTCCTAGAATTTGGGTTCCATTAAGAGGATGATGAGCGGATAATTTGTACCCTTTTTGGCATTGTTTTTAGTATGTTTTTAGTATCTTTTAGTTAGTTTTTAGTATATTTTTAGTATTTTTTAGTTAAAATTCACTTTTCTGGACTTTACTATGAGTTTGTGTGTTTTTCTGTGATTTCAGGTATTTTCTGACTGAAATTGAAGGTTCTGAGCAAAAATCTGATTCAGAGACTGAAAAGGACTGCAGATGCTGTTGGATTCTGACCTCCCTGCACTCGAAGTGAATTTTCTGGAGCTACAGAAGCCGAATTGGCGCGCTTTCAACGGCGTTGGAAAGTAGACATCCTGGGCTTTCCAGCAATATATGATAGTCCATACTTTGCCCAAGATTTGATGGCCCAAACCGGCGTGGCAAATCAGCCTCAGAAATTCCAGCGTTTAACGCTGGAACTGGCATAAAACTTGGAGTTAAACGCCCAAACTGGCATGAAAGCTGGCGTTTAACTCCAGAAAAGGTCTCTACACGAAAATGCTTCACTGCTCAGCCCAAGCACACACTAAGTGGACCCAGAAGTGGATTTTTACGTCATTTACTCATTTCTGTACACCCTAGGTTACTAGTCTACTATTAATAGGATCTTTTGACATTGTATCTGAACCTCATGACATTTTTACACATTTCATTGTATACCTTCCACGGCATGAGTCTCTAAACCCCATGGTTGGGGGTGAGGAGCTCTGCTGTGTCTTGATGGATTAATGCAATTACTACTGTTTCTTATTCAATCATGCTTGCTTCCATTATAAGATATCACTTGTTCTTAACCCGGATGAATGTGATGATCCGTGACACTCATCATCATTCTCAACTATGAACATGTGCCTGACAACCACCCCTGTTCTACTTTAGATTGAGTAGATATCTCTTGGATTCCTTAACCAAAATCTTCGTGGTATAAGCTAGAACTGATGGCGGCATTCAAGAGAATCCGGAAGGTCTAAACCTTTTCTGTGGTATTCTGAGTAGGATCCAATGACTGAATGACTGTGACGTGCTTCAAACTCCTAGCAGGCGGGGCGTTAGTGACAGACGCAAAAGAATCAATGGATTCTATTCCGGCCTGACCGAGAACCGACAGATGATTAGCCATGCTGTGACAGAGCATAGGAACGTTTTCACTGAGAGGATGGGAGGTAGCCACTGACAACGGTGAAACCCTACATACATCTTGCCATGGAAGGAACCTTGCGTGTTTGATGAAGAAGACAGTAGGAAAGCAGAGATTAGAAGATGGAGCATCTCCAAAGCCTCAACCTATTCTCCATTACTGCAAACAAGTACCTATTTCATGTTCTTTTGCTTTTCACAATCAATCCTGATAATTTCTGATATCCTGACTAAGATTTACAAGATAACCATAGCTTGCTTCAAGCCGACAATCTCCGTGGGATCGACCCTTGCTCACGCAAGGTATTACTTGGACGACCCAGTGCACTTGCTGGTTAGTTGTGCGAGATTGCAAAAGTGTGATTGCAATTTCGTGCACCAAGTTTTTGGCGCCGTTGCCGGGGATTGTTCGAGTTTGGACAACTGACGGCTTATCTTGTTGCTTAGATTAGGACTGTTTTGTTTTTATTGGTTTAGAGTCTTTTAGTTGAGTCTAGTTTCATATTCTAAGTTTGGTGTCAATTGCATGCTTTTGTTTTTCTTTTAAAATTTTTGATTTTGCATGTTCTTAGTCCCTTTTTGATTCATAAAAATTCTAAGTTTGGTGTCCTATTTGTGTTTTTCCTTTAAAATTTTCGAAAATTAGTGTTTGATTTTCTAAAAATTTTAAGTTTGGTGTCTTTTTGTGGTTTTTCTCTTTCCTCTGTTCAAAAATCAAATCTTTTTCATAAAACTTTTCAATCATATCTTTCTAATTGCTTTTTTTCAAAATCTTTTTAATTAACTAATTGATTCAGTTCTCAATTTGCTTTGATTTTGTTTTCTTTTTGATTTTCAAATTTTTTTAATTTCCTTTTATTTTATTTTAATTTTTTTCGTTTAATTCAAAAAAAAAAACAAAAAAAAAACAAAATTTATCTATTTGCAATCATTATCATTTCCCTTTTGTCCATTATGGACCTAAGAGGGATTGATCAGTCCAAAAGGACTCTGGGGTCATATGCTAACCCCATTACAGCTGCATATGGGAGTAGCATCTGTACACCTCCCATCAAAGCAAGCAGCTTTGAGCTAAATCCTCAACTCATTATCATAGTGCAGCAAAACTGCCAGTATTCCGGTCTTCCACAGGAAGAACCTACTGAGTTTCTGGCACAGTTCTTACAAATTGCTGACACAGTACATGATAAAGAGGTAGATCAGGATGTCTACAGACTATTACTGTTTCCATTTGCTGTAAAAGATCAAGCTAAAAGGTGGTTGAATAACCAACCTACAGCAAGCATAAAGACATGGAAACAGTTGTCAGACAAATTCCTGAATCATTTTTACCCTCCAAAGAGGATGACACAGCTAAGGCTGGACATCCAAGGCTTTAAACAAGAGGATAATGAATCCCTTTATAATGCCTGGGGGAGGTATAGAGGTATGCTTAAAAAATGCCCCTCTGAAATGTTTTCAGAGTGGGTACAGTTAGACATCTTCTACTATGGGCTCACAGAAAAAGCTCAGATGTCTTTAGACCACTCAGCTGGTGGATCTATACACATGAGGAAGACAATTGAAGAAGCTCAAGAGCTTATAGACACTATTGCTAGAAACCAATACTTATATTCTAGCAATGAGTTCGTTCCAAAAGAGGAAGTCATGGCATTAGTCACTGACCCTAATCCTCAAGAACAGATGAATGAGCTTAATCAACAATTGCTCCTGATGACAGAACAGTTAGCAGAATTTAAAGAAATGCTCCATGATACTAAGGTTGCTAACAAGAACATAGAACTGCAGTTGAATCAAGCAAAACAGCAAATATCTAAACAGATAACAGAAGAATGTCAAGCAGTTCAACTGAGGAGTGGGAGAACACTGAATACCACTGCTCAAAAGAGCAAAAAGCCAAACAAGGAACAATTGACAGAGGATAACCAAACCAATGTTCAAAATCCCTCTGAGGACAGTAAGAGCCCAGAGAGGAATGTTATTGGCGTTCAAACGCCAGAAAGGGAAGGAAAGCTGGCGTTAAACGCCCATTCCTTGCCCAGTTCTGGCGTTCAAACGCCAGAAAAGGGGGAAAAGTTAGCGTTAAACGCCCATTTTCCACCCAATCCTGGCGTTCAGACGCCAAGGGGAGATCAGACACCTGAGAGTGCTGACAGTAATCCCTCTAACAAGGCTTCTTCAACCACTTCTGTAAGAAATAAACCTGCAGCATCTAAGGTTGAAGAATATCAAGCCAAGATGCCTTATCCTCAGAAACTCCGCAAAGCGGAACAGGATAAGCAATTTGCCCGCTTTGCAGACTATCTAAGGACTCTTGAAATAAAGATTCCGTTTGCAGAGGCACTTGAGCAAATACCTTCCTATGCTAAGTTCATGAAAGAGATCTTAAGTCATAAGAAGGATTGGAGAGAAACTGAAAAAGTGTTTCTCACTGAAGAATGCAGTGCAGTCATTCTGAAAAGCTTACCAGAAAAGCTTCAAGATCCTGGAAGCTTTATGATACCATGCACATTAGAGGGCGCTTGCACCAAGACAGCCCTATGTGATCTTGGAGCAAGCATCAATCTAATACCTGCATCCACTATCAGAAAGCTTGGGTTGACTGGAGAAGTCAAACCAACCAGGATATGCCTCCAACTTGCTGATGGCTCTATTAAACACCCATCAGGCATAATAGAGGACATGATTGTCAAGGTTGGGCCCTTTGCCTTTCCAACTGACTTTGTGGTGCTGGAAATGGAGGAGCACAAGAGTGCAACTCTCATTCTAGGAAGACCTTTCCTAGCAACTGGACGAACTCTCATTGATGTACAAAGAGGGGAAGTAACCCTGAGAGTCAATGAGGATGAGTTCAAGTTGAATGCTGTAAAAGCTATGCAGCATCCAGACACACCAAATGACTGCATGGGCGCTGACATTATTGACTCTCTGGTAGAAGAGATCAATATGGCTGAAAGCCTAGAATCAGAGCTTGAAGACATCTTCAAGGATGTTCAACCTGATCAAGAAGAACCACAGGAAACAAAGGAATTTTCGAAAATTCCTCAGGAGGAGGATAAGCCTCCCAAACCTGAACTCAAACCACTACCACCATCCCTGAAATATGCATTTCTGGGAGGGGGTGAAACTTTTCCAGTGATTATAAGCTCTGCTTTAAATCCACAGGAAGAGGAAGCACTGATTCATGTGCTAAGGACACACAAGACAGCTCTTGGGTGGTCCATAAGTGATCTCAAGGGTATTAGCCCAGCTAGATGCATGCACAAGATCCTGTTGGAGGATAATGCCAAACCAGTGGTCCAACCACAAAGGAGGCTAAATCCAGCCATGAAGGAGGTAGTGCAGAAAGAGGTCACTAAATTACTAGAGGCTGGGATTATTTATCCTATTTCTGATAGCCCCTGGGTGAGCCCTGTCCAAGTTGTCCCCAAAAAGGGAGGCATGACAGTGGTTCATAATGAAAAAAATGAACTGGTTCCTACAAGAACAGTTACAGGGTGGCGTATGTGTATTGACTACAGAAGGCTCAATACAGCCACCAGAAAGGATAATTTCCCTTTACCATTCATAGACCAAATGCTAGAAAGACTAGCTGGTCATGATTATTACTGCTTTTTAGATGGCTATTCAGGCTACAACCAAATTGCAGTAGATCCTCAGGACCAAGAGAAAACGGCATTTACCTGCCCTTCTGGCGTGTTTGCCTACAGAAGGATGCCTTTTGGTCTGTGCAATGCATCTGCAACCTTTCAGAGGTGCATGCTCTCTATCTTCTCAGATATGGTAGAGAAATTTCTGGAAGTCTTCATGGATGACTTCTCAGTATATGGAGACTCATTCAGCTCCTGTCTTAACCACCTATCACTTGTCCTGAAAAGATGCCAAGAGACTAACCTGGTTTTAAACTGGGAGAAATGTCACTTTATGGTGACTGAAGGAATTGTCCTTGGGCACAAAATTTCAAACAAGGGAATAGAGGTGGATAAGGCAAAGGTAGAGGTAATTGAAAAATTACCACCACCTGCCAATGTTAAGGCAATCAGAAGCTTTCTGGGGCATGCAGGATTTTACAGAAGGTTTATAAAGGATTTTTCAAAAATTGCAAAACCTCTGAGTAACCTGCTAGCTGCTGACACACCATTTGTGTTTGACACACAGTGTCAGCAGGCGTTTGAGACCCTGAAAGCTAAGCTGGTCACAGCACCAGTCATCTCTGCACCAGATTGGACATTGCCATTTGAGTTAATGTGTGATGCCAGTGATCATGCCATTGGTGCAGCGTTGGGACAGAGGCATAACAAACTTCTGCACGTCATTTATTATGCTAGCCGTGTTCTAAATGATGCACAGAAGAATTACACAACCACAGAAAAAGAATTACTTGCAGTGGTTTATGCCATTGACAAGTTTAGATCTTATCTAGTGGGATCCAAAGTGATTGTGTACACTGACCATGCTGCTCTTAAATACTTACTCACAAAGCAGGATTCAAAACCCAGGCTAATAAGATGGGTGTTGCTTCTGCAAGAGTTTGATATAGAAATAAGAGACAGAAAAGGGACAGAGAACCAAGTAGCCGATCATCTGTCCCGAATAGAACCAGTAGCTAGGGCGTCCCTCCCTTCTACTGAGATCTCCGAGACTTTCCCAGATGAGCAACTCTTTGCCATTCAGGAAGCTCCTTGGTTTGCAGATATTGCAAATTATAAAGCTGTGAGGTTCATACCCAAGGAGTACAGCAGTGTGCAAAGAAAGAAATTAATTTCAGATGCCAAGTACTACCTCTGGGATGAACCATATCTCTTTAAGAGATGTGCTGACGGAGTGATCCGCAGATGTGTACCCAGAGAAGAAGCACAAAGGATCCTATGGCATTGCCATGGATCACAGTATGGAGGACATTTTGGAAGTGAGCGAACAGCCACTAAAGTCCTCCAGTGTGGCTTCTACTGGCCTACTCTCTATAAAGATTCCCGAGAGTTTGTGCGTAACTGTGACAGTTGCCAAAGAGCTGGTAACCTGCCTCACGGATATGCCATGCCTCAACAAGGGATATTAGAGATAGAATTGTTTGATGTATGGGGAATTGACTTCATGGGGCCATTCCCACCATCATACTCAAACACTTACATTCTAGTGGCGGTGGACTATGTATCTAAGTGGGTAGAAGCAATTGCTACACCCACTAATGATACCAAGACCGTGCTAAAATTCCTCCAGAAACACATCTTCAGCAGATTTGGTGTTCCCAGAGTACTAATCAGTGATGGGGGCTCTCATTTCTGCAATAGACAGCTACACTCTGCCATGGATAGATATGGAATTAGCCATAAAGTGGCAACTCCGTATCATCCACAGACAAATGGGCAAGCTGAAGTCTCTAACAGAGAGCTAAAAAGAATCTTAGAACGGACTGTGATAGCCCGAAGAAAGGATTGGGCAAAGAGCTTGGATGATGCTCTGTGGGCATATAGAACAGCATTCAAGACTCCTATAGGAACCTCTCCATACCAACTGGTGTATGGGAAGGCCTGTCATCTGCCCGTGGAACTGGAACATAAAGCCTACTGGGCAACCAGGTTCCTAAACATGGATGCTCAGTTAGCTGGTGAAAAAGGATTGCTCCAGTTAAATGAGCTAGAGGAGTTCAGACTCAATGCCTTTGAAAATGCAAAAATTTATAAGGAAAAGGCAAAGAAGTGGCATGACAAGAAGTTGTCAACCAGAGTCTTTGAGCCAAGACAAAAAGTTCTGCTCTTCAACTCCAGGCTCAAATTGTTTCCAGGAAAACTCAAATCCCGATGGAGGGGTCCGTATGTGATCACAGGAGTGTCACCATATGGATATGTTGAGCTTCAGGATATTGATTCTGACAAAAAGTTCATTGTTAATGGACAGAGAATCAAGCATTATCTTGAAAGCAATTTTGAGCAGGAATGCTCAAAACTGAGACTTGAGTGAGTCTCAGTAAAGGTCCAGCTAAAGACAGTAAAGAAGCGCTTGCTGGGAGGCAACCCAGTCATTAGGAGGCTATATGATTTGTTTTTACAGAGGCAAGTATCAAAAATGAAGGAATTCACAGAGTTACAGAAGGATTCAGCTCAAAAAGCAGAGAAAAAGAGCTTACTGGCGAAAAAACGCCAGTAAGGGGCATTTTGGGCGTTAAACGCCAGAATGGGTACCATTCTGGGCGTTTAACGCCAGGAATGGTGCCATTTTGGGCGTTAAACGCCAGAATGGGCACCATTCTGGGCGTTTAACGCCAGGTGTGCAGAATCCTGGGCGTTTAGAAAAACGCCAAGTGATAAAGGCTTTCTGGCGTTTAACGCCAGCCAGGGCACCTGGCTGGGCGTTAAACGCCCAAAAGGGGCATCAAATGGAAGTTAAATGCCAGAATGGGTGCCATTCTGGGCGTTTAACGCCAGAAAGGTGGGGGGACCACAATTTCGTTTTCAACTCAAATTTTTTCAAACTTTCCTTTTATTACCCATACTCTTCTACATAAATGCACTTCAACCTTTCATCATTCACTCTCAAATCTTCACAAATCAAAACCATTCTTCAAATATATCTCAAATTAATCCCAAATCTTCTTCAAAAACTCACCCTTTTTTCAAATTCTCTCCATATCTTCTCAAATCTCTTCTTATTTTTTTTTCAAAATCTCCTTCCTCCCCTCCTTATAAGAACACGTTCGGCCCCTCATTGCCCACACCATTCGAATTTGCTCCTCTCTCTCTCTTCTTTCCTTTCTTTTGCTTGGGGACAAGCAAGCCTCTAAGTTTGGTGTGCTTTTCCGTGATCACTGAGCCAAGATTCATCAATATCATGGCTCCTAAGGGAAAACAAACCAATTTAAGAGGCAAGAAAGAGAATAATCCAAAGAATCTTTGGAATCAAGAGAAGTTCTTAACCAAAGAACATGAAGACCATTATCACAAAATAATGGGTCTGAGGTCAGTGATCCCGGAAGTAAAATTTGATCTGAAAGAAGATGAATATCCGGGGATCCAAGAGCAAATTCGAAACAGAGGATGGGAAGTTCTAACCAATCCTGAGACAAAGGTTGGAAGGAACATGGTTCAGGAATTCTACTCAAATCTGTGGCTAACAGATAAGCAGAGAATGACTGGAACCGCTTACCATACCTACAGAACCATGGTCAGAGGGAAAGTTATGTACTTCCATCTGGACAAAATAAGAGAAATCTTCAAGTTGCCTCAACTGCAAGATGATCTTGACTCCTTTAATAGGAGAATGGTGAGAGCAGACAAAGGGTTGGATCAAGTTCTAGAGGACATATGCCTCCCTGGAACTAAGTGGATAACCAATTCTAAGGGTGTCCCAAACCAACTCAAGAGGGGAGACCTCAAACCAATTGCAAGAGGTTGGCTAGACTTTATTGGGCGTTCCATACTGCCCACTAGCAACCGTTCTGAGGTAACTATCAAGAGAGCAGTGATGATTCATTGCATTATGCTTGGAAAAGAAGTGGAGGTTCATCATGTGATTGCTTGTGAGATCTACACAATTGCAAATAAGAATTCCACTGAAGCCAAACTGGCTTACCCAAGCTTGATCTCCTTGCTCTGTAAAGAGGCTGGGGTAAAAATGGGAGTAGATGAATTCATACCCATTGAACACCCAATCACCAAGAAGTCAATGGAAGGACAAGTGCAAGACAACTCTATCAAAAGGAGGGCGTAGGAGTTCCTCCCTGAATTTCCTGAAATTGGCTACTGGGCCAGCCTAGAAGCATCTATCACCAAGTTGCAAGAGACTATGGAGCAACTTAAGGAAGAACAGCAGAATCAGAACTGCATGCTCTGTAAATTGCTGAAGGAACAAGAGAAGCAGGGGCGTGAACTCCAAGAGATGAAACGCCAAAAGCTCTCCTCTCAAGCTGAGGGAGCATCCACTTCTCAAAATCAAGGTTTTTGAGTCCTAACTCTGTGAAAACCTCTATCATTAGGAGCCTATGTTTTGCGTTTTTTTTGTTATGTTTTCTATTTCTAGTTTCATCTTATATTTATTTTCTGAGTCTTGTTCTTAATTCATAATTAATAAAATTTGAAGTTTATGCCTTAAAGCTATGAATGTCCTATGAATCCATCACCTCTCTTAAATGAAAAATGCTTTAACCACAAAAGAACAAGAAGTACAGGATTTCGAAATTAATCCTTGAAACTAGTTGAATTAGTTTGATGTGAAGACAATACTTTTTGTTTTCTGAATGAATGCTTGAACAGTGCATATGTCTTTTGAATTTGTTGTTTTGAGAATGTTAAAATTGTTGGCTCTTGAAAGAATGAGGAGAAAGAGAACTGTTATTGAGGATCTGAAAAATCATCAAATTGATTCTTGAAGCAAAAAAAAAAATTTCGAAAAAAAAAAGAGAAAAAGAAAGAAAAAGAAAGAAATAAAGTTGTGAACCAAGGCAAAAAGAGTGTGCTTAAGAACCTTGGACACCTCTAATTGGGGACTCTAGCAAAGCTGAGTCACAATCTAAAAAGGTTCACCCAATTATGTGTCTGTGGCAAGTATGTATCCGGTGGTAATACTGGAAGACAGAGTGCTTTGGGCCACAGCCAAGACTCATACACTAGCTATGTTCAAGAATCATTATACTTAACTAGGAGAATCAATAACACTATCTGAGTTCTGAGTTCTCATAGATGCCAATCATTCTGGACTTCAAAGGATAGAGTGAGATGCCAAAACTGTTCGGAGGCAAAAAGCTACTAGTCCCGCTCATCTAATTGGAACTATGTTTCTTTGATATTTTGGAGTCTATAGTATATTCTCTTCTTTTTATTCTATTTTGATTTTCAGTTGCTTGGGGACAAGCAACAATTTAAGTTTGGTGTTGTGATAAGCGGATAATTTGTACCCTTTTTGGCATTGTTTTTAGTATGTTTTTAGTATCTTTTAGTTAGTTTTTAGTATATTTTTAGTAGTTTTTAGTTAAAATTCACTTTTCTGGACTTTACTATGAGTTTGTGTGTTTTTCTGTGATTTCAAGTATTTTCTGACTGAAATTGAAGGTTCTAAGCAAAAATCTGATTCAGAGACTGAAAAGGACTGAAGATGCTGTTGGATTCTGACCTCCCTGCACTCGAAGTGGATTTTCTGGAGCTACAGAAGCCCAATTGGCGGGCTCTCAACGGCGTTGGAAAGTAGACATCCTGGGCTTTCCAGCAATATATGATAGTCCATACTTTGCCCAATATTTGATGGCCCAAACCGGCGTGGCAAATCAGCCTCAGAAATTCCAGCGTTTAACGCTGGAACTGGCATAAAACTTGGAGTTAAACGCCCAAACTGGCATGAAAGCTGGCGTTTAACTCCAGAAAAGGTCTCTACACGAAAATGCTTCACTGCTCAGCCCAAGCACACACTAAGTGGACCCAGAAGTGGATTTTTACGTCATTTACTCATTTCTGTACACCCTAGGTTACTAGTCTACTATTAATAGGATCTTTTGACATTGTATCTGAACCTCATGACATTTTTACACATTTCATTGTATACCTTCCACGGCATGAGTCTCTAAACCCCATGGTTGGGGGTGAGGAGCTCTGCTGTGTCTTGATGGATTAATGCAATTACTACTGTTTCTTATTCAATCATGCTTGCTTCCATTATAAGATATCACTTGTTCTTAACCCGGATGAATGTGATGATCCGTGACACTCATCATCATTCTCAACTATGAACATGTGCCTGACAACCACCCCTGTTCTACTTTAGATTGAGTAGATATCTCTTGGATTCCTTAACCAGAATCTTCGTGGTATAAGCTAGAACTGATGGCGGCATTCAAGAGAATCCGGAAGGTCTAAACCTTGTCTGTGGTATTCTGAGTAGGATTCAATGACTGAATGACTGTGACGTGCTTCAAACTCCTAGCAGGCGGGGCGTTAGTGACAGACGCAAAAGAATCAATGGATTCTATTCCGGCCTGACCGAGAACCGACAGATGATTAGCCATGCTGTGACAGAGCATAGGAACGTTTTCACTGAGAGGATGGGAGGTAGCCACTGACAACGGTGAAACCCTACATACAGCTTGCCATGGAAGGAACCTTGCGTGTTTGATGAAGAAGACAGTAGGAAAGCAGAGATTCAGAAGATGGAGCATCTCCAAAGCCTCAACCTATTCTCCATTACTGCAAACAAGTACCTATTTCATGTTGTTTTGCTTTTCACAATCAATCCTGATAATTTCTGATATCCTGACTAAGATTTACAAGATAACCATAGCTTGCTTCAAGCCGACAATCTCCGTGGGATCGACCCTTGCTCACGCAAGGTATTACTTGGACGACCCAGTGCACTTGCTGGTTAGTTGTGCGGGATTGCAAAAGTGTGATTGCAATTTCGTGCACCAGAGGACAGATGAGAATTTTTTTTTTTGAAATTTATGTGGATTGTGGTTTTGGTATATTTAGGGTCTGGGTCTGAATTGATTGGGGTAATTTTGTTTGGGTAATTGTTTTACCGTTTAGGTCATTACATATGGTCTTTTGGGCTGCTACTTGTGAAAAAAGTTTGGTTAGTTTAATTTCTTCATCATCTGAGTTGTCACATATATCAACCCAGGATTTTTTGGGAAGTTTGGAGAGACCTACATCTTGTAAGGCCAACAAGGTTTGGATTGGGAGAGCATAGTCTGCCTTTGTTTGTTTTGCCGTTAGGCTACTTGGAGGTTGAGTAGATGACTCAACTATATTTTTTGTGATCTGAGTAGATGACTCAGTTGGCTCTTGGGTTATTGGGGTCGGTTATTGATGAATCCACATTTTATGATGTTTATTTGCTTTCTTTGGGTGGATTTCATCAACTTTTCTTGCATTTATCCATTGAAATAGCATAGTTTTATAATTTCTCCCTAAATTGTGCTTGAAAGTGAAAACATGCTTTTTAAGCTTTATAATTGCTAAATTTTATTCACTTCAATTCTATTTGATGCCTTGATGTATTTGTTGAAGAAGTGGAAGGAAAGCATGCGAAATGGGAGAACTCAAGAAATGAAAGATTTATAAATCTGCCAGTCCTGACCTCTCAGTACTAAAGTGATCATAACCTGAGCTACAAAGATCCAAATGAGGCGGTTCCAGCAGCATTGGAAAGCTAACATCCGGGGCTTCGAAATGATATATAACTTGCTATAGTGGACATAACTCTAATTGTGCGTTTGCACACAATTTGTGCATATGCACAAGTCAGAAAATAGCAAGTGTCCGTACGCACACACCTGTGCGTATGCACAAGTCCTAACACGTGAGCTTATTAATTACAAATCGCTGGGGGCAATTTCTGGGCCCTCAAAACCCAAACCAACCCATTTCTAAAGCTATTTCAAGCCAAATTAAAGAGGGATGAAGGGGGAGCACTTAGGTTTAGGTTTTTACAAGTTTTTGTTAGTTTTCTAGAGAGAGAAGCTCATCCCTCTCTCTAGAATTAGGGTTTTTAGTTTAGTTTTCTTTTAATTTCAGCACTTTAATTATTGTTTTAATGTAGTTTCATTTATGTTTTTATGCTTTCTTGTCTTCATCTTCTTTTTCCCTTTTGTTATTTTCTCTTTTATATCAATTTTCATGTTATGAACACTTTTGTTATTTTAATTCCAATTAATGCAATTTTATGTTTCCATGTCATTTATTGCTTCCTTTAGTTGTTATTGCTATTTTCTTGGTTTGGTAGCTTTAGAATTTATTTTAATGCAATTTAATGTTATTTTATTTTCATGCACACCAAGTGTTTGATAAAATCCTTGGCTTAGCTTTCACTTAGTTTTTCTTCACTCTTGACTTGAAATTAATGACTTTGGTGACCCTTGAGTCATTGATGTCCATTCTTGTTTGATACATTAGAGTAGTTAGTTGATTTGGTCTCCATTGACTCTATGTGACCCTTAGTGTTAACATAGGACTTAAGGATTGAAATCAACTATGCCTACTTGACTTATCCTCGATGTTAGGGTTAACCAAGTAGGATTAGCTCTTCATAATCATCATGTGTTTGTGGTCAATATCTAGGATAGGTAACCTTAGCTCTCAATTACTTGCCAACAGGTTTCTTGCATTTTAATTTTCCTTGCTTTGATGTTTAATTTCTTGCATGTTTAGTTTTCACACTCTTGGTTGAGAAATTGGGTGTTTGGGTGGAATTGAGTTGTGGATGTCCATTCCGCATTATGTGAGGATTGTTAATCGGTTTGGTTTCCCTTGACACTAGGTAACCCACTAGTGTTGACTTAGGACTTAGGGATTGGGATCAATTATGCCCTTTTGACTGATTCTCAAGTAGGATTGACTAATTGGGATTAATTTCACACAATTGCCATGTTTGTGGTCCATAACTAGGATAGGAGTCCTAAATTCCCCAATTTTAACCAAGAGTTGCCATTTACATTCCTTGCATATTTATTTGCTTTCTTGCTATTCACATTTCTTGCTTTCTTGCTTTCTTAATTCCCCATGTTCTCTCATAGCCAATGATAAACACTTAATTGCAACTCCTACGGAAGACGAACCGAGGTTCAAGTACTCTCAGTTAATTAGAAATTGTAAACATTTGTTTACAAGGATTCGTTGTTGGTTTGGACTATGCTACCAACGAATTAATTCTTGTTTTGATTGATTCTAAACCAAAGAAGATTCTTCTTCATCAGTTGTTGGGTGGATGACACAGTTGGCGTGTGTGACCCTAATTTTTTACTTGGCCTTGGTAAGGCTAGATGGATGCCCCTGCCTCTAACAGAGGCTAATGTTGCCCTTTTAGGCATGTGGCGGCTTTCCCTGCAAATATTCACGGGTAAGGTAATCAGGGAAAGAGTTTGAGATTCCTTGAATGTATTTAATTTCAAAATAAAAAATGCTTAAAATTGCTTGCGAGTGAGCAAAAATGTATTTGGATGCATGATTTTTTATGACATTTTGTAAATTGTCTTTGGCGGACTTACAATCTACTCTGACAAGAAACTTTTGGTTCAACAAATCAGATTGGAATTTTGAAATACATAAAACAATTGCCAAAACTTCTTCTTTTATGGTCGAATAATTCTGTTGGGAGGCATTCCAATGCTTGGATGTAAATGCAATGATGCACTCTTTATTATTACATTTTTGTTTTAGGATGCCACCATAATCCAGATCTGAAGCATCCGTCTCAACAATTTTGAAAGCCTGTGGAATAGGGAGGTAAAGACAAGGGAGTTCCTTGATACTGAGTTTGAGTTGTTTGACAACCTTTGTATGGGTATCTGTCCAAGGAGGGGGTTTTTTCCCTAGACGCTCATGGAGAGGTTTGATAAGGGTACTTAAATTTGGAATAAAATTGGTTACATAATTTATATAGCCAAGGAATCTTTGGAGTTGATTCTTTTCCAAAATGTGATAAGGGAATTTATCCGCAAATTGGATAGCCCTGTCAATGGGTGTAATTGTTCCCTGGTGAATCATGTGACCAAGAAAACGGATTTTAGTTTGGAATAAACTAATTTTTTATTTAGAAATAGCTAGACTATTATGTTTGATAGTGTGCATAAAAGTTTTAACATGTTTAAAATGATCTTGCAAATACTGGGAAAAAATTAACATGTCGTCTATATAAATGACGGCAAAGCCCAAAAAAGGATTGAAAATGTCATTCATGATTTTTTGGAATTCGGATTGGGCATTTTTTAGGCTAAAAGGCATCATATTCCATTCGTACTGACCGAAAGGTACTGTGAATGCCGTTTTGTATCTATCCGCCTCGCTAATCTAGATTTGCCAGTACCCAGATTTCATGTCAAATTTTGAAAAAATGCTTGCTAAGTTCATTCTATCTAACAAATCTTTTTTGTTTGGAATTGGATACATAATCCACTGTAGAGCTTGGTTTAGAGGCTTATAATTAATAACCAACCTAGGGGTGCCTCTTTCCAATTCCGCTTGTTTGTTGACATAGTAAGCTAGACAAGACCATGGGCTTTTACTGGGCCTAATAAGCTTTCTGTGCAAGAGGTCTGTAATTTCTTTTTGGCAATATTGGAGAAGTTGTTCATTCATTTGTATGGGTCTGGCCTTTGTTGGAATCTGGCTTTCTTTAAAATTCTTTTCATAAGGAAGATCCACAATATGTTGTTTTCTATTCCAAATGCGTGAGGCAAATCTGAACATATTATTTCTTGCATTTGTTGAAGAAGGGATTTAACCTTTTGTTGGATTTGAGGCATTTGTAACTGTGTTTCAAGGGTTTTGAAGGAGACTTCTTCTTTCAAGAAGTTGATTTGGTTAGTTTTGAATTGGAGTAGGTTAAGGGTCCTATGAACTGGGGTTGAAACAAATTGGAAGGTTGTCGGGGTTCCTCCTATATAGGTAGTGATACCGTCGTATGACATCATTAAAGGGAAAAGAGCTCTAATAAAGGGTGTCCCCAAAATGACCTGATTTCTTAAATCTTAGGCAAGGAGTAAGGGTGTTTTTATCCATAAAAGACCATTTTTTATACTGCCTCAGAAAGCTTGTACTTAATTTGTAAACGGTCACAGTTAGCTGTACTAAGGGGCACTGTAGTTTTTTCAAAATATTTTGTTGGGATTAATCCTTCCAAAATATAATTTTTATCTGCACATGTATCGAACAAGGCTACCGTTTCCAAAATGAAATCCTAGATGACAATTCGGATATCGATATAGAATTTCATGATGGTTAATTGACTGACTAACCGCAAAATTTCTGCTATCTCATCTTTTTGATCATCCTTTGAGAGTTGAACAATTTGGTCATCCTCTTCATTTTAGAAAATTTGGTTTTGAAAATTTTGATCATTCTAAGGGTCTTCCTCAGTGTTATCAGAATCTTTGTCCAAAATATGAGACAAACAATTCTGGTGTTGTTGTTGTTGTTTGATGAGATGAATTTCTTTCTTGAGAATATTAATTTCATTTTGAAGGTCCGGAATAGTAACATGCTTAGAAACTTATTTTTTGAAAATTGGTTTGACATCGTACTTGTTTTTTATAACCATGGTTTTGGATTTATTTTTGGTCTCTAAGGTTTGTTTGAGCTTCTGAAGGAAGTATTTTCTCTGTTCAGGATTTGAGATAGTGTTTACGGCATCGAAAAGAAGATCTTGTTCTTGTGTGATGACATCGAGCTCAAAATATTCATTAGATGATGAGGATATATCATCATCATGCTGGATATTGTTTAAGTCCTCCAAAAATTCATGTTTTGATTCTTCTTCGGAGCTTTCAAGGAAGAGGTTATTAATCTGCTCCTTAATCTGAGGGTCAAGGTTGAGGTTGTTGATCTTCTTCTTGAGCCTACAGTACTTACTGATATGACCCGGTTTTTTGCAATTAAAGCAGATAATTTGTCTTTCCTTTGTCCAAGAGGAGGCTTGTAATGCTTACTGGGTTTCCATTGCCGTGGGTTTTGATCGGGCCATCGGTTTTTTTGGTTAGACTATTTTGTTTTTTTTTTCTAACTACAGGAGGGTTGGCCAAACTGTTCTCAGAAGGAACCTAGATCTTTTTTGTTTTGGGACTTTTCGCGAGATAGTTGCCTTTGAATTTTGTCATCTTGACAAGTTTTTAAGGCCACTTTTTGGACATAAGAAATTAATTGGCCATAACTTAAGAAATTGTATGGAATAATTCCTACTGGAGTTAAGCTCTTGATTTTGTCCCTAACTTTATCTCCCAGGGATTTTGGGAGTCCGGTTAAGAACTTTTCTTTCCAGAACGACTGTTGGCTATCTTCTCTAGTGAAGACTCTAGTTAAGAAGGTATCTTTACACCACTTGAAATCAGACAGAGATTTACATTTGAGATTGGACAGAAGTTCAGCAGACCGATCTTTCTACAAAGATGGATCACTTATGAAATGGTTTGCTTTAGTAAAGATCAAGGAGCTAACAGCATCAGGGATGGTTTCCCCATTCTCATTAAGAATAGGCTCTCCATTATCATTGGTTTTAACTGCTAAAAGGATGGCATCTTTTTCATCATTTATGAGATAATTATCCCACCATCCTTTAAGCTATTGTTTCTTCAGAGCTTTCATGGGCAGTTTGATAGGCCGTACATACCATTGTCATATGTTGTAACATATGCATGATGTTATACTCCATTTTTCCATCTATGTTCCATTCATAGACGTTGTTTGCATTGAAACTGTTGAAGCCTAGCTCTCTGTCTTCCAAAGCTAGGTGAGGAGCAGTATTTTGGAGATGATAGCGTTGATAAAGTTTAGTAAGACCTTTCCATTTTGTAATGGAGGTGGTCATGATGGGGTTGATTCTGGGTTAATATGAACCATTTTCTGAGTCTTGGGACTCTTCATAGAGAATATTAATGGATGTTTTAACTGATTGCCTAGTAACTCTTGTGGATGATTGAGTGGTTTGCAAAGTGTCAGGGATGGTCATTTGGCTGAGAAGATGATCTATTTTGTGTACAAATTCAGAGGTACCTGAATCTTGTTTGAAAATAGAAGATTTGAGGTTGTCTAATCTTTGGGTTGATCTTAAAAGGTTTAAACAGGGGTTTTTCTAGAGTTTTAGGAGATTCGTGGGTACTGTTACTTCGGGAGCTGAGCTTTTGGCCTAAAGTTTGGAGATATTTGTTGGTATAATTGACCTGTTCCATGATATTCTTGATATCTTTAAGTCCAATGGGTTCGTCTAAATTTTTTGTTTTGAAGGGTGAGGCCATGACAGCAGTTTGTTTAGTATCTAGGTTATTTGTAAGGATGAACTTTCCTGTTGGGGGAAATTCTAACATAACAAATTCCCGCTCCTAAATTTTCCAGGTGGAAATAACGTTCGCAGAATGAGATGTACTACTATCTGCTTTAAAAGGGTAGTCTATATTATTTTTTATGCTATAAGCATAGAACCATTCAAAGAAAGGATTGTGCATCTTGGCTTGGTTGAGAAAGTGATAAAATTCCTCCCGAAAGTTTGAAATTTGATGAGCCTTAAAGGTTTGCAAGTACCATCTCCTCTGAAGTTTCCATTCTTCAGAGTTGACGTTCCTTCGCAAGGCTTCCCTATCTATGACAAAGTCTTTAGTTAACATGGACATCATCATTCATGGAGGAATATGTTGGGGTTTGAATAGACTGTTCATCTATATCCTCTTCTTTTTGGAAAACAGGTCTAGGAATACTAGAGTTTGTTTGTAACACTGTAAGGTTGATTTCTGGGTTGGTGGTGGACGAAATTGTGATCACTACAACTTTGCACAACTAACCAGCAAGTGTACTGGGTCGTCCAAGTAATAAACCTTACGCGAGTAAGGGTCGATCCCACAGAGATTGTTGGTATGAAGCAAGCTATGGTCACCTTGTAAATCTTAGTCAGGCAGACTCAAATGGATATAGATGATGAATGAAACATAAAGATAAAGATAGAGATACTTATGTATTCCATTGGTGAGAACTTCAGATAAGCGAATGGAGATGCTTTGTCCCTTCCGTCTCTCTGCTTTCCTACTGTCTTCATCCAATCCTTCTTACTCCTTTCCATGGCAAGCTTATGCAAGGGTTTCACCGTTGTTAGTGGCTACCTCCCATCCTCTCAGTGGAAATGTTCAACGCACCCTGTCACGGCACGGCTATCCAGCTGTTGGTTCTTGATCGGGCCGGAATAGAATCCAGTGATTCTTTTGCGTCTGTCACTAACGCCCCGCCCTCAGGAGTTTGAAGCACGTCACAGTCATTCAATCATTGAATCCTACTCAGAATACCACAGACAAGGTTAGACCTTCTGGATTCTCTTGAATGCCGCCATCAGTTCTTGCCTATACCACGAAGACTCTGATCTCACGGAATGACTGGCTCGTTTGTCAGGCGAGCGCTCGGTTGTCAGGCGATCAACCATGCAGGTATCAGGTCCAAGAGATATTCACCCAATCTAAGGTCGGAGGTGGTTGTCACACACGTTCATAGGTGAGAATGATGATGAGTGTCACGAATCATCACATTCATCAAGTTGAAGAACAAGTGATATCTTGGAACAAGAACAAGCGGAATTGAATAGAAGAACAATAGTAATTGCATTAATACTCGAGGTACAGCAGAGCTCCACACCTTAATCTATGGTGTGTAGAAACTCCACCGTTGAAAATACATAAGAACAAGGTCTAGGCATGGCCGTGAGGCCAGCCCCCCAATGATCTAAGAACTAGATGTCCAAAGATGATCTAGAGATCTAAAGTGATCAAAAGATGAAAATACAATAGTAAAAGGTCCTATTTATAGGGAACTAGTAGCTTAAGAATTACAAAGATGAGTAAATGACATAAAAATCCACTTCCGGGCCCACTTGGTGTGTGCTTGGGCTGAGCATTGAAGCATTTTCGTGTAGAGACTCTTCTTGGAGTTAAACGCCAGCTTTTGTGCCAGTTTGGGCGTTTAACTCCCACTTTGGTGCCAGTTCCGGCGTTTAACGCTGGGAATTCTGAAGGTGACTTTGAACACCGGTTTGGGCCATCAAATCTTGGGCAAAGTATGGACTATCATATATTGCTGGAAAGCCCAGGATGTCTACTTTCCAACGCCGTTGAGAGCGCGCCAATTGGGCTTCTGTAGCTCCAGAAAATCCACTTCGAGTGCAGGGAGGTCAGAATCCAACAGCATCTGCAGTCCTTTTCAGTCTCTGGATCAGATTTTTGCTCAGGTCCCTCAATTTCAGCCAGAAAATACCTGAAATCACAGAAAAACACACAAACTCATAGTAAAGTCCAGAAAAGTGAATTTTAACTAAAAACTAATAAAAATATACTAAAAACTAACTAGATCATACTAAAAACATACTAAAAACAATGCCAAAAAGCGTATAAATTATCCGCTCATCACAACACCAAACATAAATTGTTGCTTGTCCCCAAGCAACTGAAAATCAAATAAGATAAAAAGAAGAGAATATGCAATGAATTCCAAAAACATCTATGAAGATCCGTATTAATTAGATGAGCGGGGCTTTTAGCTTTTTGCCTTTGAACAGTTTTGGCATCTCACTCTATCCTTTGAAATTCAGAATGATTGGCTTCTTTAGGAACTCAGAATCCAGATAGTGCTATTGATTCTCCTAGTTAAGTATGATGATTCTTGAACACAGCTACTTTATGAGTCTTGGCCGTGGCCCAAAGCACTCTGTCTTCCAATATTACCACCGGATACATACATGCCACAGACACATAATTGGGTGAACCTTTTTAGATTGTGACTCAGCTTTGCTAGAGTCCCCAATTAGAGGTGTCCAGGGTTCTTAAGCACACTCTTTTTGCCTTGGATCACAACCTTATTTCTTTCTTTTTTTTCTTTCTCCCCTTTTTTTTCGTTTTTTTTTTCCGTTTTTTTTTGTATTCACTGCTTTTTCTTGCTTCAAGAATCATTTTTATGATTTTTCAGATCCTCAGTAACATGTCTCCTTTTTCATCATTCTTTCAAGAGCCAACATTCATAAACCACAAATTCAAAAGACATATGCACTGTTTAAGCATACATTCAGAAAACAAAAGTATTGCCACCACATCAAAATAATTAATCTGTTATAAAATCTGAAATTCATGCAATTCTTCTCTTTTTCAATTAAGAACATTTTTCATTTTAAGAAAGGTGATGGATTCATAGGACATTCATAACTTTAAGGCATAGACACTAAGACACTAATGATCACAAGACACAAACATAGATAAACATAAGCACTAAAATTCGAAAAACAGAAAAACAAAGAACAAGGAAATTAAAGAATGGGTCCACCTTAGTGATGGCGGCTTGTTCTTCCTCTTGAAGATCCTATGGAGTGCTTGAGCTCCTCAATGTCTCTTCCCTGTCTTTGTTGCTCCTCTCTCATGATTCTTTGATCTTCTCTAATTTCATGGAGGAGGATGGAATGTTCTTGGTGCTCCACCCTTAGTTGTCCCATGTTGGAACTCAATTCTCCTAGGGAGGTGTTAATTTGCTCCCAATAGTCTTGTGGAGGAAAGTGCATCCCTTGAGGCATCTCAGGGATCTCATGATGAGAGGGGTCTCTTGTTTCCTCCATCCATTTCTTAGTGATGGGCTTGTCCTCATCAATAAGGATGTCTCCCTCTATGACAACTCCAACTGAATAACAGAGGTGACAAATGAGATGAGGAAAGGCTAACCTTGCTAAGGTAGAGGACTTGTCCGCCACCTTATAGAGTTCTTGGGCTATAACCTCATGAACTTCTACTTCTTCTCCAATCATGATGCGATGGATCATGATGGCCCGGTCTAGAGTAACTTCAGGCCGGTTGCTAGTAGGGATGATTGAGCGTTGGATAAACTCCAACCATCCTCTAGCCACAGGCTTGAGGTCATGCCTTCTTAATTGAACCGGCTTCCCTCTTGAATCTCTCTTCCATTGGGCGCCCTCTTCACAAATGTCAGTGAGGACTTGGTCCAACCTTTGATCAAAGTTGACCCTTCTAGTGTAAGGATGTTCATCTCCTTGCATCATAGGCAAGTTGAATGCCAACCTTACATTTTCCGGACTAAAATCCAAGTATTTCCCCCGAACCATAGTAAGCCAATTCTTTGGATCCGGGTTCACACTTTGATCATGGTTCTTGGTGATCCATGCATTGGCATAGAACTCTTGAACCATTAAGATTCCGACTTGTTGAATGGGGTTGGTAAGAACTTCCCAACCTCTTCTTCGGATCTCATGTCGGATCTCCGGATATTCACTCTTTTTGAGTGAAAAAGGGACCTCGGGGATCACCTTCTTCAAGGCCACAACTTCATAGAAGTGGTCTTGATGCACCCTTGAGATAAATCTCTCCATCTCCCATGACTCGGAGGTGGAAGCTTTTGCCTTCTCTTTTCTCTTTCTAGAGGTTTCTCCAGCCTTGGATGCCATAAATGGTTATGGAAAAACAAAAAGTAATGCTTTTACCACACCAAACTTAAAAGGTTTGCTCGTCCTCGAGCAAAAGAAGAAAGAAGAGAGTAGAAGAAGAAGAAATGAGGAAGAAGGGAATGGCTTTGTGTTCGGCCAAAGAGGGGGCGAAGTGGTGTTTAGGTTGTGTGAAAATGAAGGAGTGAAGAAGGGTTTATATAGGAGAGGGGGGCTCATGGTTTGGTCATGTATGGGTGGGTTTGGGAGGGAAAGTGGTTTGAATTTGAAGGGTGAGGTAGGTGGGGTTTTATGAAGGATGGATGTGAGTGGTGAAGAGAAAGATGGGATTTGATAGGTGAAGGGTTTTTGGGGAAGGGGTGTTGAGGTGATTGGTGAATGGGTGAAGAAGAAAGAGGGTGGTGGGGTTGGTGGGGATCCTGTGGGGTCCACAGATCCTGAGGTGTCAAAGAAAAGTCATCCCTGCACCAAGTGGCAAGAAAATTTGCGTTTTGTGCCAAATCTGGCGTTAAACGCCGGGCTGGTGCCCATTTCTGGCGTTTAACGCCAGGTTCTTGCCCTTTTCTGGCGTTTAACGCCAGTCTGGTGCCCCTTTCTGGCATTAAACGCCCAGAATGGTGCCAGACTGGGCGTTAAACGCCCAACTGCTAGCCTTACTGGCGTTTAAACGCCAGCAACATCTTCCTCCAGGGTGTGCTGTTTTTCTTTCTGTTTTTCATTCTGTTTTTGCTTTTTCAATTGATCTTGTGACTTCTCATGATCATCAACCTACAGAAAACATAAAATAACAAAGGGAAATAGATAAAATATAGTAAGATTGGGTTGCCTCCCAACAAGCGCTTCTTTAATGTCAATAGCTTGACAGTGGGCTCTCATGGAGCCTCACAGATGCTCAGAGCAATGTTGGAACCTCCCAACACCAAACTTAGAGTTTGACTGTGGGGGTTCAACACCAAACTTAGAGTTTGGTTGTGGCCTCCCAACACCAAACTTAGAGTTTGACTGTGGGGGCTCTGTTTGACTCTGTCTTGAGAGAAGCTCTTCATGCTTCCTCTCCATGGTGACAGAGGGATATCCTTGAGCCTTAAACACAAAGGACTCCTCATTCACTTGAATGATCAGTTCACCTCTATCAACATCAATCATAGCCTTTGCTGTGGCTAGGAAGGGTCTGCCAAGGATGATGGATTCATCCATGCACTTCCCAGTCTCTAGGACTATGAAATCAGCAGGGATGTAATGGTCTTCAATCTTCACCAAAACATCCTCTACAAGTCCATAAGCTTGTTTTCTTGAATTGTCTGCCATCTCTAGTGAGATTCTTGCAGCTTGTACCTCAAAGATCCCTAGCTTCTCCATTACAGAGAGAGGCATGAGGTTTACACTTGACCCTAAGTCACACAGAGCCTTCTTGAAGGTCATGGTGCCTATGGTACAAGGTATTGAAAACTTCCCAGGATCTTGTCTCTTTTGAGGTAATTTCTGCCTAGACAAGTCATCCAGTTCTTTGGTGAGCAAAGGAGGTTTGTTCTCCCATGTCTCATTTCCAAATAACTTGTCATTTAGCTTCATGATTGCTCCAAGGTATTTAGCAACTTGCTCTTCAGTGACATACTCATCCTCTTCAGAGGAAGAATACTCATCAGAGCTCATGAATGGCAGAAGTAGGTCCAATGGAATCTCTATGGTCTCATTTTGAGCCTCAGATTCCCATGGTTCCTCATTGGGGAACTCAGTGGAGGCTAGTGCACGCCCATTGAGGTCTTCCTCAGTGGCGTTCACTTCCTCTCCTTCCTCTCCAAATTCGGCCATGTTGATGGCCTTGCACTCTCCTTTTGGATTTTCTTCTGTATTGCTTGGAAGAGTACTAGGAGGGAGTTCAGTAATTTTCTTACTCAGCTGTCCCACTTGTGCCTCCAAATTCCTAATGGAGGACCTTGTTTCAGTCATGAAACTTTGAGTGGTTTTGATTAGATCAGAGACCATGGTTGCTAAGTCAGAGTGGTTCTACTTAGAATTCTCTGTCTGTTGCTGAGAAGATGATGGAAAAGGCTTGCCATTGCTAAACCTGTTTCTTCCACCATTATTGTTGTTGAAACCTTGTTGAGGTTTCTGTTGATGCTTCCATGAGAAATTTGGGTGATTTCTCCATGAAGAATTATAGGTGTTTCCATAGGATTCTCCTAGGTAATTCACCTCTTCCATTGAAGGGTTCTCAGGATCATAGGCTTCTTCTTCAGATGAAGCATCCTTAGTACTGCTTGGTGCATTTTGCATTCTAGACAGACTTTGAGAAATCAAATTGACTTGTTGAGTTAATATCTTGTTCTGAGCCAATATGGCATTCAGAGTATCAATCTCAAGAACTCCTTTCTTTTGATTAGTCCCATTGTTCACAGGATTCCTTTCAGAAGTGTACATGAATTGGTTATTTGCAACCATTTCAATTAGTTCTTAAGCTTCTGCAGGCGTCTTCTTCAGATGAAGAGATCCTCCAGCAGAGCTATCCAAAGACATCTTGGACAGTTCAGAGAGACCATCATAGAAAATACCTATGATGCTCCATTCAGAAAGCATATCAGAGGGACACTTTCTGATCAATTGTTTGTATCTTTCCCAAGCTTCATAGAGGGATTCTCCTTCCTTCTGTCTGAAGGTTTGGACTTCCACTCTAAGCTTACTCAATTTTTGAGGTGGAAAGAACTTTGCCAAGAAGGCATTGACTAGCTTTTCCCAAAGGCTGTCTTTAGGTTGTAAGTCCAACCATATTCTAGCTCTGTCTCTTACAGCAAAAGGGAATAGCATAAGTCTGTAGACCTCAGGGTCAACCCCATTAGTCTTGACAGTGTCACAGATTTGCAAGAATTCAGCTAAAAACTGATGAGGATCTTCCAATGGAAGTCCATGGAACTTGCAATTCTGTTGCATTAGAGAAACTAATTGAGGCTTAAGCTCAAAGTTGTTTGCTCCAATGGCAGGGATAGAGATGCTTCTCCCATAGAAGTCGGGAGTAGGTGCAGTAAAGTCACCCAGCACCTTCCTTGCATTGTTGGCATTGTTGTTATTTTCGGCTGCCATGGGTTCTTCTTCTTTGAAGATTTCTGTCAGGTCCTCTATAGAGAGTTGTGCCTTAGCTTCTCTTAGCTTTTGCTTCAAGGTCCTTTCAGGTTCAGGGTCAGCTTCAATAAGAATGCCTTTGTCTTTGTTCCTGCTCATATGAAAGAGAAGAGAACAAGAAAATCTGGAATCCTCTATGTCACAGTATAGAGATTCCTTGAGGTGTCAGAGGAAAAGAAAAATAGAAGGAAGAAGTAGAAGAATTCGAACTTAGTGAGATAGAGTTCGAATTGTGCATTGAGGAGGAGTGGTACTCCACAAATAGAAGGATGTGAGAAGAGGGGAAGAGATTTTTCGAAAATTAAGTTAAAAAGATTTTAAGAACATTTTGAAAAATTGATTGATAATTTTCGAAAACTAAAAGTGGGAAAGAAATCAAGTGATTTTTGAAAAAAAAATATGATTGAAAACTATTTTTGAAAAAGATTTGATTAAAAAGATATGATTGAAAAGTTATGCTTTTAAAAAGATGTGATTGAAAAGATATGATTTGAAAACAATTTTAAAAAGATTTGATTTTAAAAATTAATGACTTGGCTAACAAGAAAAGATATGATTCAAACATTAAACCTTTCTCAACAGAAAAGGCAACATACTTAAAGTGTTCAATCAAATCATTAATTGATAGCAAGTATCTTTGAAAAAGGAAAGAAATTGATTTTGAAAACATTTGATTGAAAAGATTTGATTTGAAAAAGATTTGATTTTGAAAAACTTTGAAAACTTGAAAAAAAATTGATTTGAAAACAAAATCTTCCCTCTTGTGCCATCCAGGCGTTAAACGCCCAGAATGGTGCACATTCTGGCGTTTAACGCCCAATGCACTACCTTTTTGGGCGTTAAACGCCCAACCAGGCACCCTGGCTGGCGTTTAAACGCCAGTCTGTCCTTCTTCACTGGGCGTTTTGAACGCCCAGCTTTTTTTGTGTAATTCCTCTGCTGCATGTTCTGAATCTTCAGTTCCCTGTACTATTGACTTGAAAATAGAACCAAGATCAATGCATGCAAGACACCAAACTTAAAATTAGACACTAGACTCAAACAAGAAACATAAAATATTTTTGGTTTTTATGATTTTGTAATTTTTTTGTGCTTTTTCGAAAATTATATGAAAATAGAAAATAAAGGTTTCAGAATTCTTAATTTGGATTCCAGGAATCATTGCAATGCTAGTCTAAGACTCCGGTCCAGGAATTAGACATGGCTTCACAGCCAGCCAAGCTTTCAAAGAAAGCTTCGGTCCAAAACACTAGACATGGCAAATGCCAGCCAAGCCTTAGCAGATCATTGCTCCAATAGCAAGATTGATAGAAATCAACAAGCTCTTGTGATGATCAGTTGAAACCTCGGTCCAATAAGATTAGACATGGCTTCACATCCAGCCAGACTTCAACAGATCATCATGAAACTCTAGAACTCATTCTTAAGAACTCTAAAAAAAATGCTTAATCTAAGCAACAAGATGAACCGTCAGTTGTCCATACACGAAACAATCCCCGGCAACGGCGCCAAAAACTTGGTGGACGAAATTGTGATCACTACAACTTCGCACAACTAACCAGCAAGTGTACTGGGTCGTCCAAGTAATAAACCTTACGCGAGTAAGGGTCGATCCCACAGAGATTCTTGGTATGAAGCAAGCTATGGTCACCTTGTAAATCTTAGTCAGGCAGACTCAAATGGGTATAGATGATGAATAAAACATAAAGATAAAGATAGAGATACTTATGTATTCCATTGGTGAGAACTTCAGATAAGCGAATGGAGATGCTTTGTCCCTTCCGTCTCTCTGCTTTCCTACTGTCTTCATCCAATCCTTCTTACTCCTTTCCATGGCAAGCTTATGCAAGGGTTTCACCGTTGTCAGTGGCTACCTCCCATCCTCTCAGTGGAAATGTTCAACGCACCCTGTCACAGCACGGCTATCCAGCTGTTGGTTCTTGATCGGGCCGGAATAGAATCCAGTGATTCTTTTGCGTCTGTCACTAACGCCCCGCCTTCAGGAGTTTGAAGCACGTCACAGTCATTCAATTATTGAATCCTACTCAGAATACCACAGACAAGGTTAGACCTTCTAGATTCTCTTGAATGCCGCCATCAGTTCTTGCCTATACCACGAAGACTCTGATCTCACGGAATGGCTGGCTCGTTTGTCAGGCGAGCGCTCGGTTGTCAGGCGATCAACCATGCATCGTGTATCAGGAATCCAAGAGATATTCACCCAATCTAAGGTAGAACGGAGGTGGTTGTCAGTCACACGTTCATAGGTGAGAATGATGATGAGTGTCACGGATCATCACATTCATCAAGTTGAAGAACAAGTGATATCTTGGAACAAGAACAAGCGGAATTGAATAGAAGAACAATAGTAATTGCATTAATACTCGAGGTACAGCAGAGCTCCACACCTTAATCTATGGTGTGTAGAAACTCCACCGTTGAAAATACATAAGAACAAGGTCTAGGCATGGCCGTGAGGCCAGCCCCCAATGATCTAAGAACTAGATGTCCAAAGATGATCTAGAGATCTAAAGTGATCAAAAGATGAAAATACAATAGTAAAAGGTCCTATTTATAGGGAACTAGTAGCTTAAGAATTACAAAGATGAGTAAATGACATAAAAATCCACTTCCGGGCCCACTTGGTGTGTGCTTGGGCTGAGCATTGAAGCATTTTCGTGTAGAGACTCTTCTTGGAGTTAAACGCCAGCTTTTGTGCCAGTTTGGGCGTTTAACTCCCACTTTGGTGCCAGTTCCGGCGTTTAACGCTGGGATTTCTGAAGGTGACTTTGAACGCCGGTTTGGGCCATCAAATCTTGGGCAAAGTATGGACTATCATATATTGCTGGAAAGCCCAGGATGTCTACTTTCCAACGCCGTTGAGAGCGCGCCAATTGGGCTTCTGTAGCTCCAGAATATCCACTTCGAGTGCAGGGAGGTCAGAATCCAACAGCATCTGCAGTCCTTTTTAGTCTCTGGATCAGATTTTTGCTCAGGTCCCTCAATTTCAGCCAGAAAATACCTGAAATCACAGAAAAACACACAAACTCATAGTAAAGTCCAGAAAAGTGAATTTTAACTAAAAACTAATAAAAATATACTAAAAACTAACTAGATCATACTAAAAACATACTAAAAACAATGCCAAAAAGCGTATAAATTATCCGCTCATCAGTTGGCCATCCTAATTTGTGGATTAGGAAGAGAGGAATGAGATCTTGTAGAGAAAGACCTCCTTGCGGAGGCAAAGTCAGATCTGTAAGTAGATGTAGCTTCAGACCTCGACGAAAAAGAATTTCTTCTGTCAAAGAAGATTTCTACCTTTCTAGTCTCATCTTGTTTAATTTCTTGTAATTGGGGGGCTTGTCTGGGTAGAGTAGGTATGGCACGCTCTATAGCCCAAGATTCAGGGAGATTAATTTCATCCCATTTAATGAGGCGGGGTATAGTGACGTTTGCTTTGGTCATGTCAGGGAAAAAAAGAGTTGTCTCACGGTCGGTTGTTTTCAAAAGGACTCTGGAGTTACAAGTGTTCATGACCTTGTACTGAATCCTATAGATTAAAGCTACAGGAATGGATCCTTCCTTCATGTCAAGGCCATGAAGTCGGATGTTGAGGAAGAGTGAGTCTAAGATGTTTCGATCTAACATGCTCACAGTTTTGTTGGGGAAGTGGTGCACGAAATTGTGATCATCAATGGCGCCATCAACATGGTACGCTCAATTGCAATCTCAACTCTTTATCACAACTTCGCACAACTAACCAGCAAGTGTACTGGGTCGTCCAAGTAATAAACCTTACGCGAGTAAGGGTCAATCCCACGGAGATTGTTGGTATGAAGCAAGCTATGGTCATCTTGTAAATCTCAGTTAGGCGGATTCAAATGGTTATGGAGGATTAATAATTAAAAGATAAATAAAACATAAAATAAAGATAGAGATACTTATGTAATTCATTGGTGAGAATTTCAGATAAGCGTCTGGAGATGCTTTGTCCCTTTCGTCTCTCAGCTTTCTTACTGTCTTCATCCAATCCTTCTTACTCTTTTCCATGGCAAGCTGTATGTTGGGCATCACCGTTGTCAATGGCTACAGTCCCGTCCTCTCAGTGAAAATGTTCAACGCGCTCTGTCACAGCACGGCTATTCATCTATCGGTTCTCGATCATGTCGGAAAAGAATCCAGTGATTCTTTTGCGTTTGTCACTAACGCCCCACAATCGCGAGTTTGAAGCTCGTCACAGTCATTCAATCCTTGAATCCTACTCGGAATACCACAGACATGGTTTAGACTTTCCGGATTCTCAAGAATGCCGCCATCAATTCTAGCTTATACCACGAAGATTCTGATTAAGGAATCCAAGAGATAAACATTCAAGCCTTGTTTGCTTGTAGAACGGAAGTGGTTGTCAGGCATGTGTTCATAAGTGAGAATGATGATGAGAGTCACATAATCATCACATTCATCATGTTCTTGGGTGCAAATGAATAACTTAGAACAAGAATGAGCTGAATTGAATAGAAGAACAATTGTAATTGCATTAATACTCGAGGTACAGCAGAGCTCCACACCTTAATCTATGGTGTGTAGAAACTCCACCGTTGAAAATACATAAGAACAAGTTCTAGGCATGGCCGAGAGGCCAGCCCCATGATCTAAGAACTAGACATCCAAAGATGACCAAAAGATCTAAAGTGATCCAAAGATGAAAATACAATAGCAAAAGGTCCTATTTATAGAGAACTAGTAGCTTAGGGTTTACAAAGATGAGTAAATGACGTAAAAATCCACTTTCGGGCCCACTTGGTGTGTGCTTGGGCTGAGCATTGAAGCTTTCATGTGTAGAGACTTTTCTTGGAGTTACACGCCAGCTTTTGTGCCAGTTCCGGCGTTTAACGCCAGAATTCTTGAGCTGACTTGGAACGCCGGTTTGCGCCATCAAATCTCGGGCAAAGTATGGACTATTATATATTGCTAGAAAGCCCAGGATGTCTACTTTCCAGCGCAATTGAGAGCGCGCTAATTGGGCTTCTGTAGCTCCAGACAATCCACTTCGAGTGCAGGAAGGTCAGAATCCAACAGCATCTGCAGTCCTTTTTAACCTCTGAATCAGATTTTTGCTCAGGTCCCACAATTTCAGCCAGAAAATACCTGAAATCATAGAAAAACACACAAACTCCTAGTAAAGTCTAGAAAAGTGAATTTTAAATAAAAACTAATAAAAATATAATAAAAACGAACTAAAACATACTATAAACAATGCCAAAAAGCGTATAAATTATCCGCTCATCACAACACCAAACTTAAATTGTTGCTTGTCCCCAAGCAACTGAAAATCAAATAGGATAAAAAGAAGAGAATATACTATGGACTCCAAATTATCAATGACACTTAGCTCCAATTAGATGAGCGGGATTAGTAGCTTTTTGCCTCCGAACAGTTTTGGCATCTCACTTTATCCTTTGAAGTTCAGAATGATTAGCATCTATAGGAACTCAGAATTTAGATAGTGTTATTGATTCTCCTAGTTAAGTATGATGATTTTTGAGCACAGCTACTTTATGAGTCTTGGCTGTGGCCCAAAGCACTCTGTTTTCCAGTATTACCACCGGATACATACATGCCACAGACACATAACTGGATAAACCTTTTCAGATTGTGACTCAGCTTTGCTAGAGTCCCCAATTAGAGGTGTCCAGGGTTTCTAACCACACTCTTTTTGCTTTGGATCATGACTTTAACCACTCAGTCTCAAGTTTTCACTTGACACCTTCACGCCACAAGCACATGGTAAGGGACAGCTTGGTTTAGTCGCTTAGGCCAGGATTTTATTCCTATAGGCCCTCCTATCCACTGATGCTCAAAGCCTTGGATCCTTTTTATTACCCTTGCCTTTTGGTTTAAAGGGCTATTGGCTTTTTCTGCTTGCCTTTTTTTTTAATATTCACTGCTTTTTCTTGCTTCAATAATCAATTTGATGATTTTTCAGATCCTCAATAACATTTCTCCTTTTTCCATCATTCTTTCAAGAGCCAACAATTTTAACATTCTTTAAACAACAAATTCAAAAGACTTGTGCACTGTTCAAGCATACATTCAGAAAACAAAAAAGTATTGTCACCACATCAAAATAATTAAACCAGTTTCAAGGATGAATTCAAAATCATGTACTTCTTGTTCTTTTGTAATTAAAACATTTTTTCATTTAAGAAAGGTGATGAATTCATAGGAAATTCATAACTTTAAGGCATAGACACTTAGACACTAATGATCATGTAATAAGACACAAACATAGACACTAAGGAAATTAAAGAACGGGTCCACCTTAGTGATGGCGGCTTGTTCTTGCTCTTGAAGATCTTATGGAGTGCTTGAGCTCCTCAATGTCTCTTCCTTGCCTTTGTTGCTCCTCTTTCATGATTCCTTGACCTTCTCTAATTTCATGGAGGAGGATGGAATGTTCTTGGTGCTCCACCTTTAGTTGTCCCATGTTGGAACTCAATTCTCCTAGGGAGGTGTTGATTTGCACCCAATAGTTTTGTGGAGGAAAGTGCATCCCTTGAGACATCTCAGGGATTTCATGATGAGAAATCTCCTCATGTCCATGAGTGGGATCTCTTGTTTGCTCCATCCTCTTCTTAGTGATGGGCTTGTCCTCATCAATGAGGATGTCTCCCTCTATGTTAATTCCAACTGAATTACAGAGGTGACAAATGAGATGAGGGAAGGCTAACCTTGCCAAGGTAGAGGACTTGTCTGCCACCTTATAAAGTTCTTGGGATATAACCTCATGAACTTCTATTTCCTCTCCAATCATGATGCTATGAATCATGATAGCCCGGTCTATAGTAGCTTCGGACCGGTTGCTAGTGGGAATGATTGAGCGTTGGATAAACTCCAACCATCCCGTAGCCAAGGGCTTGAGGTCATGCCTTCTCAGTTGAATCGGCTTCCCTCTTGAATCTCTCTTCCATTGAGCGCCCTCTTCACAAATGTCTATGAAGACTTGGTCCAACCTTTGATCAAAGTTGACCCTTCTAGTGTAGGGGTGTTCATCTCCTCGCATCATGGGCAAGTTGAATGCCAACCTTACATTTTTCGGACTAAAATCTAAGCATTTCCCCCGAATCATTGTAAGCCAATTCTTTGGGTCTGGGTTCACACTTTGATCATGGTTCTTGGTGATCCATGCATTGCAATAGAACTCTTGAACCATTAGGATTCCGACTTGTTGAATGGGGTTGGTAAGAACTTCCCAACCTCTTCTTTGTATCTCATGTCGGATCTCCGGATATTCACTCTTTTTGAGTTTGAAAGGGACCTCGGGGATCACCTTCTTCATGGCCACAACTTCATGGAAGTGGTCTTGATGCACCCTTGAGATGAATCTCTCCATCTCCCATGACTCGGAGGTGGAAGCTTTTACCTTCCCTTTCCTCTTTCTAGAGGTTTCTCCGGCCTTAGATGCCATAAATGGTTATGGAAAAACAAAAAGCAATGCTTTTACCACACCAAACTTAGAAGGTTTGCTCGTCCTCGAGCAAAAGAAGAAAGAAGAGAGTAGAAGAAGAAGAAATAGAGGAGATGGAGGTGGCTTTGTTTTTCGGCCAAGGGAGAGAAGTAGTGTGTAGGTTGTGTGAAATGAAGGAGTGAAGATGGGTTTATATAGGGGTGGAGAGAGGGGTAGTGTTTGGTCAATTTGGGTGGGTTTGGGAGGGAAAGTGGTTTGAATTTGAATGGTGAGGTAGGTGGGGTTTTATGAAGGATGGATGTGAGTGGTGAAGAGAATGGTGGGATTTGATAGGTGAGGGTTTTTTTGGAAAGTAGGTATTGAGGTGATTGGTGAATGGGTAAAGAAGACAGAGAGTGGTGGGGTAGGTGGGGATCCTGTGGGGTCCACAGATCCTGAGGTGTCAAGGATAGCTTATCCCTGCACCAAGTGGCGTGTAAAACGCCTTTTCTGCCAATCCTGGCGTTAAATGCCGGGCTGCTGCCCTTTCTGGCGTTAAACGCTAGTCTGGTGCCTCTTTCTGGCGTTAAACGCCATTCTGGTGCTCCTTTCTGGCGTTAAACGCCCAGAATGGTGCCAGATTGGGCGTTAAACGCCCATTTGCTGCCCTTACTGGCGTTTAAACCCCAGTAAGCTTTTCCTCCAGAGTGTGCTGTTTTTCTTTCTATTTTTCATTCTATTTTTGCTTTTTCAATTATTTTTGTGACTTCACATGATCATCAACCTATAGAAAACATAAAATAACAATGGAACATAGATAAATATAACATTGGGTTGCCTCCCAACAAGCGCTTCTTTAATGTCAATAGCTTGACAGTGGGCTCTCATGGAGCCTTACAGATGTTCAGAGCAATGTTGGAACCTCCCAACACCAAACATAGAGTTTGAATGTGGGGGTTCAACACCAAACTTAGAATTTGGTTGTGGCCTCCCAACACCAAACTTAGAGTTTGACTGTGGGGACTCTGATTGACTCTGTTTTGAGAGAAGCTCTTCATGCTTCCTCTCCATGGTTACAGAGGGATATCCTTGAGCCTTAAACACAAGGGATTCTTCATTCACTTGAATGATCAATTCTCCTCCGTCAACATCAATCACAGCCTTTGCTGTGGCTAGGAAGGGTCTGCCAAGGATGATGGATTCATCCATGCACTTCCCAGTCTCTAGGACTATGAAATCAGCAGGGATGTAATGGTCTTCAATCTTTACCAGAACATCCTCTACAAGTCCATAATCTTGTTTTCTTGAATTGTCTGCCATCTCTAGTGAGATTCTTGCAGCTTGTACCTCAAAGATCCCTAGCTTCTCCATTACAGAGAGAGGCATGAGGTTTATGCTTGACCCTAGGTCACACAGAGCCTTCTCAAAGGTCATGGTGCTTAATGTACAAGGTATTGAGAACTTCCCAGGGTCCTGTCTCTTTTGAGGTAATCTCTGCCTAGTCAAGTCATCCAGGTCTTTGGTGAGAAAAGGGGGTTCGTCCTCCCATGTCTCATTACCAAATAACTTGTCATTTAGCTTCATGATTGCTCCAAGGTACTTAGCAACTTGCTCTTCAGTGACATCTTTGTCCTCTTCAGAGGAAGAATAATCATCAGAGCTCATGAATGGCAGAAGTAAATCCAATGGAATCTCTATGGTCTCGGTGTGAGCCTCAGATTCCCATGGTTCCTCATTAGGGAACTCATTGGAGGCCAGTGGACGTCCATTGAGGTCTTCCTCAGTGGCGATCACTACCTCTTCCTCCTCTCCAAATTTGGCCATGTTGATGGCCTTACACTCTCCTTTTAGATTCTCTTCTGTATTGCTTGGAAGAGTACTAGGAGGGAGTTCAGTAACTTTCTTACTCAGCTGACCCACTTGTGCCTCCAAGTTTCTAATAGAGGACCTTGTTTCAGTCATGAAACTTTGAGTGGTTTTGATTAGATCAGAGACCATGGTTGCTAAGTCAGAGTGGCTCTGCTTAGAATTCTCTGTCTGTTGCTGAGAAGATGATGGAAAAGGCTTGCCATTGCTAAACCTGTTTCTTCCACCATTATTGTTGTTGAAACCTTGTTGAGGTCTCTATTGATCCTTCTATGAGAGATTTGGATGATTTCTCCATGAAGGATTATAGGTGTTTCCATAGGGTTTTCCCATGTAATTCACCTCTTCCATTGATTGGTTCTCAGGATCATAAGGTTTTTCTTCAGATGAAGCGTCCTTAGTACTGCCTAGTGCAGCATGAATTCCAGACAGACTTTGAGAAATCATATTGACTTTGTGAGTCAATATTTTGTTCTGAGTCAATATGGCATTCAGAGTATCAATCTCAATAATTCTTTTCTTCTGATTCGTCCCATTGTTCACAGGATTCCTTTCAGAAGTGTACATGAATTGGTTAATTACAACCATTTCATTGAGTTCTTGAGCTTCTGCAGGCGTCTTCTTCAGATGAAGAGATCCTCCAACAGAGCTGTCCAATGACATCTTGGACAGTTCAGACAGACCATCATAGAAGATACCTATGATGCTCCATTCAGAAAGCATGTCAGAAGGACACTTTCTGATCAATTGTTTGTATCTTTCCCAAGCTTCATAGAGGGATTCACCTTCGTTCTGTCTGAAGGTTTGGACTTCCACTCTAAGCTTACTCAATTTTTGAGGTGGAAAGAACTTTGCCAAGAAGGCATTGACTAGCTTTTCCCAAGAGTTGAGGCTTTCTTTAGGTTGTGAGTCCAACCATAGCCTAGCTCTGTCTCTTACATCAAAAAGGAATAGCATAAGTCTGTAGACCTCAGGGTCAACCCCATTGCTCTTGACAGTGTCACAGATTTGCAAGAATTCAGCAAAAAAAATTAATGAGGATGTTCCAAGGAAAGTCCATGGAACTTGCAATTTTGTTGCATTAGAGAAACTAATTGAGGCTTAAGCTCAAAGTTGTTTGCTCCAATGGCAAGGATAGAGATGCTTCTCCCATAGAAGTCGGGAGTAGGTGCAGTAAAGTCACCCAGCACCTTCCTTGCATTGTTGGCATTGTTGTTGTTTTTGGCTGCCATGTCTTCTTCTTGTTTGAAGATTTCTGTTAGGTCCTCTACAGAGAGTAGTGCTTTAGCTTCTCTTAGCTTTCGCTTCAAGGTCCTTTCAGGTTGAGGGTTAGCCTCAACAAGAATGCTTTTGTCTTTGCTCCTACTCATATGAAAGAGAAGAGAACAAGAAAGTATGGAATCCTCTATGTCACAGTATAGAGATTCCTTAAGATGTAAGAGGAAAAGAAGAATAGAAGGAGGAGGTAGAAGAATTCGAACTTATCAAGAGTGATAGAGTTCGAATTGTGCATTGAGGAGGAGTGTTAGTCCATAAATAGAAGGATGTGAGAAGATGGGAAGACTTTTTGAAATTAAAGTAAAAGATTTTAAAAGAATTTTGAAAATTGATTGATGATTTTCGAAAACTAAGAGCGGGAAAGAAATTAAGTGATCTTTGAAAAAGATTTTCAAATTAGAAATCAAAAAGATATGATTGAAAAGTTATCGTTTTAAAAAGATATAATTGAAAAGATATGATTGAAAAACAATTTAAAAAGATTTGATTTTTAAAATTAATGACTTGGCTAACAAGAAATTTAAAAGATATGATTCAGACATTAAACCTTTCTCAATAGAAAAGGCAACACACTTGAAATGTTGAATCAAATTATTAATTGTTAACAAGTATTTTTGAAAATGGAAAGAAATTGGTTTTGAAAATAGATGATTGAAAATATATGATTTGAAAAAGATTTGATTTTGAAAAATTATAAAAACTTGAAAAAAAATTGAATTAAAAACAGAATCTTTCCTCTTGTGCCATCCTGGCGTTAAACGCCCCGAATGGTATCCATTCTGGCATTTAACGCCCAAAATGCTACCCTTTTGGGCGTTAAACGCCCAGCCAGGTATCCTGGCTGGCGTTTAAACGCCAGTTTTCCTTCCTCACTGGGCATTTTGAATGCCCAGGTTTTTCTGTGTAATTCCTCTGCTGTATGTTCTGAATCTTCAATTCTCTGTATTATTGACTTGAAAAGACACAAATTAAAAATTTTTTTGAATTTTTAATGATGAAGAATAATCAAAATGCAACTAAAATCAAATAAACAATGCATGCAAGACACCAAACTTAGAAGTTTGTATACTATTGACACTAACAAATTGAGAATGCATATGAGAAACAACAAAACACTCAAGACAATAGAATTTAAAGATCAGAGTAAGGAAATCATCAAGAACAACTTGAAGATCAATGAAGACACATGATTGAATTAAAAAAAATGCAAGAAGAATAGAAACATGCAATTGATACCAAACTTAAAATGAGACACTAGACTCAACAAGAAACATAAAATATTTTTGGTTTTTATGATTTTGTAATTTTTTTGGTTTTTTCGAAAATTATGTGGAAAAAGAAGATGAAGAGGATCAAAACTTTTAATAAGAATTCCAGAAATCATGTAATGTTAGTCTAAAGTTGTAGTCTAAAAAGATTAGACATGGCTAGCCAAGCTTCAGCAGGACATTACATTCAAGAGCTAAATTGATGAGAATCAATGAGCTTTGGTAATGATAAGAACATCACCTTAAAACTCTAGAATTCATTCTTAAAAATTCTGAAAAAAATACGTAATCTAAGCAACAAGATGAACCGTCAGTTGTTCAAACTCAAACAATCCCCGGTAACGGCGCCAAAAACTTGGTGCACGAAATTGTGATCATCAATGGCGCCATCAACATGGTACGCTCAATTGCAATCTCAACTCTTTATCACAACTTCGCACAACTAACCAGCAAGTGCACTGGGTCGTCCAAGTAATAAACCTTACGCGAGTAAGGGTCGATCCCACGGAGATTGTTGGTATGAAGCAAGCTATGGTCATCTTGTAAATCTCAGTCAGGCGGATTCAAATAGTTATGGTGGATTAATAATTAAAAGATAAATAAAACATAAAATAAAGATAGAGATACTTATGTAATTCATTGGTGAGAATTTCAGATAAGCGTATGGAGATGCTTTGTCCCTTCCGTCTCTCTGCTTTCCTACTGTCTTCATCCAATCCTTCTTACTCCTTTCCATGGCAAGCTGTATGTTGGGCATCACCGTTGTCAATGGCTACAGTCCTGTCCTCTCAGTAAAAATGTTCAACGCGCTCTGTCACAGCACGGCTATTCATCTGTCAGTTCTCGATCAAGTCGGAATAGAATCCAGTGATTCTTTTGCGTCTGTCACTAACGCCCCACAATCGCGAGTTTGAAACTCGTCACAGTCATTCAATCCTTGAATCCTACTCGGAATAACACATTCAAGGTTTAGACTTTCCGGATTCTCAAGAATGCCGCCATCAATTCTAGCTTATACCACGAAGATTCTGATTAAGGAATCCAAGAGATAAACATTCAAGCCTTGTTTGCTTGTAGAACGGAAGTGGTTGTTAGGCACGCGTTCATAAGTGAGAATGATGATGAGCGTCACATAATCATCACATTCATAATGTTCTTGGGTGCAAATGAATATATTAGAACAAGAATGAGCTGAATTGAATAGAAGAACAATAGTAATTGCATTAATACTCGAGGTACAGCAGAGCTCCACACCTTAATCTATGGTGTGTAGAAACTCCACCGTTGAAAATACATAAGAACAAGGTCTAGGCATGGCCGAGAGGCCAGCCCCCATGATCTAAGAAGTATACATCCAAAGATGATCAAAAGATCTAAAGTGATCCAAAGATGAAAATACAATAGCAAAAGATCCTATTTATAGAGAACTAGTAGCTTAGGGTTTACAAAGATGAGTAAATGACATAAAAATCCACTTTCGGGCCCACTTGGTGTGTGCTTGGGTGGAGCATTGAAGCTTTCATGTGTAGAGACTTTTCTTGGAGTTAAACGCCAACTTTTGTGCCAGTTTGGGCGTTTAACTCCAGCTTTTGTGCCAGTTCCGGCGTTTAACGCCAGAATTCTTGAGCTGACTTGGAAAGCCGGTTTGGGCCATCAAATCTCGGACAAAGTATGGACTATTATACATTGCTGGAAAGCCCAGGATGTCTAATTTTCAGTGCAATTCAGAGTGCGCCAATTGGGCTTATGTAGCTCAAGAAAATTCACTTCGAGTGCAGGGAGGTCAGAATCCAACAGCATCTGCAGTCCTTTTTAGCCTCTGAATCAGATTTTTGCTCAGGTCCCTCAATTTCATCCAGAAAATACCTAAAATCACAGAAAAACACACAAACTCTTAGTAAAGTCCAGAAAAGTGAATTTTAAATAAAAACTAATAAAAATATAATAAAAACTAACTAAAACATACTAAAAACATACTAAAAACAATGCCAAAAAGCGTATAAATTATCCGCTCATCAGGAAGCAATTGAAATAGACCAGACCATCTCCTAAACTTGTTTCATCAGTTCCTCTAAGGGAATCATGGAAGTTGTTATGCCTAACTTCTCTTAGACACATAAGAATGGAAGCATTTAAACCTTCTCGAATGAGTGGTTTAACTTAATATATATATATAGTGGAGACATATAACTATGTACATATGCATCTAAACCAAAATGAAACCCCAAATAGGTAGAGTCCTTCGCTTGCAGAAAGCTTCGTGTACGCCTCAGCGAGGAGTCTTACGTCCTGCATCTGAAAACCACAAAATATGTATCTAGTTCTCAGCATGGTAATGGTTCCCACATATGTAACTTATAAGGTCCCGGGAAAGCTGAAGGCGATCCTAGAACTTCAACAATAGATTCAAACTTAAAACTAAAATTTAAGACAATAAATTAAGCCAGGGTATCTAAGTTTAAGGATTCCTAGTTCTTATCACAATCCTAACCTAAGCCCCTAAGTTCACCGCCTTTCCTCTAATCCTCCGAAACACCAATGCACAAACAAACAAAGCATACAAAGAAAACACAAGTAGTTATAATTACAGCAAATAGAACATATACCAGTTAAGCATGAGTATCAATTACGCAAATCCAATAATGCAAAACCAAACAAGTATCAATTTCCTACGGGCCTTGAGCTCACGTGTTGGTTACTTTGTTAGAACCCGACACATCCAATAGCTAACTCGGATATCGTCCTCTTGAAAATTGGTGGGCGATACACGACCACAAACCCCACCATTGCGAGCGGTACACCACCACAAACCTCGCAAGATCTTCAATTGGAAAAAAACACACACACTTGGGAGGTAAACCACCACGAACCCCACATAATATTCTCTTTTAAAAATATGTCGGTGGTACACCACCGAACCCCACATAATATTCTCTTTTAAAATCATGTGGGCGGTACACCACCATGAACCCCACATACATCTCGACACTGGGCAATTGGTAAAGCACCACGAACCTTGCCAAGGTCAAGCTCAAAACAAATTCATTTTCAAATTCATTATAACTCATTCATTCATATCCTTTCATAATCATTCAAAATCCTTCACTAAGGCCGGATTCATCACATATATATCATATTTATACACCTGTCATTCATAATTCACCACCTCTCAAACTTTCTTCATCTCCAAGTTACTACTCCTCCCTATCTTCTTCTCCCTACTCAACTTACAACTGAGGTTTATTGGCTAAAAGAGTAAAAATTGAGGTTTAGAGGTTCAAAACTATATTTTAAAACACAAAACTCACTTTGCTAATTTTAGGGGTCAGCGTACACGTGGGCGTGTTTTTATGCTTGCGTAAATTTCAAAGGTCACGCGTATGCGTAGGCCACGCGTATTCATGCTTGCGTATGCAAGCACCCTGCTCACGTACGTAAGATGCCCAACCCAAAAGGGTTGGTTGCATTGCGTGTACAGTGGCAAAAATGCTGAATGCTGTAGAATTTCAATTTTGCACTCCGAACATTCGATGCGCATAAATATTTTTTTAAAAAACCATTTTCCATCTATTCTTCGAACGGCATAAACTTCATGGACCTAATTTTTATATGAAATAAGTTTGAAACAATTTGGGAGTCCGGAAGCCGAGTTTTGGCTTGCCGAAGTTTGGTCAAAAATTAACTTTTCACAAAAATTTCATAAGATTTCTCAACCTCAATTTTCACAACACTTCAATGCCATCATTTTTAAAACAACATCAAACCAAATTCCCACATTTCTCAATACACCAATTGCATTAATTTTACAAATATGGTCACTTTCACATAATAATTCATTCCTAACAACAATATAATCCATACCAACAACTCACATATACGTATATATATATCATCAACCCCATCAACTTCCTCATAACAAATGACAACCAACTTAGCCAAACCACATTCAATTCAACACAATACACTACAAAATACATCACCATTATATTGTATCCAACCATTCAAGTCCAATATACATCATCATCATTATCATTATAATAACGTCATAATTATCATTATTTAACACGCACTTAAAGTCAATTCTTAACATTAACATTTTCAAATCCAAACAATCCTAAATCATGCAACACAAATCATCAACACCATCATTCATCACCCAAGTTCAAGATAACTCAACATTTACTTTAAGATCATGAACCACTAATCATACATACATTCTTCAACCTATTTTATGGTTATCTAGCCTATGTTTTCACAAGACATTGCATTTTAGGTATGAGAAATCGAAACCATACCTTGGTCGATTCCTTGTTAATGCACAGAACACCTCACAATAAATCGCACTACAAGCTTCCAAGATTCTAAAACTCACTACAAGAAAAATACCCATTCAGCCACACTTTTTTTAAGCTACATTTGAAAAGCGTAGCCTATTCTATAAATAGGCTACGCTTTTCTCCGTGTTGCCTTTTTATAAGAAAAAAGGATACACAATTGTGGCATCATTTAAAAAGTGTAGCCTTAGGTATTATAGAAATCACTTATAAAGCATAGCCGTAGGTTGATATCTATAGGTTCACTTTTCGTATCAAAGGAGACGCTTTTAGACGGTAGCCTATTTATTAAGTTTTGGGTGCATTTTAAAAGTGATGCCTAATGTATCTAGTGCAAAAAAATTTAACACAACTCACAAACACTTAGTAATTTTTTGTTTCCTTTTCACCAAATCACATACTACACTGTACACTCTCTCCCTCACTTACCCTCTTTGCGTGGTGCCCTAACCTTGAATCAGAACCCATCTCACCTCTCTCTACTCTCGCTACTCTGTCCCTCAAGCCCGTCGCCGGCTTTTCAAGTTTTGGTCGCCCCCTCAAGCTCGTCGCCGCTCAAGCTTTGGTCGCCCCCTCAAGCTCGTCGCCGCCTCAAGCTCTGTTCACCCCCTCAAGCTTGTCACGGCCTCAAGCTTCGTTGCCGCCTCAAGCTCGTCGCCGCCTCGAGCTCGCGTCGCCGCTTCAAGGTCATTGCCGCTCAAGCTCTGTCGCGCTCTATCATAATTCGTAAGCTCGCCTTCCTGCTTCGGCCATCAACGCTTCCTCGGCCCTGAGTCTGGGTTTAGGGTTATAGCTTCAGCTCGGGTCTTCCATCAACGCTTGCTTCGTCTCTCTGCCTATGTGAGTTTCATCTTCAGCCCTGATATTTCTCTTTCAATTTTATTGCTGTAAATTATTAGTACATCTTGAATTTATTGCTCAAAGTTGAGTTTGTTGCTGAAATTACGATTTAGCTAATGTTAATCTGCTGTAAATCATATTTGGAGAATTGAAGGTTTTTTGTTGCTGCCTGAAAGTTATCATAGTTTAAGTTCTTGTTGCTGCCTGAAAGTTATCATAGTTATCATAGCTGAATTTGTTGCTAGAATTCTAGAAGTAGAATTTGTTGTCAGCTGTAAGTTGAATTTGATGCTGAACATATCATAAATGTGGTTGTTGCTGAAAGTAGAATTTGTTGCTGGATAATTGAGTTGAGTTGAATTTGTTACTGATCCTTGTTGTTGTTGTGTTGAATTTGTTCTGATTAGGGGAGGTTCTATGATTATTTGTTTTTTAATTAAAAAGCATCATGTTCTATTTTTAATTTGTTTTTGGTTTTGATGTTTCCCAATTATTCTTCATTATCAAGTGAAAAACTAATTGATTTATGGAGTAGTTTATTTTATTTGATTTTAATTTTTCCATTCTTTTTATCTGGTGGTGTTTCAAATGAGAAATTAATTTCTTCTATGTTATGGTGGTTGAATTCGATGGACTTTTATTGGAACTCTGTTTCATTGATGATGGATTATTCTAAAGAAGTGGCATTTGGTCATTACAAGGTGCTGCTTGGTGGACGAAATTGTGATCCATGTTCTTTGTATTTGTATGAAATTATTATTATGGCCTCGGTTGTTTTCACAACTCCGTTCAACTAACCAGCAAGTGTACTAGGTCGTCCAAGTAATAAACCTTACGCGAGTAAGGGTCGATCCCACAGAGATTGTTAGTATGAAGCAAGCTATGGTCACCTTGTAAATCTCAGTCAGGCAGATTAAATTTGTTTATGGTTTCGAAAATTAATAATAAAATAGAAATAATAAAAGGGATAGAATACTTATGCAGATTCATTGGTGGGAATTTCAGATAAGCATATGGAGATACTGTATGGCTCAAGGACGCCTGCTCTCCTACTACTTCAACTCAATCCCTCTTACTCCTTTCCATGGCAAGCTGTGTATAGGGGTTCACCGTTCGACGATGGCTACTTTTAATCCTCTCGGGAAAATGGTCCTCTGCGGCTGTCACTCGCATGGCTAATCGTCTGGAGGCATCACCTGGCCGAAGGCTACATCCCATCCTCGCAGTGAAAACTACGCTCACGCGCTCTGTCACAGCACGGCTAATCACTGGTTGGTTCCCGCGCCTACTGGAATAGAATCCCTTGATTCTTTTGCGTTTGTCATCACGCCCAGCACTTGCAAGTCTGAAGCACGTCAAAGTCATTCATTACCGGAATCCTACTCGGAATACCACAGACAAGGTTAGACTTTCCGGATTCCCAGGGTCCTACTCGGAATACCACAGACAAGGTGAGACTTTCCGGATCCTCATGAATGCCGCCATCTATCTAGCTTACACCACGAAGATTCTGTTGGGGAATCTAAGAGATACACATTCAAGCTCTATTGCATGTAGAACGGAAGTGGTTGTCAATCACACGCGTTCATAGGTGAGAATGGTGATGAGCGTCACATAATCATCACCTTCATCATGTTCTTGGGTACGAATGAATATCTTGGAATAAGAATAAGAGAGAATTGAATAAAAGAAAATAGAATTGCATTAATACTTGAGGTACAGCAGAGCTCCACACCCTTAATCTATGGTGTGCAGAAACTCCACCGTTGAAAATACATAAGTAAAAGGTTCAAGCATGGCCGAGAGGCCAGCCCCCCAAAACGTGATCACTAGATTCAAAATACAATCCAGGATCCAAAAAAACCAAGATGATAATATGATAGTAAAGAGTTCTATTTATAATAAACTAGCTCCTAGGGTTTACAAAAGTAAGTAATTAATGCGTAAATCCACTTCCGGGGCCCACTTGGTGTATGTTTGGGCTGAGCTTGGTCTATCCACGAGCTGAGGCTTTTCATGGAGTTGAACTCCGAGTTATGACGTGTTTTGGGCGTTCAACTCCGGATCATGACGTTTTTCTGGCGTTTAACTCCAGACAGCAGCATGTACTTGGCGTTAAACGCCAAGTTACGTCGTCAATTTCCGAATAAAGTATGGACTATTATATATTGCTGGAAAGCCCTGGATGTCTACTTTCCAACGCCGTTGAGAGCGCGCCAATTGGAGTTCTGTAGCTCCAGAAAATCCATTTCGAGTGCAGGGAGGTCAGATTCCAACAGCATCAGCAGTCCTTTTGTCAGCCTTTTTCAGAGTTTTGCTCAAATTCCTCAATTTCAGCCAGAATTTACCTGAAATCACAGAAAAACACACAAACTCATAGTAAAGTCCAGAAATGTGAATTTAACATAAAAACTAATGAAAACATCCCTAAAAGTAGCTTGAACTTACTAAAAACTACCTAAAAACAATGCCAAAAATCGTATAAATTATCCGCTCATCACTGCTCTTGCTATATTCTATTATTCTATTACTTCATCATCTCTGCCAGCGCAAGCTTACTTGCCGCTTTCTGCTCTCGCTCCCTTCGTCTCTGGTAAGCTTCTATTTTTCCTCTTCCCTTGTTTTTTGCCTGATTATATGTTGAATAGTGAAACATTACTTGTAATGCGGTGGTTTATGTATTGACTATACTCTTGTGTGAAACCATTTTGAGAAAATTGATTTCTAATGTTTTGTTTTGTTACTTATTTGTTTGATAAGAATATCCCTGGATCAAAGATGTAAAAACTAATGAAAACATCCCTAAAAGTAGCTTGAACTTACTAAAAACTACCTAAAAACAATGCCAAAAAGCGTATAAATTATCCGCTCATCACAACACCAAACTTAAATTGTTGCTTGTCCCCAAGCAACTAAAAATCAAATAGGATAAAAAGAAGAGAATATACTATAAATTCCAGAATATCAATGAATATTAATTATAATTAGATGAGCGGGACTTGTAGCTTTTTGCTTCTGAACAGTTTTGGCATCTCACTTTTTCCTTTGAAGTTTAGAATGATTGGCTTCTCTAGGAACTTTAGAATTTCGGATAGTGTTATTGATTCTCCTAGTTAAGTATGTTGATTCTTGAACACAGCTACTTATGAGTCTTGGCCGTGGCCCTAAGCACTTTGTTTTCCAGTATTACCACCGGATACATAAATGCCACAGACACATGACTGGGTGAACCTTTTCAGATTGTGACTCAGCTTTGCTAGAGTCCCCAGTTAGTGGTGTCCAGAGCTCTTAAGCACACTCTTTTGCCTTGGATCACGACTTTAACCACTCAGTCTCAAGCTTTTCACTTGGACCTTCATGACACAAGCACATGGTTAGGGACAGCTTGATTTAGCCGCTTAGGCCTGGATTTTATTTCCTTGGGCCCTCCTATCCATTGATGCTCAAAGCCTTGGATCCTTTTTACCCTTGCCTTTTGGTTTTAAGGGCTCGTGGCTTTTTCTATTGCTCCTTCTTCTTCTTCTTTTTTTTTCACTGCTTTTTCTTGCTTCAAGAATCGATTTCATGATTTTTCAGATCATCAATAACATTTCTCTTTGTTCATCATTCTTTCAAGAGCCAACAGTTTTAACATTCATAAACAACAAGTTCAAAAGACATATGCACTGTTTAAGCATTCATTCAGAAAACAAAAAGTATTGTCACCACATCAATATAATTAAATTAAATTCAAGAGTTATTTTCGAAATTTATGTACTTCTTGTTCTTTTGAATTAAAACATTTTTCATTTAAGAAAACTGAAGGATTAATGGATTTTATTCATAGCTTTAAGGCATGGTTACATACTAATGATCATGAAATAAAGACACAAAACATAGATAAACATAGCATTAAAAACCGAAAACAGAAAGAAGTAAAGAACAAGGAATGAATCCACCTTTAGTGGCGTCTTCTTCTTGAAGGACCAATGATGTTCTTTAGCTCTTCTATGTCTCTTCCTTGCCTTTGTTGCTCCTCCCACATTGCTCTTTGATCTTCTCTTATTTCTTGGAGAATGATGGAGTGCTCATGATGTTCCACCCTTAATTGTTCCACATTGTGGCTCAAACCTTCTAAGGAAGTGTTGAGTTGCTCCCAATAGTTGGTTGGAGGAAAGTGCATCCCTTGAGGCATCTCAGGGATTTCTTGATGGTGAGCTTCCTCATGCACCTCTTGAGAATCGTGAGGGGCTTCTCTTGCTTGCTCCATCCTCTTCTTGGTGATGGGCTTATCCTCCTCAATGGAGATGTCTCCTTCTATGATAACTCCAGCTGAGTAACATAGATGGCAAATAAGGTGAGGAAAAGCTAGCCGTGCCATAGGTGAAGGCTTGTCGGCTATTTTGTAGATTTCATTGGAGATGACCTCATGAACTTCTACTTCCTCTCCAATCATGATGCCATGAATCATGATGGCCCGATCCACAGTAACTTCAGATCGGTTGCTAGTAGGAATGATGGAGCGTTGAATGAACTCCAACCATCCTCTAGCTATAGGCTTGAGGTCCAGTCTTCTTAGTTAGACTGGCTTGCCTTTGGAGTCTCTCTTCCATTGAGCTCCTTCCACACAAATGTCCATAAGGACTTGGTTCAACCTTTGATCAAAGTTGACCCTTCTAGTGTAGGGGCGTTCATCACCTTGCATCATGGGCAAGTGGAATGCCAACCTTACATTTTCCGGACTGAAATCCAAGTATTTCCCCCGAACCATTGTGAGATAATTCTTTGGACTCGGGTTCATACCTTGATCATGGTTCCTAGTGATCCATGCATTGGCATAGAACTCTTGAACCATTAAGATTCTGACTTGTTGCATGGGGTTGGTTAAGACTTCCCAACCTCTTCTTCGGACTTCATGTCGGATCTCCGGATACTCATTTTTCTTGAGCTTGAAAGGGACCTCAGGGATCACCTTCTTCTTTGCCACAACATCATAGAAGTGGTCTTAATGGCTCTTGGAGATGAATCTTTCCATCTCCCATGACTCGGAGGTGGAAGCTTTTGTCTTCCCTTTTCCTTTTCTAGAGGATACTCCGGCTTTAGGTGCCATTGGTAATGGAAAAACAAAAAAAGCTTATGCTTTTACCACACCAAACTTAAAATATTGCTCGCTCTTGAGTAATAAAAGAAAGAAGAGAAGAAGAAGAAGAAGAAAATATGGTAGAGAGGGAGAGAGGTAGGTTCGGCTTTAGGTGAAGAAGAAGGGGTTTGTGTTGTGTGAAAATGAAGAAGAAAGGAAGGGTATTTATAGGGAGAGGGAGGGGGTATGTTCGGCCATTTGGGTGGGAATGGGAGGGAAATTGGTTTGAATTTTTGAAGGTAGGTGGGGTTTATGGGGAAGAGTGGATGGATGTGAGTGGTGAAAGGTGTTGGGAAGTGTGACATGGGGAAGAGTGAATTTGGATTAGGAGAGTGTGATTAGGATTAAAAGGTAAGGTGGGAATATGGTAGGTGGGAATCCTGTGGGGTCCACAGATCCTGAGGTGATCCTGTGGGGTCCACAGATCCTAAGGTGTCAAGGAATTCCATCCCTGCACCAAATAGGCATGTAAAATGCCTTTGTGCATCATTCTGGCGTTTAAACACCCATTGGTGCACATTCTGGGCGTTCAATGCCCATGTAAAGCATGTTTCTGGCGTTGAACGCCAGTTTCATGCTTGTTACTGGCGTTCAGCGCCAGTTTTTCCTCTCTGGGCACATTCCTGGCGTTCAGCGCTAGAATGTTGCTTGTTTCTAGCGTTCAGCGCCAGAATGGTGCTCTGTTCTGGCTTTGAACGCCAGCCAGATGCACCTTACTGGCGTTGAACGCCAGCCTGTGCGTCCTCCAGGGTGAAAATTTTTTCTTCTGCTGTTTTTGATTCTGTTTTTAATTTTTATGATTCTTTCGTGACTCCTCATGATCATGTACCTAATAAAACACAAAATAACAATAAAATAGAATAAAATAAAATTAGATAAATAAAATTGGGTTGCCTCCCAACAAGCGCTTCTTTAATGTCAATAGCTTGACAGTGGCTCTCATGGAGCCACAAGGTGATCAGGTCAATGTTGTATAGTTGTCCACACCAAACTTAGTGTTTGGATATGGGATCTTAACACCAAACTTAGAGTTTGGTTGTGGCCTCACAACACCAAACTTAGAGTTTGACTGTGAGGGCTCTTCTTGACTCTGAACTGAGAGAAGTTCTTCATGCTTACTCTCTATTGTCACAGAGGGATGGCCTTGTGCCTTAAACACAAGGTATTCTCCATTCAATTGAAGGACTAGTTCTCCTCTGTTGACATCTATCACAGCTCCTGCTGTGGCTAGGAAAGGTCTTCCAAGGATGATGCAATCATCCTCTTCCTTCCTAGTGTCTAAGATTATGAAATCAGCAGGGATGTAAAGGCCTTCAACCTTTACTAACACGTCCTCTACTATTCCATAAGCTTGTCTCAATGACTTGTCTGCCAGTTGTAATGAGAACAAGGCAGGTTGTACCTCAATGATCCCCAGCTTCTCCATTACAGAGAGTGGCATTAGATTTATCCCTGACCCCAGATCACACAGAGCCTTTTTAAAGATCATGGTGCCTATGGTACAGGGTATTAAGAACTTGCCAGGATCTTGTTTCTTTTGAGGTAGAATTTTCTGAATCCAAGTATCCAGTTTATTAATGAGCAAGGGAGGTTCACTTTCCAAAGTCTCATTACCAAATAACTTGGCATTCAGCTTCATGATAGCTCCTAAGTATTGAGCAACTTGCTCTCCAGTTACATCTTCATCCTCTTCAGAGGATGAATAGTCTTCAGAGCTCATGAATGGCAGAAGGAGATTCAATGGAATCTCTATGGTCTCTGTATGTGCCTCAGATTCCTTTGGATCCTTAATAGGAAACTCCTTCTTGCTTGAGGGACGTCCCAGGAGGTCTTCCTCACTAGGATTTTCGTCCTCCTCCTCCCTTGTGCATTCGGCCATATTAACTATGTCAATGGCCTTGCACTCTCCTTTTGGATTCTCTTCTGTATTGCTTGGGAGAGCACTGGGAGGAGTTTCAATGACTTTTTTACTCAGCTGGCCCACTTGTGCCTCCAGATTTCTAATGGAGGATCTTGTTTCACTCATGAAACTGAAAGTGGCCTTTGACAGACCAGAGACTACATTGGCTAAATTAGAAGTGTTTTGTTCAGAATTCTCTGTCTGTTGCTGAGAAGATGATGGATATGGCTTACTATTGTTCAGCCTGTTGCGTCCACCATTGTTAAAGCCTTGTTGAGGCTTTTGTTGATCCTTCCATGAGAAATTTGGATGATTTCTCCATGATGAGTTATAGGTGTTTCCATAAGGTTCACCCATGTAATTAACCTCTGCCATGGCAGGGTTCTCAGGATCATAAGCTTCTTCAGAAGCTGCCTCTCTAGTACTGTTGGATGCATGTTGCCATCCATTCAGATTTTGAGAGATCATGTTGACCTGTTGAGTCAACACTTTGTTCTGAGCCAATATGGCATTCAGAGTATCAATTTCAAGAACTCCTTTCTTCTGAGGTATCCCATTGTTCACGGAATTCCTCTCAGAAGTGTACATGAACTGGTTATTTGCAACCATGTCAATGAGTTCTTGAGCCTCTTCAGGCGTTTTCTTCAGGTGAATAGATCCACCTGCAGAATGGTCCAATGACATTTTCGAAAATTCAGAGAGACCATAATAGAATATATCTAAAATGGTCCATTCTGAAAACATGTCAGATGGACATCTTTTGGTCAGCTGCTTGTATCTTTCCCAAGCTTCATAGAGGGATTTACCATCTTTTTGTTTGAAGGTTTGAACATCCACTCTCAGCTTGCTCAGCTTTTGAGGAGGAAAGAATTTATCTAAGAATGCAGTGACAAGCTTATCCCATGAGTCCAGGCTATCCTTGGGTTGTGAATCCAACCATACTCTAGCTCTGTCTCTTACAGCAAAAGGGAAAAGCATGAGTCTGTAGACTTCAGGATCAACTCCATTCGTCTTTATAGTCTCACAGATCTGCAAGAACTCAGTTAAAAACTGATAAGGATCTTCAGATGGAAGTCCATAAAACTTGCAGTTTTGTTGCATTAAAGCAACTAATTGAGGCTTAAGCTCAAAGTTATTGGCTCCAATGGCAGGAATGGAGATGCTTCTTCCATCAAACTTGGACCTTGGCTTTGTGAAGTCACCAAGCATTCTCCTTGCATTATTATTATTTTCGGCTGCCATCTCCTTCTCTTGTTCAAAAATTTCTGAAAGGTTGTTTCTGGATTGTTATAATTTAGCTTCTCTTAATTTTCTCTTCAGAGTCCTTTCAGGTTCTGGATCAATTTCAACAAGAGTGCCTTTATCCTTGTTCCTGCTCATATGAAAGAGAAGAAAACAAGAAAAGAAAGAGGAATCCTCTATGTCACAGTATAGAGATTCCTTTATGTTAGTAGAAAAAGAAGGGGTAGAAGAATGAAGAAGGATGGATTCGGATTTTTGGATGAAGAGAGGTGAAGAGAAGTGTTAGTAATTAAATAATTAAATAGAAGAAGAAAAGAGAAGGGAAATTTCGAAAATAATTTTGAAAAATGGGTTAGGAATTTTCAAAAATTAAAGATAAAATATAATTGAAATTAAAATTTAAAACAATTAATTAATTAAAAAGGATTTTTGAAAAAGGGATGAGATATTTTCAAAAATTAGAGAGGGAAAAGTAGTTAGGTGGTTTTGAAAGAGATAAGAAACAAACAAGAAGTTAGTTAGTTGATTGAAAAAGATTTGAAATCAAAATTGAAAAAGATAAGAAGATAATAAGTTAGATAAGATATTTTGAAATCAAATTTTGAAAAAGATAAATTTTTTTTGAAAAAGATCAAATAAAAGATAAAAAGATTTAATTGAAAAATTTTGAAATTATTTACTTCACTAACAAGAAACTACAAGATAAGATTCTAGAACTTAAAGATTGAACCTTTCTTAACAAGAAAGTAACAAACTTCAAATTTTTGAACCAATCACATTAATTGTTAGCTAATTTTCGAAAATTTGATATAAAGATAAGAAAAAGATTTTGAAAATAATTTGAAAAATGTTTTTTGAAATTTTCGAAAAATAGAAAAAAAAATGAAAAAAATATGATTTTTGAAAAAGATTTTGAAAAAATAAGATTTTTAAAATTGAAATTTTGACTTGACTTGTAAGAAACAACTAATTTTAAAAATTTTTTACCAAGTCAACCCAAAATTTCGAAAATTTGGAGGGAAATAAGGAAAAGATATTTTTTGATTTTTGAATTTTTAATTATGAGAGAGAAAAACAACAAAAATACTCAATGCATGAAATTTTTAGATCAAAACAATGAATGCATGCAAGAATGCTATGAATGTCAAGATGAACACCAAGAACACTTTGAAGATCATGATGAACATCAAGAACATATTTTTGAAAAATTTTTTTGATGCAAAGAAAACCTGCAAGACACCAAACTTAGAAATTTTTAATGCTTGGAAAATATGAATGCAAAGATGCACATGAAAAACAAGAAAAGACACAAAACAAGAAAACATCAAGATCAAACAAGAAGACTTATCAAGAACAACTTGAAGATCATGAAGAACACTATGAATGCATGAAATTTTCGAAAATTGCAAGAAAATTTTTTTAAAGCATGCAATTGACACCAAACTTAAAAATTGACTCAAGACTCAAACAAGAAACACAAAATATTTTTGATTTTTATGATTTTCTAATTTTTTTTTTTGTATTTTTATTAATTTTTTTCGAAAATAAAATTTATAAAAACGAAAAATAAAAGAAAAATTTTTGAAAAAGATTTTGAAAAGAAAATTACCTAATCTGAGCAACAAGATGAACCGTCAGTTGTCCATACTCGAACAATCCCCGGCAACGGCGCCAAAAACTTGGTGGACGAAATTGTGATCCATGTTCTTTGTATTTGTATGAAATTATTATTATGGCCTCGGTTGTTTTCACAACTCCGTTCAACTAACCAGCAAGTGTACTGGGTCGTCCAAGTAATAAACCTTATGCGAGGAAGGGTCGATCCCACAGAGATTGTTGGTATGAAGCAAGCTATGGTCACCTTGTAAATCTCAGTCAGGCAGATTAAATTTGTTTATGGTTTCGAAAATTAATAATAAAATAGAAATAATAAAAGGGATAGAATACTTATGCAGATTCATTGGTGGGAATTTCAGATAAGCATATGGAGATACTGTATGGCTCAAGGACGCCTGCTCTCCTACTGCTTCAACTCAATCCCTCTTACTCCTTTCCATGGCAAGCTGTGTATAGGGGTTCACCGTTCGACGATGGCTACTTTTATTCCTCTCGGGAAAATGGTCCTCTGCGGCTGTCACTCGCATGGCTAATCGTCTGGAGGCATCACCTTGCCGAAGGCTACATCCCATCCTCGCAGTGAAAACTACGCTCACGCGCTCTGTCACAGCACGGCTAATCACTGGTTGGTTCCCGCGCCTACTGGAATAGAATCCCTTGATTCTTTTGCGTTTGTCATCACGCCCAGCACTTGCAAGTCTGAAGCACGTCACAGTCATTCATTACCGGAATCCTACTCGGAATACCACAGACAAGGTTAGACTTTCCGGATTCCCAAGGTCCTACTCGGAATACCACAGACAAGGTGAGACTTTTCGGATCCTCATGAATGCCGCCATCTATCTAGCTTATACCACAAAGATTCTGTTGGGGAATCTAAGAGATACACATTCATGCTCTGTTGCATGTAGAACGGAAGTGGTTGTCAATCACACGCGTTCATAGGTGAGAATGGTGATGAGCGTCACATAATCATCACCTTCATAATGTTCTTGGGTGCGAATGAATATCTTTGAATAAGAATAAGAGAGAATTGAATAAAAGAAAATAGAATTGCATTAATACTTGAGGTACAGCAGAGCTCCACACCCTTAATCTATGGTGTGCAGAAACTCCACCGTTGAAAATACATAAGTAAAAGGTTCAAGCATGGCCGAGAGGCCAGCCCCCCAAAACGTGATCACTAGATTCAAAATACAATCCAGGATCCAAAAAAACCAAGATGATAATATGATAGTAAAGAGTTCTATTTATAATAAACTAGCTCCTAGGGTTTACAGAAGTAAGTAATTAATGCGTAAATCCACTTCCGGGGCCCACTTGGTGTATGTTTGGGCTGAGCTTGGTCTATCCACGAGCTGAGGCTTTTCTTGGAGTTGAACTCCGAGTTATGACGTGTTTTGGGCGTTCAACTCCGGATCATGACGTTTTTCTGGCGTTTAACTCCAGACAGCAGCATGTACTTGGCGTTCAACGCCAAGTTACGTCGTCAATTTCCGAATAAAGTATGGACTATTATATATTTCTGGAAAGCCCTGGATGTCTACTTTCCAACGCCGTTGAGAGCGCGCCAATTGGAGTTCTGTAGCTCCAGAAAATCCATTTCGAGTGCAGGGAGGTCAGATTCCAACAGCATCTGCAGTCCTTTTGTCAGCCTTTTTCAGAGTTTTGCTCAAATCCCTCAATTTCAGCCAGAATTTACCTGAAATCACAGAAAAACACACAAACTCATAGTAAAGTCCAGAAATGTGAATTTAATATAAAAACTAATGAAAACATCCCTAAAAGTAGCTTGAACTTACTAAAAACTACCTAAAAACAATGCCAAAAAGCGTATAAATTATCCGCTCATCACTGCTCTTGCTATATTCTATTATTCTATTACTTCATCATCTCTGCCAGCGCAACCTTACTTGCCGCTTTCTGCTCTCGCTCCCTTCGTCTCTGGTAAGCTTCTATTTTTCCTCTTCCCTTGTTTTTTTCCTGATTATATGTTGAATAGTGAAACATTACTTGTAATGCGGTGGTTTATATATTGACTATACTCTTGTGTGAAACCATTTTGAGAAAATTGATTTCTAATGTTTTGTTTTGTTACTTATTTGTTTGATAAGAATATCCCTGGATCAAAGATGTAAAAAGTAATGAAGGTTATATTTTGTTTCTAATGTCTTCTTTTGATTCTTGTGTTTATGTTTTCTTTTTGGTATTTTTTATGAGCTTTGATTTATTTTTACTGCCAATAGTCTTATATTTTTCAAGTTTTAAAATCTCAGTTGCGGTAAAGATTGACATCAGGGTAGGTTAAAAAGTACAGTGGAGACAATACTTTCTTCCTCCTTGTTCTTTAAGTCCAGAACAAAAGTTTAGGCACTACAAATTAGGTTTTGAAGGTATATAGTGACCTTATGGGATTTGTTTTTGGTGATGATCAATCACTTTAATTCTATATATGCTCACATGACTTCAATTCAGAAAATAAATCCAATAGAGATTGCACTGGAATTGGATATTAATGTTGCTTGTGTTGATAGAATTGCTTGCTTCGATGATATTTTTCTCTTAATGCACATTATGGAGCATGAATTAATTGTTAAACACTTTTAGGTTGAATTCTAAGCTTGATTTAGCAGATCACTGCATGAAGCTTGGTCTGGGATTTAAAATCTTGACTTAAATTTATTTTTGTTTGCTTTTTTTGGCAATGGTTATTGTTATCAGTGCAAGATGATGATTTTTAAGAGGAATGACTTGACTTTTACTGTGATATCACGTACTGCAATTTTGAAAAGGCTTTTGATGAAGTTATTTTTCCAAAGGGGGAACCTAATGCTGTTTCTATTAGTAAGAGAGATGTCAAGCTTTTACAGCCAGAGACATTCATTAATGATACTATCATTGACTTTTATATTAAGCATGATAATAGAAGTTATAATGTTGCTATAATTTTAATGAGTATGTACTACTTGTATTATTCAGAAATTGGTTTTCTCCCCCTTTCTCTGTCATTTGTACATGCATATGTGTTATCTCCGTATCTCATCAATTACCTAGGAAAGGAAGGACGGCAAATCTTTGTAAGAGTGAGCAATATGTATGCCAGTGTTGTAATTTTTGCAACTTCAATAAGATACTTTTTCAATAGCTTCTTCTTTCAGAAGCTTGCTGATTTAGACAGAGATCCATCAAGTGCTTGTGATGGTAAAGCAGCATTTCAACTTATTTATATATTTAATTGGCATCTTTTAGATGGTTGGGATTTTCTAGGTCCTGTCAGAGTTCTATGCATTCACTAAACTTTCTATGATATGCGACAAATTTCGGAAAGCATGTTATTTATCTAAACTGACCAAGAGTTGAATGGCACTCTTGTTATTATTGCTCCAGCTTCTTGTTTTGGAATAGATTCCTATAACTTGGCATTGGAGTCTCAGCTCAAATATTCTAATCACACTCTTTCATAAAACTTGCATTCATGTATAGTTTCTGATTGTCTTCTTGTTTATTAGGGACTCAACAAGTCACTCATAGAGGGAATAAAGAGGGAAGAGAGGAATTGCTTGTAGTGTTATTGAGCCACATTCAGATCTCGAGGGTGACAATGAGGAGGTACTTTCAGTTTGCTTTGGGTTGGAGAATTTGTGAGTTGGTTAATTTGTTGTAACTGTCAATTTAGATAGAAATTAGAAGTTAGTTTGTTTCAGATTTTGACAATTTGCTGCACTATATCTATTAGACTAGCATCTATTATAACAGTTATTTTAGTTTCAGAAGTTAGTGTCGATTAGTTTCAAATTCTGATCATTGTAGAACTTGATAGGAAGGAATTTGATTCAAGAGCTGTAATCTTACATGTTTCTAAATTCTAAGTGGTCTGTTCTCATTGTTTTGAGTTATTTTATGCCATTTCTTAAAATCATTGGTAGTTTTTGGCAAATATATATCTGGGTTTAAACACAATCTAAGAAGTTCCTTTTAAGACATGAAATTGGTTATAAAGTGAGTTGAGTTGAGATTTAAGAATATGTGACTGCAATGGGAACTTCTGCAGATTGAAGGGTACTGGGAATATAACAAGTTCTATGAAGATGGAGTTTACAACTGTGCTGGGTGTGCAACTCCTCTTTACAAGTCTTCCACTAAATTTGACTCTGGTTGTGGTTGGCCTGCTTTCTTTGAAGGTTTACTTGGTGCCATCAATCGCTTAGTGAGTTCTTTTTCTTATTCAATATTTGGATATTCATCTCTCTTTTTTTTCCTTTGCTAACATTGATTGAATAAACCACTTTCAGCCAGACCCATATGGGAGGAGGACTGAGATAACTTGTGCAGCATGTGGTGGCCATTTGGGTCATGTTTTCAAAGGAGAGGGGTTTTTAACTTGTGCCAAATATTGAAGTCTCCAAAACCTAAAAATGGTGACTTCCATTAAAATTTATGTAACCTTGGTTTTGTAGATCCTGGACAGTGGAGAACAGGTTTTGTAGATCCTTGGTTTTGATGACAAATTTCTGCATGTTCACTATGGTAAGAAAAAGAATTGTTTGTTATTTTTTTGGTTTCTAATCTTAATTTTGTAATGTTTATATTGCTGAAAAAAGATGAGACACTTTGCTACTATGTGCAAGAATGTAAAAAATAGGAAGTCTTGTGTCATCAAATTTTGTCACAAGTGCCTCTTAAACAGGTTAGTTTCAGTTTGAAAAAATTAGTTATAAGTAGAAAGGTAGAGTAACAAATATCTTTGGTTGTGTTAAATTAGATATGGAGAGACTAGAGAGAAGGCAGAAGAAGTGATGCAGCAAGAAGAATAGATTTGTATGTGATATTGAATGAGGAATGAACCAAAACATGTTGATAAATACATTTATCAAGGATTAGTGTAAGGACCAAGTTTCTTATGTAATGTGTATCAATTTTTTTTTTTTATGGAATGTCCATAGAGTTTAAGTGTTATAAGATTGTTTTTTTCTTTTCTCATAGTATGATCTCATTTTATTTGCATTACAAAGTAAACGTGTACAATGATTATTGATTAATGAAAGAGGCTATAAAGATTTTATTTCGTGAATTTGTGAATTTAATGAAATATTTCATGTTGTAGTAATTAATTTTAGTGATAGTATATTTTAATGAATTTAATAATGAAATATATTTTGTTGAAAGATCATTTTTATTATTTAGAGAAATTATTTAGTATAATTATATATTTATTTTTATTTTATAATATTCAACTCAGTTAAATAAAAATGCAGAATTATTATACATTATGTTGTATATATATATATATATATATATATTATACAAAAAAAGAGACCTAAGGCTACACTTATATACAGTAGCTATAGTATACCAAAAAAAAAATAGGGACCTAAGGCTACGCTTATAAAAAGTAGCTATGGTATACAATGGGGCTACGCTTTATAAGTGATGCAGTAGCGTTGAAAAGCGTAGCCTATTCTGGAAGAATGAAAGCTGAAAAGCGTAGCCTTTGGTCCTGAACAGCATCACTTGAAAAGCGTAGCCTATTCCCAAACGCCAAAAGCGTAGCCCTTGGTGCAGAAAATCGTAGCCTTTGAGAATAGGCAACGGCCGAATAGGAATCACCCCAAAAAGCGTAGCTGTAGCCCAAAAAGCGTAGCCGTAGCCTAAGGCATCATTTTTTTTCACTTTTAGCTACACTTTTTAAGTGTACATGAATGGGTGTTTTTCTTGTAGTGACTTCACCAACGAAAATCAGCCTCCAAGATTCTAATGAAGTGCACTAATTCCACATTTCACAAAAGGGTTTGAGGGTGCTTACCTTACCAACAACTCAAGTGAGCTAAACCCGACAAAAACCGCAAGCTAATTCGACCCTAAAGTACCAAAACTTGAGTGAGAGTGAGGCTTACCAATGAAATTGTTCCGATGAATTCGTTGAGTTCAACGCAGTGATTGTGTGGCCGCAAATAGTGCAGCGATCGGAGCTCAGAGTGAGAAGTTATCTTGATTTCAAATCAAGCCAAAGGTTTAGAGTCTCATCCCCTTCTTCTCTCTTCCAAGAGTTCAGCGTGTGTTGTGTTTGATTTGGGGGAAGGAAGGGCTGTTGTCCTTCATTAAGAAGCCATTGGTTTGGGCCTTGACAAACGGGTTTCTCGCGCAGTCTAGAATTTTTACAAATAAGTTCTCGTTGAAAGTATAGCTTCTAGACCGACAAGGAATCCTTTTTGTGCAAAAGTTTTGGTTGTCACAAGTAACAACCCCTTAATAAAATTGATAACCGAAGTATTCAAACCTCGGGTCGTCTCTCAAGTAATTACAGGGATGTGTTCTTATTATTGGTTATGAGTTGTGTAAATTGGGGTTTTGGGGATGAGAAATGAGAAGAGTAAATTGTAGAGAAAATAGAATAATAATAATAAAAACTCTTGGCAAGGTATGAGAATTGGAAGTCCTATCCTAGTTATCCTTATCAATTGTGATGAGAATTGTCCGTTGCTCCCACTTGGTTAACATCTACTATAAAGGTAAGTCAAGTGGATAATTCAATATGAATCCTCAAGTCCTAGTAATTCAAGTTAATTAGCAAATTTCAATTAACAATCAATCAAAGGAGTTTGATAATTCAAGCGTCACCAAGTACTCAACCAAAACCAAGAATATAGAAATCTACTCTAAAATCCTTCCAAGCATTTTGTCAAACACTTGGGGGGCATAACACAAAATAATAGAAGAGCAATAGGAGATAATAACATCCAAATAACTCATTCAAATATCAGCAACACAGATCAAAAGAGAGAAATCTTGAATATGAAATACCTCAAGTTATATAAAATAGAAAATCCAATCACAAAAGGAATGTATAGATCAAAGTATTAGAATCAATAAGAGAAGAAGAGAATTAAGTCAAAGAACATTAAACTTGGAATTTGAGAAGAGATAATCCGAAATCCTAAAGAAATCTTAAATCCTAAAACCTAAGAGAGAGGAGAGAGCCTCTCTTTCTAAAGCTACATCTAAAATCTCAAATTATGTGAATGTGATGTGAATGAATATCTCCTCTATTCTGCCTTACTCCCAGCCTCTAATCTGTGTTTTCTGGGCCTGAAAATGGGCTAAAAAGAGCCCAGAAATCACTGGGAGCGATTTCTGCAACTTCTGCACGTGGCGCACATCACACGTGCGCGTGGGTCACGCGTGCACGTTGTTTGACGAAATCCCTTATCACGCGTACGCGTCAATCACGCGTACGCATCGCTCCTCCTTTGCGCTGGTGGTGGACGAAAATGTGATCCTCAAAGTTGGTCTCTTTGTACTTGTATGAAATTTAAATATTGGCTCTATCAAAAATACCCCAAAGAGATCATGGTATGATGAATTGGGATCTTAATAATCCATAGTAATGGCACGTGTGATCACAACTCCGTTCAACTTAACCAGCAAGTGTACTGGGTCATCCAAGTAATACCTTACGTGAGTAAGGGTCGATCCCACAGAGATTGTTGGTATGAAGCAAGCTATGGTTACCTTGTAAATCTCAGTTAGGCAAATTAAATGGTTTATGATAAGTTCGAAAATAAATAATAAACAGAAAATAAAATAGTAAATAGTTACTCATATAATTCCATGGTGGGAATTTTAGATAGGCATATGGAGATGCTGTGCTCCTCTCGAATCTCTACTTTCTTATTACATTCATCCAATCCTTCTTACTCCTTTCCATGGCAAGCTGTATGTAGGGAATCACCGTTGTCAATGGCTACATCCCATCCTCTCAGTGAAAATGGTCCTATGCTCTGTCACAGCACGACTAATCATTTGTCGGTTCTCAATCAGGTTGGAATAGAATCCCTTGATTGTTTTGCGTCTGTCACTAACACCCAGCCTTCAGGAGTTTGAAGCTCGTCACAGTCATTCAATACCAGAATCCTACTTGGAATACCACAGACAAGGTTAGACTTTCCGGATTCCCGGAATCCTACTCGGAATACCACAGACAAGGTTAGACTTTTCGGATTCCCATGAATGCTGCCATCTATCTAGCTTATACCACGAAGATTCTGTTGGGGAATCTAAGAGATATGCGCCCGGCCTAAGGTAGAACGGAAGTGGTTGTCAATCACGCGCGTTCATAGGTGAGAATGATGATGAGTGTCATGGATCATCACATTCATCAAGTTGAAGTGTAACGTATATCTTGGAATAAGAATAAGGAGAATTGAATAGAAAATAATAGTAATTGTATTGAAACTTGAGGTACAGTAGAGCTCCACACCCTTAATCTATGGTGTGTAGAAACTCCACCGTTGAAAATACATAAGTGAAAGGTTCAGGCATGGCCGAATGGCCAGCCCCCAAAACGTGATCAATGGCCTCCTAAGATGAAGAATAAAACAAAACTGAGACCAAAGATGAAGCGTGGTCAAAAGACAACTAATACACTAGTAAAAAGTTCTATTTATAATAAACTAGCTACTAGGGTTTACATGAGTAAGTAATTGATGCATAAATCCACTTCCGGGGCCCACTTGGTGTATGTTTGGGCTGAGCTTGATCTATCCACGAGCTGAGGCTTTTACTGGAGTTGAACACCAAGTTATAACGTGTTTTGGGCGTTCAACTCCGGGTCGTGACGTGTTTCTGGCGTTTGACTACAGACAGCAGCATGTACTTCGCGTTGAGCGCCAGTTTACGTCATCAATTACCGAATAAAGTATGAACTATTATATATTGCTGAAAAGCTCTAGATGTCTACTTTCCAACGCCGATGAGAGTGCGCCATTTGGAGTTCTGTAGCGCCAGAAAATTCATTTTGAGTGCAGGGAGGTCAGATTCCAACAGCATCAGCAGTCCTTTTGTCAGCCTTTTTCTGAGTTTTGCTCAAGTCCCTCAATTTCAGCCAGAAATTACCTGAAATCATAGAAAAACACACAAACTCATAGTAAAGTCCAGAAATGTGAATTTAACGTAAAAACTAATGAAAACATCCCTAAAAGTAGCTTGAACTTACTAAAAACTACCTAAAAAGAATGCCAAAAAGCGTATAAATTATCCGCTCATCACAACACCAAACTTAAATTGTTGCTTGTCCCCAAGCAACTAAAAATCAATTAGGATAAAAAGAAGAGAATATACTATAAATTCCAAAATATCAATGAATATTAATTCTAATTAGATGAGCGGGACTTGTAGCTTTTTTGCTTCTGAACAGTTTTGGCATCTCTCTTTTTCCCTTGAAGTTTATAATGATTGGCTTCTCTAGGAACTTAGAATTTCGGATAGTGTTATTGACTTTCCTAGTTAAGTATGTTGATTCTTGAACACAGCTACTTATGAGTCTTGGCCGTGGCCCTAAGCACTTTGTTTTCCAGTATTACCATCGGATACATAAATGCCACAGACACATAACTGGGTGAACCTTTTCAGATTGTGACTCAGCTTTGCTAGAGTCCCCAGTTAGTGGTGTTCAGAGCTCTTAAGCACACTCTTTTGCTTTGGATCACGACTTTAAGCACTCAGTCTCAAGCTTTTCACTTGGACCTGCATGACACAAGCACATGGTTAGGGACAACTTAGTTTAGCCGCTTAGGCCTGGATTTTATTTCCTTCGGCCCTCCTATCCATTGATGCTCAAAGCCTTGGATCCTTTTTACCCTTGCCTTTTGGTTTTAAGGGCTATTGGCTTTTTCTTTCTAAATTTTTTTTTCGCCATTTTTTTTTCACAAGCTTTTGCTTTTTCACTGCTTTTTCTTGCTTCAAGAATCAATTTCATGATTTTTCAGATTATCAATAACATTTCTCTTTGTTCATCATTCTTTCAAGAGCCAACAGTTTTAACATTCATAAACAACAAGATCAAAAGTATGCACTATTCAAGCATTCATTCAGAAAATAAAAAGTATTGTCACCACATCAATATAATTAAATTAAATTCAAGGATAAATTTGAAATTCATGTACTTCTTGTTCTTTTGAATTAAAACATTTTTCATTTAAGAGGGGTGAAGGATTAATGGATTTTATTCATAGCTTTAAGACATGGTTACTACATACTAATGATCATGAAGTGGAGACATAAAATATAGATAAACATAACATAGAAACCGAAAAACAGAAAGAAATAAGAACAAGGAATGAATCCACCTTAGTGGCGTCTTCTTCTTGAAGGACCAACAATGTCCTTAAGCTCTTCTATGTCCCTTTCTTGCCTTTGTTGCTCCTCCCTCATTGCTCTTTGATCTTCTCTTATTTCATGGAGAATGATGGAGTGCTCATGATGTTCCACCCTTAATTGTTCCACATTGTGGCTCAAATCTTATAAGGAAGTGTTGAGTTGTTCCCAATAGTTGTTGGGAGGAAAGTGCATCCCTTGAGGCATCTCAGGGATTTCTTGATGATGAGCTTCCTCATGCATCTCTTGAGATCCGTGGAGGGTCTCTCTTGCTTGCTCCATCCTCTTCTTGGTGATGGGCTTATCCTCTTCAATGGAGATGTCTCCTTCTATGATAACTCCAGCTGAGTAACATAGATGGCAAATAAGGTGAGAAAAAGCTAGCCTTGCCATGGTGGAGGGCTTTTCGGCTATTTTGTAGATTTCATTGGAGATGACTTCATGAACTTCTATTTCCTCTCCAATCATGATGCTATTAATCATGATGGCCCGATCCACAGTAACTTCAGATCGGTTGCTAGTGGGAATGATGGAGCGTTGAATGAACTCCAACCATCCTCTAGCCACAGGCTTGAGGTCCAATCTCCTTAGTTGAACTGGCTTGCCTTTGGAGTCTCTTTTTCATTGAGCTCCTTCCACACATATGTCCATTAGGACTTGGTCCAACCTTTGATTAAAGTTGACCCTTCTAGTGTAGGGGCGTACATCTCCTTGAATCATGGGCAAGTGGAACGCCAACCTCACATTCTCCGGACTAAAATCTATGTATTTCCCCCGAACCATTGTGAGATAATTCTTTGGACTCGGGTTCATACTTTGATCATGGTTCCTAGTGATCCATGCATTCGCATAGAACTCTTAAAACATTAAGATTCCGACTTGTTGCATGGGGTTGGTTAGGACTTCCCAACCTCTTCTTCGGATTTCATGTCGGATCTCCGGATACTCATTTTTCTTGAGCTTGAAAGGGACCTCAGGGATCACCTTCTTCTTTGCCACAACATCATAGAAGTGGTCTTGATGGCTTTTGGAGATGAATCTTTCCATCTCCCATGACTCGGAGGTGGAAGCTTTTGTCTTTCCTTTTCCTTTTCTAGAGGATTCTCCGGCCTTAGGTGCCATTGATGGTAATGGAAAAACAAAAAGCTTATGCTTTTACCACACCAAACTTAAAATATTGCTCGCCCTCAAGCAAGAGAAGAAACAAGAGAAGAAGAAGAAGAATAAAATATGGAGGAGAAGGGGGAGTGTAGGTTTCGGCCAAGGTATAGAAGAGGGGGTTGTGTTGTGTGAAAATGAAGTGGAATGGAGGGGTTTATATAGGAAAAGGGGAGAGGGTAGGTTCGACCATTTTAGGGTGGGTTTGGGTGGGAAAGTGTTTTGAATTTGGAAGGTAGGTGGGGTTTATGGGGAAGAGTGAATGGATGTGAGTGGTGAAGAGGTGATGGGGAAGAGAGATTGAGGTGATTGGTGAAGGGTTTTGGGAAAGAGTGTTTATTGGGAGGAGAGATTCAGAGATTGAAGTTGTTGGGAAGTGTGACATGGGGAAGGGTGTTATAAGATTAGGAGGTAAGGTGGGAATATGTTAGGTGGGGATCCTGTGGGGTCCACAGATCCTGAGGTGATCCTGTGGGGTCCACAGATCCTGAGGTGTCAAGGAATTACATCCCTGGACCAAATAGGCATGTAAAATGCCTTTGCATACCATTCTGGCATTTAAACGCCGAGGTGATGCACGTTCTGGGCGTTCAACGCCCATGTGAAGCATGTTCTGGGCGTTCAATGCCCATGTGTAGCATGTTTCTGGGGTTGAACGCCAGTTCTATGCTTGTTACTGGCGTTCAGCGCCAGCTTTTTCTCAAGGCACATTCTTGGCGTTCAAACGCCAGAATGTTGCTTGTTTTTGGTGTTCAGCGCCAGATTCATGCTCTGTTCTGGCGTTGAACGCCATCCAGATGCTCCTTACTGGCGTTGAACGCCAGTCTGTCCTCCCTCCAGGGTGTGATTTTTCTTCTACTGTTTTTTATTCTGTTTTTGATTTTTTTTGTGACTCCACATGATCATGTACCTAATAAAACATAAAATAACAATAAAATAAAATAAAATAAAAATTAGATAAATAAAATTGGGTTGCCTCCCAACAAGCGCTCTTTTAATGTCATTAGCTTGACAGTGGGTTCTCATGGAGCCACAAGGTGATCAGGTCAATGTTGTATAGTCCCAACACCAAACTTAGAGTTTGACTGTGGGGGCTCTTCTTAACTCTGAACTGAGAGAAGCTCTTCATGCTTACTCTTTTTTGTCACAGAGGGATGGCCATGTGCCTTAAACACAAGGTAATCCCCATTCAATTGAAGGACTAATTCACCTCTGTTGACATCTATCACAGCTCCTGCTGTAGCAAGGAAAGGTCTTCCAAGGATGATGCATTCATCCTCTTCCTTCTTAGTGTCTAAGATTATGAAATCAGCAGGGATGTGAAGGCCTTCAACCTTTACTAACACGTCCTCTACTATTCCATAAGCTTGTCTCAATGACTTGTCTGCCAATTGTAATGAGAACAAGGGAGGTTGTACCTCAATGATCCCCAGCTTCTCCATTACAAAGAGTGGCATAAGATTTATCCCTGACCCCAGATCACATAGAGCTTTTTCAAAGGTCATGGTGCCTATGGTACAAGGTATTAAGAACTTGCCAGGATCTTGTCTCTTTTGAGGTAAAATTTGCTGAATCCAGGTATCTAGTTCATTAATGAGCAAGGGAGCTTCACTTTCCCAAGTCTCATTACCAAACAACTTGGCATTCAGCTTCATGATAGCTCCTAAATATTGAGCAACTTGCTCTCCAGTCACATCTTCATCCTCTTCAGAGGAAGAATAGTCTTCAGAGCTCATGAATGGCAGAAGGAGATTTAATAGAATCTCTATGGTCTCTATATGAGCCTCAGATTCCTTTGGATCCTTAATAGGAAACTCCTTCTTACTTGAGAGACATCCCAGGAGGTCTTCCTCACTAGGATTTTCGTCCTCCTCCTCCCTTGTGCATTCGGCCATATTGATTACATCAATGGCCTTGCACTCTCCTTTTAGATTCTCTTCTGTATTGCTTGGGAGAATACTGGGAGGAGTTTTAATGACTTTCTTACTCAGCTGGCCCACTTGTGCCTCCAGATTTCTGATGGAGGATCTTGTTTCACTCATGAAACTGAAAGTGGCTTTTGACAGATCAGAGACTAGATTGGCTAAATTAGAAGTGCTTTATTCAGAATTCTTTGTCTGTTGCTGAGGAGATGATGGAAAAGACTTGCTATTGCTCAGCCTATTGCGTCCACCATTGTTAAAGCCTTGTTGAGGCTTTTGTTGATCCTTCCATGAGAAATTTGGATGATTTCTCCATGATGAATTATAGGTGTTTCCATAAGGTTCACCCATGTAATTTACATCTGCTATTGCAGGGTTTTCAGGATCATAAGCTTCTTCAGAAGCTGCCTCTTTAGTACTGTTGGATGCATTTTGCCATCCATTTAGACTTTGAAAGATCATGTTGACTTGCTGAGTCAACACTTTGTTCTGAGCCAATATGGCGGTCAGAGCATCAATTTCAAGAACTCCCTTCCTCTGAGGTGTCCCATTATTCATGGAATTCCTCTCAAAAGTGTACATGAATTGGTTATTTGCAACCATGTCAATGAGTTCTTGAGCTTCTACAGGTGTTTTCTTTAGGTGAATGGATCCACCTACAGAATGGTCCAATGACATTTTCGAAAACTCAGATAGACCATAATAGAATATATCTAATATGGTCCATTCTGAAAACATGTCAGATGGACATCTTTTGGTCAACTGCTTGTATCTTTCCCAAGCTTGATAGAGGGATTCACCATATTTTTGTTTGAAGGTCTGAACATCCACTCTAAGCTTGCTCAGCTTTTGAGGAGGAAAGAATTTATCCAAGAAAGCCGTGACCAGCTTATCCCAGGAGTCCAGGCTATCCTTAGGTTGTGAATCCAACCATATTCTAGCTCTGTCTCTTACAGCAAAAGGGAAAAGCATGAGCCTGTAGACTTCAGGATCTACTCCATTAGTCTTAACAGTCTCACAAATCTGCAAGAACTCAGTTAAAAACTGGTGAGGATCTTCAGATGGAAGTCCATAAAACTTGCAGTTCTGTTGCATTAAAGCAACTAGTTGAGGCTTAAGCTCAAAATTATTGGCTCCAATGGCAGGAATGGAGATGCTTCTTCCATCAAATTTGGACGTTGGTTTTGTAAAGTCACCAAGCATCCTTCTTGCATTATCATTATTGGGTTCGGCTGCCATCTCCTTCTCTTGTTCGAAAATTTTTGAAAGGTTACTCCTGGATTGTTGTAATTTAGCTTCTCTTAGTTTCCTCTACAAAGTCCTTTCAGGTTCAGGATCAGCTTCAACAAGAGTGCTTTTGTCCTTGTTCTCGCTCATATGAAAGAGAAGAAAACAAGAAAAGAAAGTGGAATCCTCTATGTCACAGTATAGAGATTCCTTTATGTTAGTAGAAAAAGAAAGGGGAGAAGAGTGAAGTAGAGTGGGTTCGGATATTTAGATGAAGAGAGGTGAAGAGAAGTGTTAGTAAATAAATAATTAAATAGAATAAGAGAGAAGAGATAGAAAATTCGAAAATAATTTTAAAAAGGGGTTAGTAATTTTTGAAAATTAGAGATATGATAAGATTAAAATTCAAATTTAAAACAAAAAAAGAATTTTTGAAAAAGAGATGAGATATTTTCAAAAATTAGAGAGGGAAAAGTAGTTAGGTGGTTTTGAAAAAGATAAGAAACAAACAAAAAGTCAAATAGTTAGTTAAAAAAGATATTAAAATCAAATTTGAAAAGATTAGAAGATAAGAAGTTAGATAAGATATTTTGAAATCAAATTTTGAAAAAGATAAAATTTTTGAAAAAGATAAGATAAAAGATAAAAAGATTTAATTCAAAAATTTAAAATTACTTACTTCACTAACAAGAAACTACAAGATAAGATTCTAGAACTTAAAGATTGAACCTTTCTTAACAAGAAAGTAACAAACTTCAAATTTTTGAATCAATCACATTATTTGTTAGCTAGTTTTTGAAAATATGATATAAGGATAAGAAAAAGATTTTGAAAAGATAAGATTTTTAAAATTGAAAATTTGACTTGACTTGTAAGAAACAACTAATTTAAAAAATTTTTGACCAAGTCAACCCAAAATTTCGAAAATTTGGAGAGAAAAAAGGAAAAGATATATTTTTGATTTTTGAATTTTTAATTATGAGAGAGAAAAACACAAACATGACCCAAAACATGAAAATTTTGGATCAAAACACAAGATGCATGCAAGAACACTATGAATGTCAAGATGAACACCAAGAACACTTTGAAGATCATGATGAACATCAAGAACATAATTTTGAAAAATTTTTGATGCAAAGAAAACATGCAAGACACCAAACCTAGAAATCTTTAATGCATGAACTCTAACAAACGAAAAATGCATATGAAAAACAACAAACAACACAAAACAAGAAAACATCAAGATCAAACAAGAAGACTTGTCAATAACAACTTAAAGATCATGAAGAACACTATGAATGCATGGAATTTTCGAAAAATGCAAGAAAAAATTTTTAAAACATGCAATTGACACCAAATTTAAAAATTGACTCAAGAATCAAACAAGAAACACAAAATATTTTTGATTTTTATGCTTTTATGATTTTTTTTGTATTTTTATTATATTTTTCGAAAATAAAATTTGGAAAAACGAAAAATAAAGAAAAATTTTTTAAAGATTTTTGAAAAGAAAATAAAAGAAAACTACCTAATCTGAGCAACAAGATGAACCATCAGTTGTCCATACTCAAACAATCCCCGGCAAAGGCGCCAAAAACTTGGTGGACGAAAATGTGATCTTCAAAGTTGGTCTCTTTGTACTTGTATGAAATTTAAATATTGGCTCTATCAAAAATACCCCAAAGAGATCATGGTATGATGAATTGGGATCTTAATAATCCCTGGTAATGGCACGTGTGATCACAACTCCGTTCAACTTAACCAGCAAGTGTACTGGGTCATCCAAGTAATACCTTACGTGAGTAAGGGTCGATCCCACAGAGATTGTTGGTATGAAGCAAGCTATGGTTACCTTGTAAATCTCAGTTAGGCAGATTAAATGGTTTATTATAAGTTCGAAAATAAATAATAAACAGAAAATAAAATAGTAAATAGTTACTCATATAATTCCATGGTGGGAATTTCAGATAGGCATATGGAGATGCTGTGCTCCTCTCGAATCTCTACTTTCTTATTACATTCATCCAATCCTTCTTACTCCTTTGCATGGCAAGCTGTATGTAGGGCATCACCGTTGTCAATGGCTACATCCCATCCTCTCAGTGAAAATGGTCCTATGCTCTGTCATAGCGCGGCTAATCATCTGTCTGTTCTCAATCAGGTTGGAATAGAATCCCTTGATTCTTTTGCGTCTGTCACTAACGGCCAGCCTTCAGGAGTTTGAAGCTCGTCACAGTCATTCAATACCAGAATCCTACTTGGAATACCACAGACAAGGTTAGACTTTCCGGATTCTCGGAATCCTACTCGGAATACCACAGACAAGGTTAGACTTTCCGGATTCCCATGAATGCTGCCATCTATCTAGCTTATACCACGAAGATTCTGTTGGGGAATCTAAGAGATACGTGCCCGACCTAAGGTAGAACGGAAGTGGTTGTCAGTCACGCGCGTTCATAGGTGAGAATGATGATGAATGTCACGGATCATCACATTCATCAAGTTGAAGTGTAACGTATATCTTGGAATAAGAATAAGAAGAATTGAATAGAAAATAATAGTAATTGTATTGAAACTTGAGGTACAGCAGAGCTCCACACCCTTAATCTATGGTGTGTAGAAACTCCACCATTGAAAATACATAAGTGAAAGGTTCAGGCATGGCCGAATGGCCAGACCCAAAAACGTGATCAATGGCCTCCTAAGATGAAGAATAAAACAAAACTAAGACCAAAGATGAAACGTGGTCAAAAGACAACTAATACACTAGTAAAAAGTTCTATTTATAATAAACTAGCTACTAGGGTTTACATGAGTAAGAAATTGATGCATAAATCCACTTCCGGGGCCCACTTGGTGTATGTTTGGGCTGAGCTTGATCTATCCACGAGCTGAGGCTTTTACTGGAGTTGAACACCAAGTTATAACGTGTTTTGGGCGTTCAACTTCGGGTTGTGACGTGTTTCTGGCGTTTGACTACAGACAGCAGCATGTACTTGGCGTTGAGCGCCACTTTACGTTGACAATTACCGAATAAAGTATGAACGATTATATATTGCTGGAAAGCTCTGGATTTCTACTTTCCAACGCCGTTAAGAGTGCGCCATTTGGAGTTTTGTAGCTCCAGAAAATTCATTTTGAGTGCAGGGAGGTCAGATTCCAACAGCATCAGCAGTCCTTTTGTCAGCCTTTTTCAGATTTTTGCTCAAGTCCCTCAATTTCAGCCAGAAATTACCTGAAATCACAGAAAAACACACAAACTCATAGTAAAGTCCAGAAATGTAAATTTAACATAAAAACTAATGAAAACATCCCTAAAAGTAGCTTGAACTTACTAAAAACTACCTAAAAACAATGCCAAAAAGCGTATAACTTATCCCCTCATCAGCTGGTCATGCGTACGCGTCAGCTATGTGTACGCGTCACGTCCCGCTGGTCAGCTTCATTATTCCTTTGTGTTCCTTCCATTTTTACAAGCTTCCTTTCCATTCTCCAATCCATTCTTGCCCTATAAAGCTTGAAACACTTCGACACACAGATCACAGCATCGAAGGGTAATAAGAGAGGATTAATATTAGCAAATATAAGGCCAAAGAAGCATGTTTTCAATCATAGCACAAAATTATGAAGAAAAACGTAAAACATGCGAAATGTATGAATAAGTGTGAGAATAATGGATAAAATCCACTAGATTAAGCATAAGATAAACCCTAAAAATGGGGTTTATCATGCCTTTTGCCCAATACGGGCCCAGTTTTCCCGGTTTGGAGCGTTTAGCCCAATCTTGGGCCAAATTCTATAAAGTTAATGTCAAAATTCTTATTTTAATTAACTCTATCTCATTAAACTATAAAATTCTATTTACTAATTTTGTGGGTTTTACACCTATCCAGCTAGTATGGCTGACCTCTGGCATCCCTCTTCCACTGTGCTCTGGGGAGACAAATATCAGTAAGGACCTAGTCCAATCACTTGTCAGTATTGACCCTCTGACTGTACGAGTGAGGGTCATCTCAGGACAGTGGCATGTGAAGTATCTCCCTCACCCACTCATGAGTGAACTCCATAATTGCCCCTCAAACCATGGTGTGCTAGTTCTTTGGATCTGGGTTAATGCCAGTGGCATGCTTGTAGGTCACCCAAGGATTGGCGTAGAACTCCATGACCATAAGCACGCCCACGTCAGTCACGGGGTTGGTCAGAATTTCCCAACCCCTCCTCAAAATCTGTTTCCAGATCTCTGGGTAGTCCTCCGGCTTAAGATCAAAGTGTACCTCGGGGATCACCTTCTTTTTGCTTACTATCTCATGGAAGTGATCCTTGTGGGTCCTGGAGAAAAATCAAGTGAAATTAAATGGATCGAAGGTAGGTTGCGTCTCTTTCCTCTTCCTTGAGGAGGATTCACTAGTTTTTGGTGCCATAAGAATAGTAAAAATAAAGGAGAAAGCGAAGCACCCAACACCAAACTTAAAAAGTTTGCTCATCTCTGAGCAAAGTAAAAGAGAAAATAGAAAGAAGATAGAAGAAAGGAATGTGATAAAATGGAATAAAACAAAATAGAAGAAAGAAGTGAAGGAGAGAGAGGGCTACAGTATAGTGGGGATAGGAAGTGGGGAAGAAGATAGTGTGTGAAGCAAAGGAGATAGTAGGATGGAAGATGGTAGTTGAAGGTGTGGGGAGAAAGGTGAGAAAGTGGGTATTTATAGAGGTGCAGGGAAACATTCAGGTGGTTAATGGGGAAGAGAGATTGATGAAAAAGATGAGTGGTGATTAGGTAGAGTGGGAGGTGAGTTGAAAGATGTATGGGATTTGATTGATGGGTGGAAGGTGATTTTGGGAAATGGGGTGGATGAATGTGGATGGAAAAGTGGTTAAGGGGGAGAGAGAAAAGAGTGGGTTGAATGGTCAAAGTGGGTGGGGTTGGGGTTTTAACCATAGGTTAAACCCCCTACTTCATGTTCAAGACTGACGTGCCTGGCGCTAAACGCCAGTCTCGGTGTTTAGCGCCAGTAATGGTACTTTTTTTTAGACGAGATAGCTGGGCGCAGTTCCCTTGGTGAGGAGAGCATCCTTCATAGTCGTTAAACGCCCTCCTGGCGTTTAACACCAGGTTCCCTTGCTCCCGTTTTGGCGCTAAACACCTTCCCTAGTGTTTAGCGCCCAAGTCCTTCGAGTTCTTCTTGCTCCAGTGTGTTCTGTGTTTCCTTCTGAGTCCTCTTGTCCCTAATCTAAGCACTGTGCATGATCACAAACAAGGTTAAATGAAGGAAACTATGAGACAATGAAAAATAAATGAAACTCAACTGAAATAAAAACTAAAGGATATTCTTGCTTCGATTGCCTCCCAATAAGCGCTTCTTTACCATCACTAGCTTCATGGTCAGCTCCTCTAAGGAGGAAGTTCATAGCGGCTCATGTCTTCACCCCTCATTGTGAACTTCTTTCCTATGCTATCATGTATCAACTCTATATGCTCAAGAGACAGGATCTTGTTCACTGTATTGATGAGCGGATATTTTATACGGTTTTTGGCATTATTTTCATAGAGTTTTAGTTATGTTTTGTTAAGTTTTATCAAGTTTTAGTAGGTTTTAGTGTAAAAATCACTTTTTGGATGCTACTTTGAGTTTGTGTGTTTTTTCTTATGTTTTCATGTGATTTTTGGGTGATCTTGGCAAGTAGGGGTGTTCGCGGTGCGGTTTGGTTCGATTTTTAAGTGAAAAGTCATCCGATTCGATCGTCTAATTAAACTGCAGTTCGGTTTAGTTCGGTTTTTCTATGAAAGCCATCCGAACTGAACCAAGCCAATTAAAATCAGTTTGGTTTTGTTCGGTTTGTTTGGTTTTTGAATCATTTATTTTTTGGAAGGAAGAAATCACTTTTAGACGAATTACCAAACATAATCAGTATACATAAAAATCTATTTTACAAAAGTTAGAATGCAAACAAAGCTTACCTCTACAATAGGGCCTATTCTAAAAGTACCCATGACCTCTTCTTTAGACACCACTGTAAGAAGTGGAATAAATGCAAAAGGAATTTCAATTGACTGAACCACATTGAGCCACTCATTCATAGTATCCAATGAACTCTCTGATGTATTAAAAACTATAGCAGCTATCACTGTTGGAACAATAGCACAACTTCTAGTGATCAATGACCTTAACCATTTCTTTATATTTAGCTCTAAAAACCCTTCAGTTATGAATTGAGATAGCAAGGATTTATACCGGTTCGAAATACCACAAAATAATTTTATTGTTAGTATAGTCCAAAGTGATAGTCAACCCTCGAATCAAATTAAAATATGGTTTTGTCACGAGTACAAACCCCAATGAAAATTAACCGAAGTATTTAAACCTCGAGTCATCTCACAAGGAATTGTAATGATGTGAATGATTATTGGCTATAAAGGGACAAGGGAGTTTGATTGATAAAGGGCAAGAAAATAAATGGACAAGAAAGTAGATGGCAAGAAAAGTAATTAATAAAGAGAAACATTCCTGGCAATGGTTGAGAATATAGGCTTTCTATCCTAGTCATTCAATGATTAATACATCTTATTTAGTCAACTCCAACAAATGGAAGAAGGCATCATGTTATCTTCACATAGGGAGTGTAACAACCCTAGTTTTTGAAAATCAAATAATTAGTTATTTGTGATTTATTTTAAGAAAATTATTTTACTAAAGGTAATTAAATGGAGTTTCATAATAATTGAAGTTTAAATTAATTAGAATTTTTATATAATCTTTGTTAGATATTTGGTATAATTGAAATTATAATTTTGATAATTGAAAAATAAAAAGAATTGTATAATTTAATTTAAATAAATTCTATTTTGAATAAATTATGTTATTAATTTGAACTTCTAGAAATTATTTTATTAGAAATGATTAGATTGATATTTATAAATACTTTAAGTTTACATCAATTAATATTTATGTACAATTTTTATTATAATTAATGATTTTATAAATTGAAATTAAAGTTTCGGAGATAGAAAAATAATAGAGACTTGTATGATTTAATCTAGAAAATTGATATTTGAATTTAAATTGTACTTTACAAAATATAATTAACTTGTTCATTTTATAATGTAAATTAGAAATAATTGATTAAACTTAGCAATATTTTGATAAATAATGTTTCTAAATATTTTTAATAGAGTACATTTGATTTTAAAATTATCCTATCCTCCAATTTTATCAAAATATCTATTCATATCTATCCATGTTCTTTTATAAAATCCTAATTTCTAATCCCAAATTCCCAAATCAAACTCAGAAACCCTAATTTCCCAAATTAGAAACCCAAACCCTAGAGACCCCATCCCTCACCCACGGAAGCCTCACAGCAAGAAAAAGGGGGAAGATGGGAATCAGAGAAGAGAAAAAGGAACCAGAGAGGAGGGAGATGCCGTTGCAACTGCCGCCGTCCCTGTCGCCGTTTGCGGTGCCGGCGAGGAGTGCCGTCGCCAGGAGAGAAGAGTGACGCGGAGGAGGGAGATGAAGCTTTATTGTCGTCGCGCTTTGCTGCCACGAGGCCGCCGTCGCCGCTGCTTCGAAGGGAGCCGTAGTCATCGCCGTCAAGCATGAAGGGTGGAGAAGAGAGAGCTTGCTCATCGCAGGAAGCATAGCCGCGCCATCACCGTTGAGCCTAGATGCCATCGATGGAAGCCACCGCAGCCGCCTGAGAAGAACCCACAGAGAGAGAGGGAGCCCGAGAGAGGAACGCAAACCTCTGTGTTGCGCTGTCATTCTGTCGCTGTTCTGCCGGGTTGATGCTGCCTTTGCTATCCAAGCTGTCACCAGAGTCTAGAACAGCACCAGCCTTCTTGTTCTGGTTCTGATATTCCTATTCTTGAACCTGTAAGCTTTAATCCTTACTCTGTTTCCATTTTATTTCTTAGTCTTCTCTGTTATGAGTAAGGAAAACCTATGTCTCTGTGTAACGTTGCTGCTATGCCTTCCCTGTTTGCTGATGAAACTATCAAAGGTGATAGTGTCGGTGATAATAAAGAACTGTTGGAGTTGCTGCTGCTGCTGCTGTTCCGGCCGCATTGGCTGTTGTAAACTAGGAAAAAGAAAAGGATCGTTGCGTTTAAATTCGACGGTTTCAACTAATTGAGGTAGGGGATTTAACGTTTTTAATTTAGAATGCCCACCAAGTTATTTGAATAAGTGCAAATAGTTAACAATGGTTAAGAAATTCTTAATTGACATGAATGACTTGAAATGTATTTGAAATTAGTTGGTTGTTGTGATTATTCTGAGCTGTGATTGAAAGTAGATGCTGTTGTGAATAATGATTAATTTAGTGTAATTTATTAAATTGAAATATGCTGAGCTAATTATTGAAAAGCGGTCGTATGGATAATTGATGAATTGAGTTTGGATTGCTGCTGTGAATGTTCTTTGGGTTTTGTTGTTGTGAGTGTTTGAAGCTGTAATTGATATTGGTGTTCTAATTTTGATAGATTTGTTGGAAATTCTGATCTTATGTGATATTGCTGAATTGGCTGGAATCTGGTTGTGAATTGTATTTTGAATTACTGATTTTGTGATGGGATGGCTGAGATTCTGATCTTGAGTGAGTTATTTTGAATTATTTGATATTGAATTGGAATTTTAATATGTTGGAATGGCTGTGAAATGGACTTGTGATGGGTTGGAACAGGTTGAAATGTGGCTGCAAGTGGTGATTCATTTATTGTTACTTATTAAATTGAAATATGATGATGTAATTATTGAATGAAATGTATTTGAGAAAGGTTAGTTGTGGTAATTATTCTGAGTTATAATTGAAGTTGGATGCGGATGTGAACTGAGTTCAGGTTATGGCTGTGATATTGAATGGCTTCGTTGCCGTGAGTAATTAACTGATGAGGTTTACCTTGATTTAAGGCCGTGATTGTTACGGGTTTTTCTGATTATTTTAGGATTGCTGGAAATTCCGATTTTAGTTGATTATGCCAAGTTGGTTATTATGGTTGAATTTTGTTGATTTTGTGAGATTGAATTATAAATTGTTTGATGAGAGATTATTGTGATTTTGGTATTTTGATGGGTCAAATTGAAACTATTGCTGTTGAGTTGGTTTATTGTAATGGGTTTAGTTAGTGATTAATTGAAGTTGGGCTTAAGGAATAATTGGAAGATTGAATCTTAAAATGTTGAACTAGTTATGATTTTTCAAAGTTAAAGTGTAAAACTTGATTTTCTGCATTATGTTTAAAAGAAGCTGGACACTTTGAAAAGCTATAACTATTTCTGTAATTATCGGAATTGTGTGAGACTAAGTCCGGATTGAGCTTGGGAATATAGGGAACTGAACTGCTGAATTTGAGGCTTTTTCACTAAGTTTATGATTTATGGTGAATTTTTAAGTCATGGATGTCAAATCTGGTTTTTCTGCTGAGCATTTAACACAGCAGCAACTTGATTTCTTTAGTGGAAATTCTGCATTTTGAATTTTGAAATGGAACCAATTTTAAATGAAACTTTGGTCCTAATACTTTAATTTCATAAAAATTTAGAATTGTTAGAGTTGTGGTTTTAAAGTTTTGGATTTTCAAAGAAAGATGTTTTATGCAGTAAAAGTCAGGCTTTGTTTTTGAAGTCAGTAACCTTGAGGTTTTATAATTTTTAAATCTGGAATGATATTGAGATGCAACCAATTGGAAGTGGAAACTAAGCATGTTTAGTATATGTGACTTAAATTTCAGGGCTATCCATGTTTTAATGAGTAAGTTATGGGATTTGGAAGAAGACAAGTTCATTAAGTTTTAAAACAGAATTCTGCAGAAAATTAGTCAGCTTCTAAGTTATATAACTTATTCATCAAAAATGATATTGACCTGAAACCAATTGGAAAAGACACTTGGATGAGTGAAGTTGAACTGTATTAATTTTCAAAGTCATTGGATTTAACTTGGATTTTATATTGAATTTTGAATGTCACGTGCTGCTGCTGTTTTTCTGGTTTTACCCACTGCAGAGCAGTCTCGGTTTTTCCTTTATTCCTAAGGCTAGAGAAACCAGAAAATTATGATCTTTGGTTTGTTAGAAAGCTTATTTCAAGATGAACGCCTGGACATAAAGTTTGCGCAATTCCGAGTTCATTTGCTATATTAAAAACAGAAAAGAAGATAGGGTGTTGGGAATGCTTGAGTGAGAGTTATGAGTTCATAAAATTAAAGATGAACCTTAGTGATATATGGTTGTTTCAATGTTGGAATTTGCTTGTTTCTGAATTGAATTGATATTGGAAAGGTTGAAAAGAGTTTGGTGGATTGTTTGGTTGGGACCCGTAAGGATGGCTAAATCCTATTTTTAAAGGAGATTATGTCCGAATTTTTATAAAAGTATAAGGACTTAATCAAAGTCAATATTTAAGGTTTGTTTAATGATAATAACTTCAATGATTCTTTTAAGAAAAGATTATTTGACATATGAGATTGTTGGCAAGGGCGTGGGTCTTGTCCCGCTTGCGTATTTGCAATTATGAAAGAACAAGGAAAGAGGAAAGTACTTATTGTATGATTATCTGTTGCTTGAAGCAACCCAAGAGATATTTATTTGTTGCTTGAGGCAACCCAAGAGGTGTGTTTATTCATTTGTTGCGTTATGGCAACTTCTGAGATATTTGTGTGATGATCTGCTGCAGTGAGGCAGTCAGATAGATAATGGTATGATTACTAAGAACGCTTTCCTACGGTACAGATCCAATTTTATTTCTGTAAGGCAGAGGGGTTATTTCCTGCTACAGAAGTACCGTGACCACCTGTTCCATTTCTGTAGTGGCAGAGGGGTTATTTCCTGTATACAGAAGGTGTGTCGGCATACATCCCTGCAGTGGCAGATGTGTTATTTCCTGCGTGCAGTGGACCCTGTGGTGGCAGAGGGGTTATTTCCTGTACACAGGGGTATAGCCAATAGGAAAGCCTTATCCAGACAGAGGTTGCTGGATAACGTCGGGAGCGGGTTAGTAACCGACAGATGAGCTCATTACCTGCACTAGGGCTAGACATGCATCATCCTTATTTGCGCATCTGCATTTGATTGTGTTTGCTTGTTTTATTTCTTGTAATTTGTGTTGCTTGTCTTGTTTCTTTGTGATTGTGCTGTTTGTCTTAGTGACTTGCTTGTGTGTTTGATTAGATATTTTTGTTGATGCTGTGAACTTAGTAAAGTACTGAGGAATGGTATTTGTGAAATGAGGTTTGGGTATATTATTTATGTTGCTGATTTTCTTAGTTAATGTGATGGTTGAGGAATGGTATTTGTAGCTGATGAATTGCTAATGCGGTTGAGACTTTATGTAAGTAATATGATTTAAAGAAAGGGATTTAAACGGTTTCAAGTAAGTCTTAAGAAATATTTGAAAAGGTTTGATAAAGAATACTACATTGGAAACTTGAGTTAATTATTTGCATGTTAATCATTACTTTTACGGCATTCCCATTCCCTACTGAGAACGTGTGGTTTGTTCTCACCCCAAAATTCTTCCACCCTTTCAGTGACACAGATTCGAAGACTCCGTTTGAAGCTGCAGGCGATTATAGATCTTATTTATGAGTTAAGTTTATGACTTGAGTTATTTTCATAGAAGTTCCCTCGCTCTTATTGCTTAACATTTTTATTCTATACAGAGGGATAGGATTTGTATCTAAGTTTTATTGGAAATCTTTTGTATGACAGATATTATTATTAGTAATTATGTGATTATTATTACTTGGTGATGTTTGCTATATGATTTGATAAATAAAAACAAAAATTTTCTGGTATTTTTACTAAAATTGAATCGCGATATTGAACTAAAGGCTCAATAGTAAATAGTTAATAAAGGAAAGCAAGTTGGTAACACCTTACTTTCGGTACGATCATGACGTTCTGGAAGTTGGGTCGTTACAGGGAGAACATCAAACAAGACTATTCAATCATATTACACTAATAAACAAGAATTTATCTTATTACGTCATCCCCGATGATAGAAGAAGGTATCATATTATCCTCACACTCGGAGAAAGTCTAATAAGACTAGCTAATCTCAATCCAAAAGTCCTAATCAACTTACTAATTGAATTAGCAAAAGATTAGCGTCAATGGAAACTATATTAGCTAACAACTCTAGGTTACCAATATAAGTTGGGTTTTCATGACTCAAGATTACCTAATTACTCTTTCCAAGCCAAGAATGATCAAAAATCTATTCTAACATCCAACCAAGCATTTTGTCAAACACTTGGAAGGCATAAAAGGAAAGCATGGTAAATTGCAAGAATAATAAAATCTAACAACTACCAATTACAAGGAAAGTAAAATCAACAACTCAATTTAACAATAAAGGAACATCAAATATCAAAATCCATTAAAAGAGATCTAAATCCATTAAAAGTTCATCATCACAAAAGAGAGCAAAAAGGAAAATTAACAAGAGAGAGCAAGAGAATTACATCACTAGAGCATGAAAATGTAGAAGAAACAAGATGAAAGCAAGGAATTAAACATGGATCTATGATGCAATTAATCCTAGGAACCCTACTTCTAGAGAGAAGAGGGCGCTTCTCTCTCTAGAAACTAAACTACATGATGCCAAACCCCAAACAATTGCTCCCCCCAAATCCAAGCTTGAATTCTGCATGAAATAGCATCATAAATGAGTTGCATTGGGCCCAAAATGCTTCAGAAATCGCTGGCCACGAGTTGCTTTTAATAAATCACGTGCAGCAACCGATGCGTACGTGTCGCTAGATGCAGGCAACTATGGCAAATTTAATATCAATTTAAAGCCCCAGATGTTAGCTTTCTAATGCAACTAGAACCGTCTCATCTGGACCTCTGTAGCTCAAGTTATGGTCAATTGAGTGCAAAGTGGTCAGGGTTGACAGCTTTTACGATTCCTTCATTTTTCATGAGTTCTCCCACTTTGCATGCTTTTCCTTCATTCCTTCCATCCAATCTTTGCCTTCTAAATCTGAAATCACTTAAAAAACATATCAAGGCATCGAATGGAATTAAGGTGAATCAAAATCACCAATTTAAGGCCCTAAAATGCATGTTTTTACACTTAAGCACAAAATCAGGGAGAACTATAAAATCATGCTATTTCATTGCATAAATGTAGGAAAAGTTGATAAAATTCTCCGAAACAAGCACAAGATAAACCACAAAATTGGAGTTTATCAAACCTCCCCACACTTAAACTAAGCATGTCCTCATGCTAAACTCAAGAAAGAAGCAAAGGGTATCAACATTTATTCAATGTAAACTACCTAAATGCAACCTATCTACATGCAATCTATCTAAATGAATGCAACTACTTGGTCAAAATAAGTCAACTTCCAACAATACATATATAAGTACAAGGGCTGAAGCCATAGCAGTCAAATCAAACCCACAATTGAATTGAATTATTGAAAGATTTTACAAATTTGCAAGAATAGGTGATCATGGGTGGAAACATGTAATTGAGCGATCGAACCCTCACAGATGTGTATCTGCTCTAGTCACTCAAGTGTATGGGGTTGATTCACTCAATTCTCCCCTAATCATGCTTTCCAATATTTGTTTTTCATCTAACAATCAACAATTATTTCATGCATGGATACAAATATCATGAGGTATTTCCCATAGGTTGTAATGGGGCTAGGGTCAAAGTAAGGATGCATATGGGCAAGTGGACTAGAATTTGGATCTTTGATAAGCTTAAACTTCCCACCTAACCTATATAATAACCTATACAATTCAAAGCTAACCGAACTACCTGATGATTGAATTTTTGACGGTTTAGAATTTCACTAATGAAATCTCGTCGTAAAGTATAGTCTCTAAACCAACAATAATCCTTTCATACAAAAATTTGTTTGTCACAAGTACAAACTCATAAAATCTATAAACTGGAGTATTTAAATCTCGGGTCGTCTCTCAAAGGACTTGCAGGGTAGTGTTCTTGTTATTGGTTATGGACTTGTTTATTTTGGGGTTTTAGATGAGAAACATGAAAAATAAATGGAAATGAAATTTTATTAACAAAACGGTCTTGGAAAAGGTTGGTTGTCAAGGATCTCTATCATTATCACTAGCCACAATTATAATAGTTGCAAGGATCAATTCCACTAAATTATCCTCTAAAAAGTAGCAAAGGAAAGTCAAATGAGTTGTATCAATCCAAGTCCATAAATCCTTGTTTCCACTAATTGAATCAATGAAGGCTAGAGTCAATGGCTATCAACTATCAATCACTTGGATATTAGTAACTCAAGAGTTCCTAAGTTATCTTCCCAATCCAAGAACATAAAGTTATACTCTAACATCCTCCCAAGCATTTCATCAAACACTTGGAAGGTACAAAAGAAAAGTATAGTAAATCACAACAAGAATAAATTCTAACTACAATTGAATGCAAAGAATTAACAACAACAATCAAGGAAATCACAATTATCATGAATTACCTCAAATTTCATTATTGAAAGAAAACAAAAGAACAAAGATATATCCACAACAAAATAAAGAATTACAATGATTAAAGTACAAAACTCGAGAGAGGAAGAAGAGAGGAGTAAGAATTGATAAGGGAATAGTAAATCAAAGCATGAATTAATCCTAGATCTAAGAGGAGAGATTAACCTAAACCTAATCCTAATTCTAGAGAGAAGTGAGAGCTTCTCTCTCTAGAAACTACCTCTAAACTAATCCTCATGTGAATGAATTATGGAATGATGGAATGATAATGCCTCCCCCTTCAATCCTTGATCCTTTAAAGCATTTTGGCGTCAAAATTGGTTGTAACTGGGCCCCACAGCTTCCCAAAAATCGCTGGGCACATTTTCTATTTAAAAATCCCGTGCGGCTTTCGACGCGGACGCGCACGGTATGCGTACGCGTCCCTGGCCGATTTTGCCATGTGCGCGCAAGCGCCTTGTGCGCGTGGGTGTCCTTGGCCGGGATCAATTCTTTGGCTTTTTGTGCTTCTCTCCACTTGCATGCTTCCTTCCTTGCTCCTTTGATCCATGCCTAGCCTATTTTAACCTGAGATTACTAGCAAACACATCAAGGCATCTTATGGAATCAAGGATGAATTAAAATTACCAAATTAAAGTCTTAAGAAGCATGTTTTTACATTCAAGCACAAATACGGGAGAGATTACAAAATTATGCTAATTCATTGGCTAAATATGAGAAAAGGTTAGCAAAATACTCTAAATTCAACACAAGATAAACCCTAAAAATGGGGTTTATCACTACCCATTCTTCACTTTTCCACACACTCATGCATTCCCTTTTTGATCATCACACATATGAATTGATTATTGTTGAACTTCACTTTGGGACATTTTGTCCCCTTCTTATTACTTTTCTTTTTCTTTCTTTTTCTATTTTTTATTTTATTTTATTTTATTTTATTTATTTTATTTTTATTATTTTTTTTCATTTTTTTCAATAAAGTATATATAAAAGTATCAATGCATATGGTTTTACATTCAATGCATGAGTATCTAACCAATTTCCCAAAATTTTTACAAAAATACAAAAATACACTTTCATCCCAACCAATGTTCCCAACTCTCCCAAACTTGAATGATAAGCACTCTCACTAGCCTAAGCTAATCAAAGATCCAAACAAGGGACATTTATTATTTTTCGCTTTAGGCTTGTAATGTGCTAAAATTAAGAACAAATGGGTTAAGCATAGGCTCAAAGTTGGCTTACAATGGAAGATAAAAGGTAGACTATATGGGTAAGTGAGCAATTTGAAACAATGGCCTCAATCACATAAGTGCATGTATACACAAAATAATGGACATATAGAATCAAACAATCAAAGATCACAATCATAGAAAAAGAATAATGCACACAAGAATGAAAATAAGTGGTTATATGATGTAACCACACAATTAGGCTCAAATCTCACATGCTTGTGTTGTTAGCTCAAAAACATGATCCACAATGTATATGATTCAAGCAAGTTCTAAATTTTTTTTCAATCAATTAGGGTGCCCTATAGGTAAATTTCTTGGAAAATATCATGATTTTGACTAAGCTTAATATATACATATGCAATGCAACCAAAAATCCTAAAAGACCCAAAAATGAGATGCAAAAGTATTGGAATTAGAAATTTGTAACCCAAAAAAATGCTGACCGGTCGTCCGACCTCCCCACACTTAAAAGTTTGCACTGTTCTTGGTGCACTTACAGATGAGCAAGGGGGTACGGCGACCTTCCTAGTTGCCACCTCCAGCTGATGGGTCAACCGGTTACTGCATGTCTTTTTCCCGCTTCCAATTTTGCTTATGATGACTTATCCTGAAAATAGAAGGCATGAGATAATAAGACAAGTAAATGCACGAGCAAGGAAGCATGGATTGTTGGAATGAGGTAAATTACTAGAATGGAGTGAGTGAATTAGAGTGACATTAATGAAACAAGTATGTGAATTCTAAATTAGGCACCGTTTAGAACACACACATTATCATAGAATGCTGTGTCACAAATACACAAGGAGGTATACACTTCACTCATTCTAGTGTATTTGAAATACTTTAAGAAGACTTGTATGTTAAGTCAACCAAACAAGTAGTAAAGAAGCATAAAAGCATTCAAGCAAACAATCAAGCAATTGTGAATTGGATAATGAATGGACATTGATTGATGTGCAAGTAATTTAGTGAACAAAATGGTATATGAAACTCATACAACAATCAATGACACATATTAAAGTTGTTGCAACACCTAAGTAACATAGAGGTGAAACACATGGATGCTATGGAACTTAGGAAAAAGAAGATAAAAGTGGAAATCAATCACATAGTAAGCATGGTCCACAAATTTTTACAAAGCTCAAAAATATGTCACTAGGTAAGCTTTCGGTCCAATTTCACAATTTTAGAATCTCAATGAATGAAATAAGTGACGTGAATAAGGGTAAATCGTAAACAAGCATCACTTAAAAAATTGCAATGATAATGTACAAGTGCCTAGCAATGGATGATGAATGCATGGTGGCCAAAACATGCAATTCAAAAGAGTTAAAAAGCTTAAAGGCAATGTAACATGTACTTAGTGTTCACAAATGTTAAACATGAAAACTCAAAACCAAGTAAAAAATTGTGACCTCAACAAGGAAGTCCAACAATGACAATCAAAGAAAACTATGGTAAAATAGCATCAGTTAATACTAAGCAGCAATGAACGACAACAAAATTAATAATCCAACACTTATAATGAAAAATAGAAAATTAAATCAAAAATTAAACTAATTAAACAAGTAACTAAATAACTAAAAGAAATGGTTATGGATGGTGTTTGGTAGTGTTGGATGATGATTGAAGGGTGGAAAGAGAAGAGAATAAGGAAAGAAATGGAAAGAGGAGAAGAAAAGAAGGCGGGTGAAACAAGGCAACCCACGGGTGCGTGTCATGTACGCATAAGCGTGGATCGATAAAATGGTAGCGACGCGTACACACGGCTGACGCGTACGCGTGCATGGCAAAGCAGAGAGTCGACACGTACGCGTGAAGCACGCGTACACGTGGGTTGACTTGTGCCTCATACACAAGTCTGGCATACTTTAGGCACAACTCTATGGTTTTTGGCTAGGAGGTGAAACTTTTGGATCCACGCGTACACGTGGTGCACGCGTGCGCGTGGATGGTTGAAAGTGCTTGGGGGCACACGTACGCGTGGGTTGTTGCTCTATTTTTCAAAAATTTTCTATGTTTTTTGCACCAAACCAAGCATTCCAAACCTCCAAACAACTACCAAAACATCATAAAACCTTATTCAACATACTAGACTCCCAATTAAACTCAACTAATTAAACAAAACATGAAATTAAACCTATTTTACCAATATGTACAAAAGAGAAAAATGAAAAGAGGTTACCATGGTGGGGTGTCTCCCTCCTAGCACTTTTGTTTATTGTCCTTAAGTTGGACTTATGGGGAGCTCTCCATCAAGGTGGCTTGTGCTTGATTCCATCCTTGAACATCCACCAATGCTTGGACTTCAAATAAGCTCTATCTTCCAAAGTTAATAACTCCAAGCCTTGATAGAATTCTTCGCAAACCATGGGCTCCCATAGTTGATCCTCCTTGTGTGATCCGGGATGCCACACTTTGTTTTCACACCCGTCCTTGAGTTGATCATGGTGATTTCTTTCGGGTGGCAAGAGAGATGAATTCTCATGGAAGCACCAAACTACCCTCCTAGACCCATCCAATTGAACACTAGTACAACCCTTTCCCCTTCAAGCTTCAACATAATGAGCCTAGACTTACAACGCCAACCACTAAATATCCTCCTTTTATGCTTAATACCACAAAGCGCCCTAAGTTGGCTGATAAACCACTATTTTATGGTTTATCTTATGCTTTGAGTAGTTTTTATCAACTCTTTACTCACTTATTCATACAATTCGCATGTTTTACATTTTCCTTCCTGATTTTGTGCTATGATTGAAAACATGCTTCTTTGATCTTATATTTTCTTATTATTAATCCTCTCTTATGACCATTAGATGCCTTGATATGTGTGTTAAGTGTTTTAAGATATTATAGGGCAGGAATGGCTTGGAGGATGGAAAGGAAGCATGCAAAAGTGGAAGGAATACAAGAAGTTGGAGAAACTGCAAAGCTGTCAGCCTGACCCTCTCGCACTAAAACGACCATAACTTGAGCTACAAAGGTCCAAACGACGCGGTTCCAGTTGCGTTGGAAAGCTAACGTCCGGGGCTTCGATTTGATATATAATTTGCCATAGTTGCCCCGACGCCAGACGACGCGAACGCGTGAGTCACGCGGACGCGTGACCTGGCAGGAATGCAACCCGCGCGGCCGCGTGAGCCATGCGGCCGCGTCACTTTTCTGCGACCTGTACGGACCATTAAGCGCTGGAAGTGACTTCTGGGCTGTTTTTGACCTAGTTTTCGGCCCAGAGAACACAGATTAGAGGCTATAAAGTGGGGGAATGCATCCATTCATAATCATGCTATCATAATTCACTTTTCATATTTTTAGATGTAGTTTTTAGTGAGAAATGTTCTCTCCTCTCTCTCTTAGGATTAGGATTTAGGACTTCTCTTAGCTTTAGGAGTGACTCTCAATCCCAGGTTCTTTATTTTTATTTATCCCAATTTAATTTATGAACTCTTCCATGTTACAAATTACCCTTTTAAATTAATGTTATTTGAGATATTTCAGTTTATGATTGTTTTATTTATGAATGCTTTTTATTTAATTTAGATAGTTTCCGTTTTGGCTTTGGTTAAATAATTGGTGACTCTAGAGTTATCAAACTCATTGTAGATTGAAAATTGGATTTCTTCATTTCATTAATTCATATTCCAATAACTCTAGCCTTTCCTAAGGAAAGACTAGGACTTGAGGATTCGAATTAATTCATCCACTTAACTTACCTTCATAGTTAGAGGTTAACAAGGTGGGAGAAAAATCCAATTCTCATCATAATTGATAAGGATAACTAGGATAGGACTTCCGGTTCCCATACCTTGCCAAGAGATTTTATTATTGTTAATTTATTTTACTTGTCATTTAAATATGCTTGTGCCCATTGCCCAAACTCCAAAACCCCAAAACACACTTTTTCATAACCAATAATAAGAACATACCTCCCTGTAATTCCTTGAGAAGACGACCCGAGGTTTAAATACTCGGTTATCAATTTTAAAGGGGTTTGTTACTTGTGACAACCAAAACGTTTGCACGAAGGGATTTCTGTTAGTTTAGAAGCTATATCTACAACGCGAATATTTTTATAAATTCTTTACTAGCAAAAATCCCAACGTCATTGGCCATCCGTCTCAAGCAAAACAAATTCAAGTGGGATAATAAAGCTAAGAGTTAGAAGTTTTACCCACTCAAATGAAGGATTGGATGACAACCTAGGTGGAGGAGTTCTCAATGACCTTGACAAGGCGCGCTCTAGTCCCGTCCATCCTCTCCTAGATGCTTCCACCACTTGGCAAGGTTCTTTAATCTTTACTTCTTGCCAAGCTCCCTCAAGTTCCCATGCTTCTTTAACAAGTTCTTCAAGCTCTTCCCCATCACTTAAATCATAAATGGGTGGTTTAGTGAGGTCCACCTCATCATCAATCCCAAGCATAGTGGGAAAGAATTCTTCAAACTCAAAAGGATCATATGTTGATGCGGAATCATCATAAATAGGAGGGCCTGTTACTTAGGACACTTTTTCCAATTCTTCAATCACATTATGCCTTAGAGGTTGTGCACTCTCCTCCTCAACATCAACTTCAAACTCCATGGAAGAAGGTTCTTCAACTTGTGATTCCTCTATGTACTCAACATATCCTAAGGTGCCAACAACTAGTTCCTTTGATTTAATCATCTCTACATTCTCCTCTTGTTGCACTTCTTGCTTTAACTCTTCTTCTCCACCTTGAAGCTCCAATTCCACTCCTTTACTAAGCTCCTTGGTTGCTTCTCCACATTCAACAATGGGAGTGCCTTGATCGCGCAAGCTTAGGCGGGATGAGACTGTGTTGCCAATGGCTTCTTCCATGATAGCCATCTTGGCTCTTAGCTCCTTAAACTTCTTTTCACCATCCTCGTGTTGCCTTAAGATACGAAATTCAAGATCTCTTAGTTCTAGCATGAGGGCTTCATCGGGAGGTGGTGGTGGAAGAAAGGATTCATTGTTTGAGGGAAGGGTATTGTAGTTGGAAGGTGGTTCATATTGGTGAAATTCGTGAGGTGGTGTGTATGGACTTTGTGGTTCATGGGAGTATTGGTGTTGGGATGGTGGTGGCTCTAGATATGGTTTATATGATGGTTGGTATGGTGGATATGCGTTAGGGTCATATGGAGGTGAATGGTGGTATAAGGCTTGTGAGTATGGTAGAGGGCTATATTGAGGAGGGGGTTCATATGCATGTGATGATTGTGGTTCACAACCACAATGAGGGTCATCACATACATTAGATTGGTATGCATCAAGATTTGAATTGTACCCATAAGAAGAAGGAGGAGGTTATTGCCAAGAAGGTTGTCCATAAGCTTGGGGCTCCTCCACCTTTGATCTCCAAATCCTTGATGAACATCCCCATTAAAGCTTCCATTTCCTACAACATAGTTCTAACCATGCTCATAGCCAAAAGGATGAGAATTCAGAGTGACAAGAGAAAATAAAAACAAAAGCTAACAAGAAACAAAGAGAACAAAAATCCTACAACTAGCAAAAACTAACAAACAAGCCAAAAATTAAGCTCTTCATAATATATACAATAGCCAACAACATAGCACCATTGCAATTTCCCAGCAACGGCGCCATTAATTTGATAACAAGGATTTATACTGGTTTGTAATCCCGCAAAATAATTCCGTTATTAGTATAGTCCAAACCAATAGTCAACCCTCGAATCAAACTAAAATATGGTTTTGTCACGACTACAAACCCCAATGAAAATTAATCGAAGAATTTAAACCTCAGGCCGTCTCACAAGGAATTGCAATGAAGTGAATGATTAATGGCTATGAAAGGACTTGATGGCAAGAAAAGTAAATCAAGTGAGCAATTTAAAGAAAGCAATTAATAAAGAGAGACATTCCTAGCAAGGGTTGAGAATATAGGCTTTCTATCCTAGTCATACAATGTTTAATTCAACTTATTTAGGCAACTCCAACAAATAGAAGAAGGCATCCTGTTATCTTCACATAGGGAGAATGTCAAACAAGACTATTCAATCATATTACAATAATAAAGAAGAATTTATCTTATTACGTCATCCCCGACGATGGTTGAAGGCATCATATTATCCTCACACTCAGAGAAAGTCTAATAAGACTAGCTAATCTCAATCTAAAAGTCCTAATCAACTTACTAATTGAATTAGCAAAAGATTAGCGTCAATGGAAACAATATTAGCTAACAACTCTAGATTACCAACATAAGTTGGGTTTTCATGACTCAAGATTGCCTAATTACTCTTTCTAAGCCAAGAATAATAAAAAATCTACTCTAACATCCAACCAAGTAATTTGTCAAACACTTGGAAGGCATAAAATAAAAGCATGGTAAATTGCAAGAATAATAAAATCTAACAACTACCAATTGCAAGAAAAGTAAAATCAACAACTCAATTTAACAATAAAGGAACATCAAATATCAAAATCCATTAAAAGAGATCCAAATCCATCAAAAGTTCATCATCACAAAAGAGAGCAAAAAGGGAAATTAACAAGAGAGAGCAAGAGAATTACATCACTAGAGCATGAAAATGTAGAAGAAACAAGATGAAAGCAAGGAATTAAACATGGATCTATGATTCAATTAATCCTAGGAACCCTAATTCTAGAGAGAAGCGGGAGCTTCTCCCTCTAGAAACTAAACTACATGATGCCAAACTCCAAACAATTGCTCCTCCCTTGCCCAAGCTTGAATTCTGCATGAAATAGCATCAGAAATGAGTTGAATTGGGCCCAAAATGCTTCAGAAATCGCTGGCCACGAGTTGCTTTTAATGAATCACGTGCAGCAACCGACGTGTACGCATCATGCTCGCGTACGAGTTCTTAGACGCCAAGAAACTATTACAAATTTTAAATCAATTTAAATCCTCAGATGTTAGCTTTCCAACGCAACTAGAACCGTCTCATTTGGACCTCTGTAGCTCAAGTTATGGTTGATTGAGTGCGAAGAGGTCAAGGTTGACAGCTTTTTTCGATTCCTTCATTTCTTCATGAGTTCTCCCACTTTGCATGCTTTTCCTTCATTCCTTTAATCTAATCTTTGCCTTCTAAATCTAAAATCACTTAACATACATATCAAGGCATCGAATGGAATTAAGGTGAATTAAAATCACCAATTTAAGGCCCTAAAATGCATGTTTTTACACTTAAGCACAAAATCAGGGAGAACTATAAAACCATGCTATTTCATTGAATACATGTAGGAAAAGTTGATAAATCCCCCGAAATAAGTACAAGATAAACCACAAAATCGGGGTTTATCAAATTGTCCTGCATATGTTCCTTTAATTATACTACTTTGTCCTGTCGCTAACAAACCAATTCCCCATATATATAGAATTGGAAACAAAAGTAATAAATCTTACTAAATTGGAGTAAAATACTGTTAAAATAGAATATCAAATGACTAAACAAAAAAATCAATATGTCAATAAAAAAATGATATAAAATTTGATAAATACGCTCTAGATGCTGCTGCAGATACAAAAATAGGTTCCACAGGACTGCACTTTATGTCCAAGACAAAATTATCAAGACTGCTCCATTTTTTCGAGTAATAATCTTGATATGTTTGTCTTCATCACTAGTCAAACTGCATAAATGAATCAATAACCAGCAAGGCAGCAACAATACCAAATTACCAGCAAGGCAGCAACAATACCAAATTACCAAGTCAGTAATAAATCAATAAACAGCAATGATTAACAATACTGAGTATAATTTAACCAAATTAACCAAGTCACAACAATGAATCAATAACCAACAATAAATCAATAATCAGCAACACAGCAACAATAACAAATTACCAAGTCAGTAATAAATCAATAAACAGCAATGATTAACAATGTTGAGTATAATTTAACCAAATTAACCAAGTCACAACAATGAATCAATAACCAGCAATGAATCAATAACCAGCAAGGCAGCAACAATACCAAATTACCAAGTCAACAATAAATCAATAATCAGTAATGATTAATAATGCTGAGTATAATTTAACCAAATTAACAATAAAAATAAGGTAAAAAATACTAATAGCAAATAATACCAATAGCAAGGTTAAACACAATCAGATTTTACATTAGTAAACATCTCCAATAACAACAAACAGGAAACAACAACAATGAATCAATGATTTAACCAAATTACATACCTGACTTAGTGGCTTAGGCTCCATATCTAACTTGAATCGGTGGCTGGGCAGGAGAATGGGAGGAACGTGGGTGCTGTGTTGAATTGGTGACTGGGTGGGAGACTTGAATCGGTGACTGGTGGCCGTGGGTTCTATGTTGTGGGTGGCAAGGGTGGTGCCTTGCTACTGTTGGGTGTGAGGGAGTGAGGGTCGTGCTTTGCTACTCCTGGGTGCGAGGGACGAGGATCATGCTCTGCTACTGCTGGAGTGCTGGGTGCGAGGGATGAGGGTTGTGCTCTACTAGACTGCTACTCTGGTGTACAAGGGTTGGCTATGGCTGGGGCTTCATGCTGCTCTGTCCGCGAAGATGTTTGGCGGTGTTGGGAGGAAGGCTTCGCTGCAAGGTGGTGGGAGACTGGGAGGAACATGGGTTTGTCGCCATGAGAGGAGAGCACTACTGCAAAGAGGAGAGCGCGACTGTGAGAGGAGAGCACGACTGTGAAAGGCTGAGAGGCAGAGCTTTTGATTGGGGCTAAGAGCTTTCTATTGAGGTTAGGGCTCAGTGGCTCACTGCTGCTCACGACTCGCGCTCAAGGCCAAGGGAATTGGGGGTGGGGTGCGGGGGAGTGGGAACTACAAGAAAATGGAGCATTTGTAACAAAAATTTTGTATCAAATTAAAAATTGTTACAAAAAAGAATTTTTTGTAATAATAATTGGGGATTGTTACAAAAAAACCTATGTTTTGTAACAACATTACAAGTTGTTACAAAACATTCAAATATTTTGTAACAATCTATTTTTTTGTTACAAATTATGTTAGTTTTTGTAACGCGCTGGTGTATTGTTACAAAATATTATAATGTTTTGTAACAAAATGTAAAGTAGTTGCAAAAATTCAAAGTATTTTGTAACAAAATAGTTTTTTGTTTCAAAAACTCCAAATGTTTTCTAACAAAAAATCTTTTTCTCTGAAAAACTCAAATTATTTTGCAACAAAAATTAATTTTTCACAAAATTTAACATTGTTTGTAACAAGTTATTTTTGTGTCACAAAATATATGTATATTTTGTAACAATTTTTTTTTTTTACAAATACGCGTTTTTCTTGTAGTGGGGGTTGGTTTTTAGGGTTTTTTATTCCACCGGTTCGGTTCGGTTCAGTTAGGGTTTTACTGGTCGGAACCGAAAACTGAACCTAACCGCAAAAAAAAATTGCAAAACATATTTTTTCGGTTTTTTCAATTGTCGGTTTATTCAATTTTCGATTTTTTCAGTTCGATTGATCTGTTTAGCTCGGTCCGAATCGGTTTTGAACACCCCTACTGGCAAGTTTTGGAAATGTTTGATTCAAAGACAGAGAAAGGACTGCAGATGCTGTCAGAATTTGACCTCCGTGCATTCAAACGAGGATATCTGAAGCTACAGATCCAAATCATGCGCTCTCAATGGCCCTTAGGAAGCTAACATCCTGGGATTTTCATAAATGTATAATAGTCCATACTTATCTTTGGAAATGAAGGCCCAAAACAGGCGTTGAACGCCCATCTGACCCCCTGCCTACCGTTTCAACGCCCCAGAAGGACCAAGATAGCATTTCGATGCCCAAAAGGGAGCAAGCCTGGCGTCCAACACCCCAAGAGGAGTCCCAGCACATGGAGTCACCCTAAGCTCAGCCCAAACACTCACCAAGTGGGCCCTATAGGTGGATTTTCGCACCTCTAAGTCTAGTCTATCATATTTTTGTATTCTTTTCATTATTAGATTAGTATAATAAATAGAACAAAGATCAGATTTATTAGGAACTTTTTATCTTTGCCCATTGGAACCTTTCACTATAGTTTTCTGTAAGCTATGAGCAACCAAACCTCTTAATTTAGGGTTAGGAGCTCTGCTGATTCTCATGGATTAATAATATTACTGTTTCTATTTCAATATGTCTGATTCTATTCTCTTATGCATTCTCATTCTTCAATCTCAATGAATTGTGGGTGAACCATGACATTCATCCATATTGTACATGGGTTCCGTTCGAGTTCAGACCCGGATAGCATTGAAGTAAAGCTAGAGAATATATTGTGGATTCCAAGAGCATGCCTAGACAGCTTTGGTTACGTTTCATGAAATCTCATTGACCGTGGGTTACTGAGGTCTCTATGGTGCTAAAGCTAGAGTCAGAAAAGCAGTGTTCTCTGATTCGGAAGATTCAACCTTGTCTGTGGTATTTTGAGTAGGATTGTGAAGGGGAGTGAATCACTTAGTGCTTCATCTTCGGCTATAGTGAGAAGCCATGAGTCAACTTGATGAGAGGACATGAGTTACTCGAATATGGTGGACTGAGTCAACCGACCTCCTCAGGATAGGACTACCCGATCTCCTCTCAAAGAGATCGGCCAAATCACCAGAGGGGCCCAAAAAGGGCCCAAATAGAGGAACACGACCCAAATCCAAAGGCATCCCAAGCCTAGAAAGATAAGGGTGGTTCCCATAAAGATAAAGATAACTCCACTCAAAGATAAGATAAGATAACTATCTTATCTCCAGCAAAGGTCACTCTACAACATTATAAATACACTGGAGCAACCAGCTATAGCTCATACTCTGATTCTACTAAAAACCTGCTTAATACCCTTGCTAACTTAAGCATCGGAGTCCCTTGCAGGTACCACCACCCTCCGGTGACGAAGGATCAGCACCACCACCAAGTCTAACAAGTTGGACAGTTCTGGCCACCCTCATCAAGTCGGACACAACAGCTCCGACCAGTATAGAAGATCTCGTCCAAGATCGACCTACAGTTTCAGGTAATCCTCGGAACAACAACGTTGACTCAAACGTTGCTAAAGGAGAAGGAAGTATGAACTCTACATCTCGACCCAGGGCATGAACAGTTTCCCTGCTCGAGCGTGGCCTTCTAATGATTGGATTTTTGACGGCTTAGAAATTCACTAATGAAATCTCGTTGTAAAGTATAGTTTCTAAACCAAGCAATAATCCTTTCATACAAAAAGTTGTTTGTCACTAGTACAAACCCCTAAAATTTATAAATCGAAGTATTGGACCTCGGGTCATTCTCCCTAGGAATTACAATAAAGTGTCTTGTTATTGGTTATGAGTTATTTTGGGGTTTTGGATAAGAAGCATGAAAAGTAAATGGCAATGAAAATAAACTAACAACTATAAAAGGCTCTTGGCAAGGTATGAAAATTAGAAGTCCTATCCTAGTTATCCTTCTCAATTGTGATGAGAATTGTTCATTGCTACCACTTAGTTAATCCTTACTAAATAAAGGAAAGGCAAGTGGATGAATTGACTTGAGCCACAAGTCCTAGCCAACTCCAAGGAAAGACTAGCTTTAGTGCACTCCAAACCAATTAGCAATCTCTCCAATTACCGATCAACAAAGGAATTAGATAACTCAAGTGTCACTAATTACTCTACCTAGTCCAAGAGGAACAAAATCTACACTATATCTAGAAGAGGCATTTCAACAAACACATAAAGTGCAATAGAAGTAAACATTATTAAATGCAAGAATTAAAGGAATCTACAACTACAAAAACAAGAGATCAACAATAGAAAAGCAAAGAAGACACATTTATTATGAATTACCTCTTATTGAATTGGAAGAATGTAGAAGGGACAATACTAGATCTACAACAAAACACAAGAACAACATAAAGGAAATTACACCAAAAGAATAGAAGAAGGTGAATGTAGCAACAAGGAATTGAAAGGTAGAAGTAGAAGAAAGCAAAGATTAAAACCTAAATCTAAGAACTAAACCTAATCCTAATCCTAATTCTAGAGAGAAGAGAGAGCTTCTCTCTCTAGAAACTAACTCTAACTACTAATCCTAATGAGTGTGAATGATTGCAATCCCCCTTTGCTCTTCAATCCTTGGCTTTAAATAGCATCTTTGGCGCCAAAGTTGGTTGGGATTGGGCCCCACAACCCTTGAGAATTCGTTGGTCACGTTTTCATTAAAAAATCATAAACCAGCATCGACGCGTACGCGCACAGCACGCGTACGCGTCCATGGGGTGATTCGCAGGTGCGCGTAAGTGCCAGGTGCGCGTGCGTGTCCAGGGGCGAGTTCAACTCCTTTGACTTTTCATGATTTCTCCACTTTGCATGCTTTCCCCTTTACTCCTTTGATCCATTCCTAGCCTTTTCAATCTGAAATCACTAACAAACACATCAAGGCATCTAGTGGAATCAAAGGGAGATTAAAACCATCAAATTAAGGGTCTAAAAGCATGTTTCACATCTAAGCACAAATAATGAGACAATCACAAAACCATGCTATTTCATTGAATAAATGTGGGTAAAAGGTGATAAAATCTCTTAAAATCAATACAAGATAAACCGTCAAAACGGGGTTTATCAACCTCCCCACACTTAAACCAAGCATGTCCTCATGCTTAAACCAAGAATGAAGTAAGGGTATGGCTTTTATTTAATGGAAACTAACTAAATGCAATCTACCTATATGCAACAATCTACATGAATGCAATTGCTTGGTCAAAATAAATCAATTCTCAAGAATACCTATGCACAAGGGCTAAGGACTAGCAAGTCTAATCCACAATTGAATTGAGCTATTAAATATTTTTACAAACTTGCATGAAAAGTGATGATTATAGGTGAAAACATGTAATTGAGCATCAAAACCTCACCGGATGTGTTTGACTCTATTCGCTCAAGTGTTTGGGGTCGATTCTCTCAATTCTCCCCTAATCATGCATTCCAAGATTTGTTCTTCTTCTAACAATCAACATATATTTCATGCATGCATACATATATCATGAGGTATTTTCCTTAGGTTGTAATGGGGTTAGGGTCAAAGTAGGATGCATATTTGGTTAAGTGAGCTTGAGATTTGAATCTTTGATAAGCTTAGACTTCCTACCTAACCTATGACATCCTATACAATTAAGTTCTAACCTAACTACCCATTCCTCACTTTTTTCACATACTCATGCATTTCCTTTTCATTTCACAACACTTATACATTGATCTTATTGAGCTTCGCTTTGGGGCATTTTGTCCCCTTTTTATTACTTTTCTTTTTCTTCTTTTTCTTTCTTTTCCTATATTTTTTTCATATTATTTTTTTTCTTTTTTTTTTTTGTTTCTATATACAAGAACATCAATGCATAATGTTTTACATTTGATTAATACATGAGTATATACCTAATTCCCAATATTTTTCAATAATAATACAAAATACACCCCTTTTTCCCAACCAATGTCCCAAGTTTTCTCACTCTTGAATGATGCTCACACACACTAGCCTAAGCTAATCAAAGATCCAAATAAGGACATTTATTGTTTTCCACTTTAGGCTTGTAATGTGCTAAATTAAGAACAAGTGGGTTAATCGTAGGCGCAAATTGGCTAACAATGGAAGATAAAAGGTAGGCTATATGGGTAAGTGAGCAAATGAAATGATGGCCTCAATCATATAAGTGCATGAATACACAAAATAATAGACATAAAGAATCAAACAAATCAAAGATTACAATCATAGAAAGAGAATAATGCACACAAGAAAGAAAATAAGTGGTTATAAGATGTAACCACGCAGTTAGGCTCAAAACTCACATGCTTGTGTTCTTAGCTCAAAATTTCATGTTCCACAACATATATAATTCAAGCAAGTTTTATGAAAAGTTTTCACTCAAATCAATTGGTGCCCTATAGATAGAAATCTTGAAAAATTTCATTATTTTGACTAAGCTTATTGTGTATACATATGCAAAAATAAGAAAATGCACGTAAAAATCCTAAAAAACCTAAAATGAAATGCAAAAGTGTTGGGATTAGAATTTTGTCACCCACAATCGCCGACCGGTCGGACGACCTCCCCACACTTAAAAGTTTGCACCGTCCTCAGTGCACTCAAAGATGAGCAAGGGGGTACGGCGAATCTACAGATTGTTGCGTGTTCTTTCTTCCGCTTCCATGTTTGCTTGTGGTGCATTGTTCATGAAAAACAAAAATATAACACCATAAGATGAGAAGATATAAAAGCAAGGAAGCATACATTGTTGGAATGAGGTAAATCACTAGAATTGAGTGAGTGAATTAGTGTGACATGAATGACAAATAAGTGCGTGAATTCTAAATTGCGCGGTTTAGAACACACATTAGTATGAAGAGCTATGTCACAAAAGAAGCATGCACTTCACTTATCCTAGTGTGCTTGAGATGCTTCAAGTAAACTTGTAAGGTAAAACAAGCATTAAAGAAGCATGAAAGCATTCAAGCTAAAACACATGGATGCATATAATCATGAAACACCATGCATTAAGGTAAATGCTCAACATCCATCAAGAAGTTGCCTAATCACAAAATAATGCTCAAATCACATGGTGGCTAGCTACAACATGCAATTCAAGAAGAGTTACAAGCTCGAAGGCAATTCTCATCACTTGGTATTTTTCAAAAGGTAAGCATGAAGAACTCGAAACCAAGTAGCAAAATATAACCTCAATGATAGAATCCAACAAAGTTTATATACATAATGATGTTAAGATAACATCTCTTTTCAAAACTTAATAGCAATTAATGGTAAACAAGAATAACAATCCAACACTTACAATGGAAAAGGGAAATTGAAAGAAAAATTAAACAAAAACTGACTAATTGACTAGCTAAAATAAATGGTTATCAATGGTGTTTGGGAGTGTTGGATGAGGGGTAGGAGAAGGGAAGAAGAGAGGGGAAGGAAAGAATTGGAAAGAGGAGAAGAGAAGAGAAGTGGATGGGAGAAAGAAATCCGCGCGTACGCGCGCATTCCGCGCGCGCGCAGGTGGTGGAATAGAGAGGGAGGCGCGGACGCGTACTCTGCGCTCACGCGTAGATGGGGATGTGGGCATGGGCGCAGACGCATACCTTGCGCGTCTGCGTGGATGGCTAGCCAGGCCGGCGGCCTAATGTTGGCCCAGAGTTGGCGCAACTCTCCGGTAAAAGTACCAGGGGTGCAGGTGGCCTAATTGACACGCGCGCGGCCTGTGCGCTTGTGATACGTAAAAATTTGGATTTCACGTACAACCGGCAAGTATACCGGATCGTATCAAGTAATAAGACTCACTAGGAGTGAGGTCGATCCCACGAGGATTGGTAGATTAAGCAACTTTAGTTAAATGGTAGATTTAGTCAAGCAAACATAGTTTTGATTTCATGAGCATTTTGATTTTTGAACATAATTGCAAGAATTTAAATGGCAAGGAATGTAAAGAACTCGAAGATAGAAATAAAATGAAAGTAAATAACTGAAACTTAAATTGCAAGAAACTTAAATGACATCAAAGATAAATGACAAGGAATTAAAGGGTGCAGAAAATTAGAGAACATAAGAGTAAATAGCAAGAATTAAAGGAACAAAATGTAGATGACAAGAATAATAAATTGACTGAATGTAAAAGGGAATTGGGTTATGGGTAATCAACCAACTAGAAGCAAAAGAAATAAGAAGTAATGATAGAGAGGATCATTAGGGATCAGAGATGCAAGTTTTCATGAATTGATGTTAGTCAAATCCTTCTCAATCATGGGTATAGATCCATGGCAAGTGGGTAATTGAATCCCAATCTCTTGGTGATTCAATTTCTCTCAACATAACCAATTGCCACTCTCGTGATCTAGTTGTTCATGAGAAGAGATGAAGCTCAATTCTAATCCAGCCACACAATTCCCATAATCTCAACCAAGGAAAGTTACATCTCACATACCAACCAAGGTGTATTGATTAAGGGAATCATGAAAGGATGAACTCTAAACTGAATTATGTGGCTCATTCCTCAAATTCACCACATAATTCATATAGATTAACCCCTCTCTCGATGGTGGTTGAATCTTTGAAGAACAAGAGTTCCCTCTTTAGATCAACCACTAGAATTGAGGAAGAAAAGATGAGTTCACCAATGCATTCCAACAAGCAGAGCTCTTCCCCCTAATGAAAGTGGGGTTTAGTGAGTCATAGCTCCAATTTCAACAACAATTGCCATAAACCAAAATTTAACTAAAATGCAAAGAAAGATGAAGAAGAATAAGGAAATGCTTAAAGCTTAAGAAATGAAGAAGAGAAGTTCCAAGGAGAACCAAAAATGCTCTCCGGGTATCCTCCCGGAAGTACTAAAGAGTTCTCAAAATAAAAGTGCTAAGAGTCTAAAAATTCTAAGTGTCAAAAGTCTTCTCAAAGTATAAACTCAATCTCTTTTTATACTAGTCCCAAAACTCTTTCAAAGACCTTGAATTGGGTTAGCAATATGGGCTTCCTCTTTGTTGAATTCTTGGCTCAATTGGAAGAAGTGTTGCTAGACTTAGAAAGGAAGAGTTCATTCATCATGCTTCTGGCCCATTGGCTTGGCGTTTTTGTCAATAACGCTGGCCTTAATGCACGTTGGCAACGTGCATCACAATTTCCTGGAAGTGAAGTTTGAGACTTGGGCGTTGCTAGCCCAAGTTGTTGCTAACAACTTGCTTTTCCTCTTCTTGGCTCTACTTTCATGCTAAATGTAGCCCAGAATTTGAGTGTCAACCTTCTGCTTCAATATGGACTATTATACATCATTGGAAAGCTCTTGATGTCTATTTTCCAATGCCACTGGAATCACCTCAATTGGACTTTCCTAGCTCAAGTTATGCTTCCTCAAAGAAGGTAAGGTTAAGCTGCCAAGTTGTTGCCAAAAACGCACCTTCACTCCCAAGTTGGCAACGTGCCCGTGCCTAACCTCCCAAGGCAGGGACTTGGGGCTGGCGTTGTTGCAAAACACGCCCCCTTGCTAGCACGTTGGCAACGTGCTCGTGCCCCCCTCCAGGGCTCATCTCTAGCCTTCTTGAATTTCAACTTCATGTTCTTGTTTTTAGGGCCTAAAGATGACTCTGGTTTGGCTTCAATTTTGTGCTCCACCATAGACTATTATATATGGTTGGAAAGCTCTGAATGTTAGCTTTCCAACGCAATTGGAAGCTTTCAATTTGGATCTCTGTAGCTCAAGATATCTTCCATTGAAGGGGACATGGTCAGGCTGCCTTGTTGGAGTTGTTGTGGATAACGCCCCTATATTCCAAGTTAGCAACGTGCTGCCTCTATTCTTCACCATCCAAAGCTTCCTGGCGTTGTTGCCAAACACACCAATGCTTTCTTGAGTTGGCAACGTGCTCGATGCTCTTTCCTAGCTCCAGACATTGCTTCCCACGTTGCCATTGAACACGCCCATAGAAGCTGGCGTTGGCAACGTGGTTGGCAGCTCTTCCTGGCGTTGGCAACGTGGTTGGCAGCTCTTCCTGGCGTTGGCAACGTGGTTGGCACCAAGGCTTGGCGTTGGCAACTTGATTGGCACCAAGACTTGGCGTTGGCAACTTGATTGGCACCAAGACTTGGTGCCTAGCCAAGCAACCATTCCTGGCGTTGGCAACGTGGTTGGCGCCCAAGATTGACGTTGGCAACGCCCTCGTGTGCCATACTCCTAGCTTGCATGCGTTGCCAAGGAACACGCCCATGGTTCCTAGCTCAACAACGTGCTCGAGCTCCCCATTTGATGCCAAAGTTGCTTGCTACGTTGCCAAGGAACACGCCTTCATAACTTGGCGTTGGCAACGTGCATCTCCTTTTCCTGGGCCAAGCTTTCCTCTCAGCGTTGTTAGCCTGCGTTGTCTTCAAACACGCCCCTCATCTCTAGGCCAGCAACGTGCTCGAGGCTCAAAACTAGCTCCCCAAGATTGCTTGGCGTTGCCTTGAATAACGCCTATGGTTCCTGGCGTTGGCAACGCCAGCTTCTTCTCCTCTTGGGCCAAGCTCACTCGTGTGCGTTGCCTTGAGACACGCCAATAAAATAGCACGTTGGCAACGTGCTCGAAGCTCCTTCATGGCCCAAGTTCCTTGCTTGTGTGGCGTTGCCTAGGGACACGCCTATGGTTCTTGGCGTTGGCAACGCCCTCGAGCTCCTCTTCAAGGCTCCATTCTTGTTGCTTGGCGTTGCCTTGAATAACGTCTATGGTTCCTGGCGTTGGCAACGCCAGCTCCTCTTCCTCCAGGGCCAAGCCTTGCTTTGTTGTGCGTTGTTGATGAACACTCTAGTTGAAGTGCAAGTTGGCAACGTGCTATGCCTTCCAAGGCTGCCAAGCTTGCTGGCGTTAGAGGCAAACACGCCTTTCTTCCCCAAGTTGGCAACATGCTATTTCTTCCAAGGCTTCCTCACTTCATTGCTTCACATATTGGCGTTGGCAATGCCCTTCTAGAGTTGGCAACGCCCTTGGTGACTTCCTTCTTGCTCCAGGGCTGCCTTGGCGTTGCCTTCAACAACGCACCCTTCTCTCCAAGTTGGCAACGCCCAACATTTGCTCTCCAGTGCTGCCTTGGCGTTGCCTAGGGACACGCTAGTTGAAGTGCAAGTTAGCAACGTGCAACTCCTCTTTTTCTTGCCCAGCTTGCATCATTCTTGCTTCCATGCTTTCTTGTTTCATCACCTATCATCAACAAGGGAAATAGCTTCAAAGTTTTACCAATTCATGCAATAAATTTCATGAGATTCATTCATACTCATTCATGTATGTATTCCTTAAATCATTTGCATGAATATGGCTAGAATCAACATGTTCCTTGGCTTTCTCATGCATGAAGACAAAACTCATAAAAGGACTTGATTATTTAGAGAAAATGAGTGAAATTAAGCTAAAATCAACTAAACTAACTAGCTAATATAACAAATATGCAATTGCATCACAACACCAAACTTAAAGTGTTGCTTGTCCTCAAGCAAATTAAAAAAACTTTGTCACAAGAATCCAAGATGTGAGACTTGAATGTTCTACCAGAGAGTAATTTTTCATTGAGCATGTCATCCTCAATTGTGTGATCATCAATTTATTGTAATTGAACATGGCTATTCAACTTTTTCAATTAAAATGCTTGCTTCAATACTAAATTGGTTAACTTCCCTGGACCTCTTCTATACCTTAGCACATTGATCCTTGAACCATTCTTTACTTGATGCTTTTCTCTTTTTTTCTTTTTTTTTTCTTTCTTATTCCAAATGAGCTCGAAATCTTGTCTTAAGGCGGCTCTTTAGCATAAGTTTTCAATCAACAATCCCAAACCAGTTGGTTCAAGTTGTTAAGTGTTGAGACACTCTTAAAGATTTACTAACTCAAGCCTCTCTCCTTAACACATTCAATCACAGGCATATAACATTGAAATTTTATTTGGATAGTGGTGTCCAGCACCTCTTTGGGTTGCTAAATGTTCTGTTATAGAGCTACTCTTGATTGTGAGTTTTCAATCGATAATCCCGAGTTAGTTAACTCAAGTTATCGGGTGATGAAGCACCCCTCGGATTTACTAGCCCAAGTATGTCTCCTAACATCAATCACCACAGACACATATCCAAACTTTGTCATTGATGCCTAGCCTTTCATTCTTTGTCTTCTTTATTGTCAAGGTTATTTGTGCTATTACTGATAAAGTCTTTGTGATCCTTAACCGAACTAGTCTTGTATAGGCAAGCATTCTTTTGAGCTCCTTGAGCCTTGACTCTTTCACAATAAATGCATGTATGCCAGCACTTTTCTCATGGGACAACATGATTCTTTTTAAACTAGGATTCTCTCTGTTCTTGCTAAAACTACATCTTTTATTCCATTGACAAGTAAAAGTACTTAAGACAAACAACCATTCCAAATCCGTGAGTGGTGATGCATGGAATGGGCAACATAAAAGATAATGCTTCAAAAAGAAAATGCATCCTAGAAGGTATACCATATTTCAGACATACATCTTCTTTATTTAATAAAACATAAAGAAAAACAAAGGAACTTCACCACCTTTAGTCTTCATGTCCCTTTTTCTTTGCTTGATTCTCCTTGCTTTCCTTTGCCCTTTGGGTCTTCTTTCTTTTTCTTCCTCAACTCTCCTTGCTTTTTGTTGTTGAATCCCCCTTTGATCTTCTTTCTTTTTCCTTCTTAGCTCTCCTTGTTGCTTTGTTGTTGAATCCCCCTCTTCTCTTTGCCAAATTCCTGAGCTTATCATTGTCTCCTTTAGCCTCTGTTGATTAAATCTCACCCTTGCAAGTTCCTGCTCTTCAAATATCTTGCGAGCTTCATTAAAGGTTTTAATTTGTGGGTTGAGCAATGGGGGTGTGGAACAGAGGTAACTGAGCTTTTCTTGGGTGCATATATCATAGTCAAGTCTGTCTTTATGCCTGGCTTCCCTGAACATTCTGCTTTCATTGAAGTCTTTGTGAAATGTATCATGTCTAGCATCCAACCTATGGAGAAGCTCCCTTTGCTGAGCTTGCTCTTTCCTTAGTTGAGCTTGTTCTTGTATTACTTTCTCCATGGCTTTTCCTTATTCAACAGTTGAATTGTTGATGGCTTCATGCATCTTGGCATATTGTTCTTGTTGTAGTTCCATCATGTGTGCTTGGTATTCATTTTGTTGGTTCATCCATTGAACTTGAACCCCTCTTTGTTGATCCATCAATTGCCAAAGGTCCCTTTGTTGTTGAGCTTGTTCCTCTTGGCTTCTTTGAATTTGTGAATATTGCCCAGAAATTCCTTCTAAAGCGGCTTGGAGTTGATTCATGTTCAAGGTATGAGGTTCTTCCATTTCTTGAGGCTCCTCCTCTTGTCTTGCTTCTTTCCTTTTCTTCCTTCTTGCTAAAGGTTGCCTTTCCAATTGGGTTGTGGTGATAAACTCCAACCTTTCTCGGGTAAGAGGTTTCCCAACAGAGACCACATCAGTTTCTTCAAATTCTTCTAGAGGCACTTCAGCTTCTTCACATAGGCGCAGAATAGTACTAGGATATCCTAGCCAGCTGTCCTGTTTGACCTTTTGAGCTATGTCAATGATGTTCTTGGCTATAATGTCTCCAACATTGATTTCCCCTCCTTTCATTATACAATGGATCATTATTGCTCTATTCACCGTTACCTCAGAATTATTTGAAGTGGAGATCAATGATCTCCTCACTATGTCATGCCATCCTTTTGCTTGAGGTATGAGATCACCTCTCCGAAGTTTGAGTGGTTGTCCATGTGAATCCAACACCCAATCCGTGCCTACTCTGCATAAGTCACTTACCACATCCATATCTTGGGTCATTTTCAACCCTTTCTTCATAGCTGGCTCGTTTGAACTGTTTTGCCTTGACCTTTAGCACCCTGTTGATGGTGTCCGGGCTAAAATCAACAGTCACACCTCTTACATAACTCATGTATGGTTCTTCATCATCATATTCTCTTATCACATTAGTGTAGAACTCATGGATGAGAAGCATGCTCACTTCTTGAGGTTGGTCACAGAGAAGCTCCCATCCCCTTTTTCTGATTATTTTTTGTATTTCAGGGTATTCATCTTTTCTTAGCTTGAATGGTAACTCTGGAACAACATCTTTGCTTGACATCCAGCTGAAGATACGCTCGTTGTGTTTGGATTTGAATCTTCTTTGATCAAAGGTGTCTTGTCCTTCATCTCCTCTCCTATCCCTTGATGATGAGGCCATTGAAATTCACTTGCAAGGGTTGAATCTTCCACACCAAACTTAGATGAATGCTTGTCCTCAAGCACAAGGAAAATGGTTGTGACTGGGAGAGATATATGATAACAACGTGACTTAGGCAAGCTAGAAAATGATGGTGAGGGGAGGTGGAGTGTTTCGGTTATGTGAGGGGATGTAGTGCTTCATGAGTTTTGTTGGGTAAAGATTAGGCCTAAGGTGAGAATATAGGAAACATGGAATGAGTTGGGGGTGTAGTGTGACTTCGGGTGATGAAATGAGGTTATGGGGGGTAGAAGAATGAGTGATGAAGATTGAGGTTTGATGAATATGGTTGAAGTATTTAAAGTGAACTTTGGTGGGGATGCATGATTCTAGTGAGTTCCGTGGTGCTATGCATGGCTCTAAGGGTTCGGTCATAGCATGGGGAGCATGCTTCCTTGTGCCCAATGCATGTTGAGTTGTTTTTCCCATGCACAAAGTTCAAGACTCATGTGACTTTCTCTTCCTTGTGTATCCGTGACCTCTCTCTCCAAGATTCCCCATCACTTCTTTCTTTCTTTCCTGCAACAAAATTCCAAAAGCTTGAGATTCTTAAAGTGACATTACTAGCTAACAACTTATGATGATATTCCTATGCAAAATTGACTAAACTAAAATTAAAATTTATGAATTGATTCCCTGATCTATTTTTTCTAGCATTATTAATGTAAGTAAAGACACCAAACTCAGTTTGTGACTAAGTGTTTTATGGAATTAATTCCAAAGATAGCCACACCAAACTTAGTATTTTACCTACATTATATGCTATTTCAACGTTTTTTTTTATATATATAACTAAAATGATGATTGTACTTTCATAGTCTAGCATTTTCGTGTATGTATGGACACCAAACTTAGTCTGTGGCTAAGTGTTGTAGAACACACTTTTGCCATTACTTCAAGATCGGCCACACCAAACTTAGTGTTTTGCATACACCATGTACTAGTCTACTTAATCATTATTGGTTACTAAAGTATGAAAATAAAAGACTCCCTGTGCATGGGTTGCCTCCCATGAAGCGCTTGTTTATTGTCCTTAGCTTGACACTGCAGCTTCTTTGCTCATGTTAAGAGTTGCACACTCTCTTCCTTGCTCCAGGGGCCACCAAAATAGTGCTTCACCCTGTGTCCATTAGCTGTGAAAGTTTGTTTAGAGGCTTCATCAAGTAATTCGACATAGCCATGAGGTGATACTTTGATGATGGTGTATGGGCCAGTCCATCTAGACCTCAGCTTCCCAGGAAAAATCTTCAATCTCGAATTGAATAACAACACCCTTTGGCCTGGTTCGAATGTTCTTTGAGAGATCCTCTTATCATGCCATCTCTTTGCTCTTTCTTTGTATATTTTGGCATTTTCATATGCCTCCAATCTGAACTCCTCAAGTTCATTGAGTTGTAGCAACCTCTTCTCTCCTGCTGCTTGAGCATCTAAATTCAGAAGTTTGGTGGCCCAAAAGGCCTTATGTTCAAGCTCCACAGGGAGGTGGCATGCCTTTCCATACACCAGCTGAAATGGAGATTTTCCTATGGGTGTCTTGAAGGCTGTCCTATATGCCCAAAGTGCATCATCCAGCTTCCTAACCCAATCCTTTCTTGTTGTTCCCACAGTTTACTCCAAAATCCTTTTTAGCTCTCTGTTGGCAAGTTCAGCTTGCCCATTGGTTTGTGGGTGATATGGGGTAGCTACTTTATGAGTAACACCATATTTGTGGAGTAAAGAGTTTAGTTGCTTGTTGCAGAAGTGGCTTCCCCCATCACTTATGAGTCCTTTGGGCACTCCAAATCTAGTGAAGATGTTCTTCTTGAGGAATTGCAAGACCACGTTGGTGTCACATGTGGTGGTGGCTATTGCTTCTACCCATTTGGAGACATACTCTACTGCTACCAAAATGTATTTGAATGTGTAAGACGGAGGAAAAGGTCCCATGAAGTCTATTCCCCACAGATCAAAGAGTTCCACTTCCAAAATGAACTTTTGAGGCATCTCATTTTTCTTTGACAAACCCCCTGTTCTTTGACATTCATTGCATTGGCTCACAAACTCCCTAGCATCCTTGAAGATTGAAGGCCAGTAGAACCCACTTTGAAGGACCTTTGCAGCTATTCTTTCCGCTCCAAAATGACCACCATAGCTAGAGTTGTGACAATGCCATAGTATGTCCTTCATCTCACCTTCTGACACACATCTTCTTATCATTCCATCTGGGCATCTTTTGAACAAGAATGGTTCATCCCAGAAGAAGAACTTAGCCTCATGTAGCAGCTTCTTGACTTGTTGTTTTGTGTACTCTTGTGGAATGATTCTCACCGCCTTGTAGTTGGCCATATCTGCAAACCAAGGGACATGTTGGATTTGCAAGAGATGTTCATCTGGAAATTCTTCATTTATTGATGGAAGGTTGTCTTGACATGCATCTTGTGGTACCCTTGATAAGTGATCAGCAACTTGATTTTCATTGCCCTTTCTATCTTTTATCTCAATGTCAAACTCTTGTAGGAGTAGCACCCATCTGATTAGCCTTGGTTTGGCATCCTGTTTTGACATAAGATACTTAAGGGCAGCATGGTCAGTATACACTAAGACTTTAGATCCAATCAAATATTGTCTAAACTTATCAAAAGCATATACCACAGCTAGTAGCTCTTTCTCTGTTGTGGTGTAGTTTTTTTGAGCTTCATTCAATACCTTACTTGCATAGTAGATAACATGAAGCTTCTTTTCCTTCCTCTGCCCCAACACAGCACCAATTGCAAGGTTACTTGCATCACACATGAGTTCAAAAGGTAGTCCCCAACATGGGGGTGTGATGATTGGTGCTGTGGTGAGCTTAGTCTTTAGAGTTTCAAAAGCATGTTTGCATTCATCATCAAAGATAAAAGGATTGTCTGCCACCAGCAAATTGCTTAGTGGCTTTGCTATTTTGGAAAAATCTTTGATGAATCTCCTATAGAATCCAGCATGCCCTAAGAAACTTCTAACGGCTTTCACACTAGTTGGCAAAGGAAGTTTTTCTATAATTTCTACTTTTGCCTTGTCAACTTCTATACCCCTTCTTGAAATTTTATGACCAAGAACAATGCCTTCGGGTACCATGAAATGGCATTTCTCCCAATTCAAAACTAAATTGGTTTCTTGGCACCTTTTCAAGACTAAGGTAAGATGGTGCAAGCAAGTATTGAAGGAATCACCAAAAACAGAGAAATCATCCATAAAGACTTCAATAAATTTTTCTACCATGTCTGAGAAGATTGATAGCATGCACCTTTGAAAGGTAGCTGGAGCATTACACAGTCCAAATGGCATTCTCCTGTATGCAAAGACTCCAAAGGGACAAGTAAAGGAAGTCTTCTCTTGATCCATGGGGTCAACCACTATCTGGTTATACCCAGAATATCCATCAAGAAAATAATAATAGGCATGGCCAGCCAACCTTTCAAGCATCTGATCAATGAAAGGGAGAGGAAAGTGATCTTTTCGTGTGGCATCATTCAGCCTCCTATAGTCTATGCACATTCTCCACCCTGTCACTGTTCGTGTTGGAATAAGCTCATTCTTCTCATTAACAATAACAGTCATCCCCCCTTTCTTAGGTACTACTTGCACTGGACTGACCCATGGGCTGTCAGATATAGGGTAGATGATCCCAGCTTTACACAACTTCAAGACTTCCTTTTGAACAACCTCCTTCATTGTGGGATTCAATCTTCTTTGGGATTGCACCACTGGTTTGGAATTCTCCTCTAGAAGTATCTTGTGCATGCATATGGCAGGGCTTATGCCTTTCAAGTCATCAATGGTCCATCCCAACGCCTCTTTGTAAGTTTTCAACACTACAAGGAGCTTTTCTTCTTCCTCTGCATTCAATGTGGAATTGATGATCACTGGGAAGCTATCCTTCTCACCAAGGAATACATATTTAAGATGAGGGGGTAGTGGTTTCAACTCTTGTTGTGGTGCCTCTTCTTTCGTAGCTTCACTTGGTTCCTTTGATGCTTCCAATTTGTTCCCTTCTTGTCCCTTGATGTCATGGACTTCCTCTTGTTTCATTTGATGGTTTGTGTCAAGCACTTCTTCAACCAAAGAATCTACTATATCAATCCTCATGCAATTTTCTTTCTCAACAGGGTGTTGCATTGCTTTGAAGACATTTATGGTCATTTGCTCATCATGCACTCTGAAAATCATCTCTCCCTTTTCCACATCAATGATTGTTCTAGCTGTAGCCAAAAAGGGTCTACCAAGAATAACTGAATTATTTCCCTCTTCATCCATGTCTAGGACCACAAAATCAGCTGGGAATATGAAGTTTCCCACCTTCACCAAGAGGTTCTCAACTACTCCATTTGGTATTTTGATGGATCTGTCAGCAAGTTGGAGTGACATCCTTGTGGGTTTAAGCTCTTCAATCATCATTTTCTTCATCATGGTAAGGGGCATTAGGTTAATGCTTGCTCCCAAGTCACAAAGTGATTTGTCAATGGCCATGCTCCCAATCGTGCAGGGTATGAGGAAGCTGCCAGGATCTTTGAGTTTTGGGGGTAGTCCCTTTTGAATGATGGCACTGCACTCTTGAGTGAGAATCACCGTTTCTTTTTCTTGCCAACTTCTCTTCTTGGTGATCAATTCCTTGAGAAACTTTGCATATAATGGCATCTGTTCCAGAGCTTCTGCCAATGGGATGTTGATTTCAAGTTTCTTGAAGATTTCTAAGAACCTTGGGAATTGTTGGTCCTTTGCTCCTTTATGTATCCTAGTTGGGTACGGAAGCTTGGGTACATAGGCTTTTACTCCTTCATTTTTGTTTTCTTGTTGTGGCTTCACACTCTCCTTGCTATCATGGTTGCTTCCTTGACTGGGTGGTTTGCCTTGTGGCTTGACAACCTCTTTGCCTTTGTTAGATGTTGAAGCCTTTTCTTCATCTTGCCTTTCCACATGAATTTCCACAGTGTCTTGCTCTTTGGGTTTTATTGCTTCTTTATTCGAACTTTCACCAACTACCTTGCCACTCCTTAACTGCAGAGCTTTACATTCTTCTCTTGGGTTGGGTATTGTATCACTTGGGAGAACATTGGTTGGTCGCTCTGCTTGTTTGGCTAATTGTCCCACTTGTCTCTCAATATTCTTCATGGTGACCTCATGTTCCTTTTGTCCCTTGGCTAAGGCTTGAGTGGTCTGAGCGAGTGCTTGCAAGGTTGCTTCAAGACTTGCAATTCTGGTCTCATGATGGTCAATTGGGGATATGATGGGGGTTGATTGTTGTTGGAAGTTGTTGGGTGGATTAGTGTGGTAATTCTGTGTGTTGGATGTTGGTGCAGGGAAGTTGTTTTGGTGAGTTTGTGAGTTATTATGAGGTTGTTGATATGTGTTTTGTGTTTTTCTATATTGGTTAGTGTTGGTGGCATGGTGATTTTGGTTATTTGTGTTGCGGGTGTGGTTGTGGTTGTTGTTCTTTTGCCAATGGTTTTCACCCCACCTTAGGTTGGGGTGATTTTTCCAAGAGGAGTTGTAGGTATCACCATGAAATTCATCCTGAGAATTTGAAGTATTTTGCATGTATTGAACCTGTTCTTGTGGCTGTTCAACAGTGGTCCCTTCACCTTGGCTCCATTCAAGTGATGGTTGATTTGTTGTGTTCACTGATGCTAGCTGAAAACCATCCATTCTCTTTGTTATCATCTCTATTTGTTGTTGGATTTGTTGGTGCATTAACTTATTTTGTGCCAAGATAGCATCAACACCTTCAAGCTCCATTACACCTTTCTTTGGGGCCGGGTTATGTTGCCTCTCTGATGAGTAATAATACTGATTATTTGCCACAATCTCAATGAGGTCTTGAGCCTCCTCAGCAGTTTTCATCATGTTGAGTGATCCTCCTGATGAGTAGTCTAGCCCCTTCCTTGCTTCTAAGCTTAAACCTTCATAGAAGTTTTGAAGTTTGACCCAGTCACTAAACATATCAGGTGGACATCTTCTCATTAGTGCCTTATATCTTTCCCAGGCTTCATACAATGACTCCCCTTCCATTTGCCTGAAAGTTTGAACCTCTGTCTTCAACTTGATGATTCTTTGAGGTGGGTAGAACTTTGCTAGAAATCTGCCCATCACATCATTCCAATTGTTGAGGCTTTCCTTGGGGAATGACTCTAGCCATTGAGTGGCCTTGTCCCTCAAAGAGAATGGAAATAGTAGCAGTTTGTAGACATCTGGATGCACTCCATTCGTCTTCACTGTATTGCATATCCTCAGAAAAACAGATAGATGTTGATTTGGGTCTTCAAGAGGTCCTCCCCCATAAGAGCAGTTGTTCTATACCAAAGTGATAAGCTGAGGTTTCAACTCAAAGTTATGGGCATGGACATTTGGTGTAGCAATACTGCTCCCACAATGTCTTGGATCAGGGATAGTATATGAAGATAACACCCTTCTAGGTGGTCCATCATTGTTGTTGACCCCTCCAGGAGGATTGTGCATCTCATCCTCCATGACTTGATCTTCTCCCTCTGAATCCTCTTCACCAACTATTCCCTTTCCTCTTTCTGCTCTTCTTCTCCTTCGGAGGGTTCTCTCGTCCTCAGTATTAAGTCTATTGGCTCCTGACATACACGAACAAAACCAAAATCACAAGTGAAATATTCTAGAACTAGAGTGGAATTGGAGTTAGTGAAACAAAGTATCAAACAGTTAGTGGGCTTAACAAAAACACTAAAAAAAAATGCTTAATCTAAACCACCTTTCACTTAATCATTGTCAATCTTTTCCAATCCCCGGCAACGGCGCCAAAAACTTGATACGTAAAAATTTGGATTTCACGTACAATCGGCAAGTATACCGGATCGTATCAAGTAATAAGACTCACTAGGAGTGAGGTCGATCCCACGAGGATTGGTAGATTAAGCAACTTTAGTTAAATGGTAGATTTAGTCAAGAAAACATAGTTTTGATTTCATGAGCATTTTGATTTTTGAACATAATTGCAAGAATTTAAATGGCAAGGAATGTAAAGAACTCGAAGATAGAAATAAAATGAAAGTAAATAACTGAAACTTAAATTGCAAGAAACTTAAATGACATCAAAGATAAATGACAAGGAATTAAAGGGTGCAGAAAATTAGAGAACATAAGAGTAAATAGCAAGAATTAAAGGAACAAAATGTAGATGACAAGAATAATAAATTGACTGAATGTAAAAGGGAATTGGGTTATGGGTAATCAACCAACTAGAAGCAAAAGAAATAAGAAGTAATGATAGAGAGGATCATTAGGGATCAGAGATGCAAGTTTTCATGAATTGATGTTAGTCAAATCCTTCTCAATCATGGGTATAGATCCATGGCAAGTGGGTAATTGAATCCCAATCTCTTGGTGATTCAATTTCTCTCAACATAACCAATTGCCACTCTCGTGATCTAGTTGTTCATGAGAAGAGATGAAGCTCAATTCTAATCCAGCCACACAATTCCCATAATCTCAACCAAGGAAAGTTACATCTCACATACCAACCAAGGTGTATTGATTAAGGGAATCATGAAAGGATGAACTCTAAACTGAATTATGTGGCTCATTCCTCAAATTCACCACATAATTCATATAGATTAACCCCTCTCTCGATGGTGGTTGAATCTTTAAAGAACAAGAGTTCCCTCTTTAGATCAACCACTAGAATTGAGGAAGAAAAGATGAGTTCACCAATGCATTCCAACAAGCAGAGCTCTTCCCCCTAATGAAAGTGGGGTTTAGTGAGTCATAGCTCCAATTTCAACAACAATTGCCATAAACCAAAATTTAACTAAAATGCAAAGAAAGATGAAGAAGAATAAGGAAATGCTTAAAGCTTAAGAAATGAAGAAGAGAAGTTCCAAGGAGAACCAAAAATGCTCTCCGGGTATCCTCCCGGAAGTACTAAAGAGTTCTCAAAATAAAAGTGCTAAGAGTCTAAAAATTCTAAGTGTCAAAAGTCTTCTCAAAGTATAAACTCAATCTCTTTTTATACTAGTCCCAAAACTCTTTCAAAGATCTTGAATTGGGTTAGCAATATGGGCTTCCTCTTTGTTGAATTCTTGGCTCAATTGGAAGAAGTGTTGCTAGACTTGGAAAGGAAGAGTTCATTCATCATGCTTCTGGCCCATTGGCTTGGCGTTTTTGTCAATAACGCTGGCCTTAATGCACGTTGGCAACGTGCATCACAATTTCCTGGAAGTGAAGTTTGAGACTTGGGCGTTGCTAGCCCAAGTTGTTGCTAACAACTTGCTTTTCCTCTTCTTGGCTCTACTTTCATGCTAAATGTAGCCCAGAATTTGAGTGTCAACCTTCTGCTTCAATATGGACTATTATACATCATTGGAAAGCTCTTGATGTCTATTTTCCAATGCCACTGGAATCACCTCAATTGGACTTTCCTAGCTCAAGTTATGCTTCCTCAAAGAAGGTAAGGTTAAGCTGCCAAGTTGTTGCCAAAAACGCACCTTCACTCCCAAGTTGGCAACGTGCCCGTGCCTAACCTCCCAAGGCAGGGACTTGGGGCTGGCGTTGTTGCAAAACACGCCCCCTTGCTAGCACGCTGGCAACGTGCTCGTGCCCCCCTCCAGGGCTCATCTCTAGCCTTCTTGAATTTCAACTTCATGTTCTTGTTTTTAGGGCCTAAAGATGACTCTGGTTTGGCTTCAATTTTGTGCTCCACCATAGACTATTATATATGGTTGGAAAGCTCTGAATGTTAGCTTTCCAACGCAACTGGAAGCACTCAATTTGGATCTCTGTAGCTCAAGATATCTTCCATTGAAGGGGACATGGTCAGGCTGCCTTGTTGGAGTTGTTGTAGATAACGCCCCTATATTCCAAGTTAGCAACGTGCTGCCTCTATTCTTCACCATCCAAAGCTTCCTGGCGTTGTTGCCAAACACGCCAATGCTTTCTTGAGTTGGCAACGTGCTCGATGCTCTTTCCTAGCTCCAGACATTGCTTCCCACGTTGCCATTGAACACGCCCATAGAAGCTGGCGTTGGCAACGTGGTTGGCAGCTCTTCCTGGCGTTGGCAACGTGGTTGGCAGCTCTTCCTGGCGTTGGCAACGTGGTTGGCACCAAGGCTTGGCGTTGGCAACTTGATTGGCACCAAGACTTGGCGTTGGCAACTTGATTGGCACCAAGACTTGGTGCCTAGCCAAGCAACCATTCCTGGCGTTGGCAACGTGGTTGGTGCCCAAGATTGATGTTGGCAACGCCCTCGTGTGCCATACTCCTAGCTTGCATGCGTTGCCAAGGAACACGCCCATGGTTCCTAGCTCAACAACGTGCTCGAGCTCCCCATTTGATGCCAAAGTTGCTTGCTACGTTGCCAAGGAACACGCCTTCATAACTTGGCGTTGGCAACGTGCATCTCCTTTTCCTGGGCCAAGCTTTCCTCTCAGCGTTGTTAGCCTGCGTTGTCTTCAAACACGCCCCTCATCTCTAGGCCAGCAATGTGCTCGAGGCTCAAAACTAGCTCCCCAAGATTGCTTGGCGTTGCCTTGAATAACGCCTATGGTTCCTGGCGTTGGCAACGCCAGCTTCTTCTCCTCTTGGGCCAAGCTCACTCGTGTGCGTTGCCTTGAGACACGCCAATAAAATAGCACGTTGGCAACGTGCTCGAAGCTCCTTCATGGCCCAAGTTCCTTGCTTGTGTGGCGTTGCCTAGGGACACGCCTATGGTTCTTGGCGTTGGCAACGCCCTCGAGCTCCTCTTCAAGGCTCCATTCTTGTTGCTTGGCGTTGCCTTGAATAACGTCTATGGTTCCTGGCGTTGGCAACGCTAGCTCCTCTTCCTCCAGGGCCAAGCCTTGCTTTGTTGTGCGTTGTTGATGAACACTCTAGTTGAAGTGCAAGTTGGCAACGTGCTATGCCTTCCAAGGCTGCCAAGCTTGCTGGCGTTAGAGGCAAACACGCCTTCCTTCCCCAAGTTGGCAATGTGCTATTTCTTCCAAGGCTTCCTCACTTCATTGCTTCACATATTGGCGTTGGCAACGCCCTTCTAGAGTTGGCAACGCCCTTGGTGACTTCCTTCTTGCTCCAGGGCTGCCTTGGCGTTGCCTTCAACAACGCACCCTTCTCTCCAAGTTGGCAACGCCCAACATTTGCTCTCCAGTGCTGCCTTGGCGTTGCCTAGGGACACGCTAGTTGAAGTGCAAGTTAGCAACGTGCAACTCCTCTTTTTCTTGCCCAGCTTGCATCATTCTTGCTTCCATGCTTTCTTGTTTCATCACCTATCATCAACAAGGGAAATAGCTTCAAAGTTTTACCAATTCATGCAATAAATTTCATGAGATTCATTCATACTCATTCATGTATGTATTCCTTAAATCATTTGCATGAATATGGCTAGAATCAACATGTTCCTTGGCTTTCTCATGCATGAAGACAAAACTCATAAAAGGACTTGATTATTTAGAGAAAATGAGTGAAATTAAGCTAAAATCAACTAAACTAACTAGCTAATATAACAAATATGCAATTGCATCAGCGTGCGCGTGCATTGCGAATTCAGCATGATGGGCGCGTACGCGCCAAGTGCGCGGACGCGCGGATGGTGTTGGGCCTGGGGCTCAACGTTCGCACGGTGAAGGCCTAACTCTCGGGTTTGCTGGCTGGGAGTGGAATTGCTTCATCTACGCGCGCGCGCCATGTACGCGTGCGCATAAGTGGTCAAAAATGCTTGAAGTGCGCGTACGCGTCATGTACGCGTACGCGTGAATGGTGCTCTATTTTTCAAAATTTTTCTATGTTTTTGCACCATTACAAGCATTCCAAACCTCCAAACAGCTACCAAAATACCATAAAACCTTATTTAATATGCTATACTACCAATTAAACTCAGCTAACTAAACAAAACATGAAATTAAACTAATTCTACCATATTTACAAAAGAGAAAATGAAAAGAATTTACCATGGTGGGGTGTCTCCCACCTAGCACTTTTGTTTATTGTCCTTAAGTTGGACTTATGGGGAGCTCCTCTCAAGGTGGCTTGTTCTTGAATTCATCTTGGAACTTCCACCAATGCTTGGTTCTCCATTGTGCCCCAAGATTTCCTATGGGTTGAGCCAAGTGTTGATGGAGTTCTTTACAAGCTTGGGGCTCCCAAAGTTGGTCCTCTTCTTGTAATCCAGGATCCCACACTTTGTTTTCACACCCGTCTTGAAGTTGATCATCATTATTAGTCCATCCGGGTGGTAAATAAGATGAATTCTCTATATAGTGGCCAACAAACCTCCTAGACCCATCTATTTGAGCACTACTCCAACCTTTATATCTCATGTTTGATGCATCAACCATAATGAGCCTTGATTTGCAACGCCCACCACAAAACCTTTTCCGCTTATGCTTCATCCCACAAACTTCCCTAAGTTGGCCATCCGTTTCAAGCAAACCATATTCAAGTGGGATAATAAAGCTAATAGAAATGAATTTCACCCACTCAAATAAAGGTGTAGATGGCAACCTAGGCAAGGATGCTTCCAAAGGTCTTGACAAAGCATAACCTACCCCGTTCTTCTATTTTTAAGGACTTCCACCTCTTCACAAGATCTCTTAATCTCAATCCTTTGTTCAACAATTTTATCTAAACCTTTTCCTTTACTCAAATCATAATAGGGAGGGTGAGAAAAATTTACCTCCTCAATGCTTTCAAATCCAACCGGAGAAGGTTCTTCATGCTCAAAGGATTCTTCACCACTAAGACTTGATGCTTGCTCTTCATCACCAAGGGAACTCAATTCTTTCTCTATCCCATCCAAGTCTTCATATGGAGTATGCCTTGGAAGGTGTGCACTTTCCACCCTAGCATCAATTTCAATCATTTTGGAGGAGTTTTCTTCAACTCTATGTTCCCATGGAGGCTCCACATCTCCTAAGTCTTCTACCACTTCTTCCGTGTCTTCAACAATTAAAGCTTCCTCCAATTGTTCCAATACAAAGCAACTTCCCCCATTTCCCACCAGAGTTTCCAATCTCTCCTTCATGCTATGTTCTTCATTCGATTCTCCACATGTAGCCGTGGGAGTTCCTTGAGTGTTCAAGCATTGGGAGGCTAATTGATTTGTTACCGCATCCAAGGCGGCCATGAAATTTTGCACATCCCTTTTCATCTCTTCTTGCCCTTGAACAAGAACACCAAGGGTTTCATCCATTAGAGATTGGGGTGGTTGGAAGAGTTCATTATTTTGGGGAAAGGGTTCATAATAGGAAGGTGGTTCTTCTTGGTAGAGTTGTGGTGGTTCAATATTTTCTACTCTTTCCACTTGTTGCACAACACACTCCATGGTTGCTTGAAATTGATCCAATACTTCCTTGAGATGATCCCTTGACTCTTGTTCCTCTTGGATAATATGATTAGGATCATGTGGCTCTTGGATTAATGGATATGAGTATTCTTCCATAGGAAGTTGTGGTGGAAAGTAGTATTCATCTTGTGGTTGAAAATTTTTATATATTAGAGGTGGTTCATCTTGGTAATAATATGAAGGGGGTGGCTCTTGAAAATATTGATGTTGGAATGGTGGTGGCTCTATATGTGGTTCATATGGCTCATATGGTTGTTGGTAGGATGGATATGGGTTAGGGTCATATGAAGGTGGTTGGTAAGAAAGGGCTTGTGAGTATGGTTGAGAGTTATGTTGAGGATATGGTTCATAGGCATATGGTGGTGGTTCTTGAAAGTCACAAGGAGATTCACCATAGCCATTTGATTGGTATGCATCATAGAATGGCTCTTCCTCATAGTGCATTGGTGGGGGTTGTTGCCATCAGGATTGATCATATGCATATGGCTCTTCCCACCTTTGATTATCCCATTCTTGATACACATTCTCATTGAAGTTCCCATTACCTACAACATAGTTGTAACTACACTCATAGCCAAAGTGAGAATTCATGGTAGCAAGAGAGAATAAGAAATAAAAACTAATAAGAAAGAATGAAACAAAACACTAAGACTAGCAAAAACCAACAAGCTATTCACAATATTCACATATATACAATAACCAATAACATAACACCATTGCAATTCCCCGGCAACGGCGCCATTTTGATGATTGGATTTTTGACGGTTTAGAATTTTCCAAATGAAATCTCGTCGAAGTATAGTCTCTAAACCAACAATAATCCTCTCATACAAAAATTTGTTTGTCACAAGTACAAACCCCTAAAATCTATAAACCGAAGTATTTAAACCTCGGGTCGTTCTCCCTAGGAATTACAATTAAGTGTCTTGTTATTGGTTGTGAGTTATTTTGGGGTTTTGATAAGAAACATGAAAAGTAAATGGCAATGAAAATAAACTAACAACTATAAAAGGCCCTTGGCAAGGTATAAAAATTAGAAGTCCTATCCTAGTTATCCTTCTCAATTGTGATAAGAATTGTTCATTGCTACCACTTAGTTAACCCTTACTAAATAAAGGAAAGTCAAGCGGATGAATTGACTTGAGCCACAAGTCCTAGCCAACTCCCAAGGAAAGACTAGCTTTAGTGCACTCCAACCAATTAGCAATCTCTCCAATTATCAATCAACAAAGGAATTAGATAACTCAAGTGTCACTAATTACTCCACTTACGCCAAGAGGAACAAAATCTACACTAAAATCCAACCAAGCATTTCATCAAACACTTGGAAGGTACAAAAGAAAAGCATAGTAAATCAACAACAAGAATGAAATCTAACAACAATTATTGAAAAGAATTAACAACAACAATTCAAGGAAACCACAATTATCATGAATTACCTCAAATTGCATTATTGAAAGAAAACAAAAGAACAATAATCTATCCAAAACAAGATGAAGAATTACAATTATTAAAGCACATAACTAGAAAGAGGAAGAGGAGAAGATTAAGACTTGATAAAGGAGAAGTGAATTAAAGCATGAATTAAACCTAGATCTAATCCTAATCCTAAACTATACTTTTGAGGTTTTGTTCTTTTAGACTTTTGACCTCTTCTTGGAGAAGCAGAGCTCGAGCATTTTTTATGCTCGCTTTTAGAACTCCTTTTAGTGGCTTTTGAATGTGGAATGTTTCTTTTTATTTATTGCGCGCATTTTGCACTTTCTTGGAAACGTGCGAGGGTTTAAAATCCCATTAACTTCTTCCTTCACCGTTTCTTTTGCCTTCCACTTTCTCATTTCATTTTGAATTTCACCAAAGCTTCCTTTTTCCGTTTCTCTTTCTCTTGCTTGCTGTAACTTGGTTTTGCTGTGTTTTTCAGAGATAGTTAAAAATAATGATTCCATGAAGGCCTTTAAGAAGGCGAGGAAAGCTACAGCTGCCCAGAACCTCTCGGCCAAGGCTGCTAGGGAAGGATCCTCTCAGGGTCCTCGTAAGAAGCCGACCTCGGGCACTTCTGGGGCGAGGAGAGTGATCCCTACTCCTCAGCTTCATTTGTTGATCCTCCCCAAACTTCTGCTGCTACCTCTTCTCCTACTGTCGGCCCTCTTCCAAAAAGACAGAGGACTCTTGAACCTTTTGACCTCGACACCCCTGACTTTGATGCTGTGGGGTTTGTTGATAATCAAATCGCCCCTTATGGCCGACTTCCTATGAATGATGTGTCCATTCTTCACCACCTGGATTTCATCACCTAGAGTAGTGTTAAGATGGCACACATAGGTGCAGCTTTGTTCCAGATTGCTCAGGACATCCTAGTTCATGCAACAAAGGCTTTTATGGAAGAGGCCAAGTCGGAATTTGACAGGATCAAGGGGTTGAAGGAGGAGCTTGAGAAAAAGGTGGCAAAGCTGGAGAAAGAGTTGGAAGGTGATAAGACTAGGGCTACTGCTGCGGTAGCTTCTGGAAATCTGGCTAAGGATATAGCACAGAAGCAAAAGGAGGGCTATATCCGGACTTACGGTGAGATGGTGGAGCTTAGAGAGAGTCTGGAATATGCTCAAGCTAATTATGCCAAGCTCCAGGGCCATCTCGTGGGCAGTGTGACTTCTGCCTATGAGAACTTGAAGGCTCAGGTCCGAGTTCTTGCACCCGAGCTTGACCTGACTCTCTTCAGTTTGGAGAATATTGTAGAAGATGGGAAGATCGTCCCTGCCCCAGATGATCATGATGATGATGTAGATCCTTCTCCTGCGCTATCTGCCAAAGCTCCTGTTGCCCCGACTTCTGCACCCGAGGTCGGCCGTCCCGAGTCGGATCCTGATGTTCAGATTTTGACTCGTCTAGATGGAACAGTTTATGCCATCCCTCTTGTGACTTGTCCTCCTTCACCTCGGGATGCCGCCACTGGGGGATCTTTTCCTCCTTTGTAGTTTCTGTTTTGGTATCTTATGGCCCGGTTTTTGGGTCCTTGAAATTCTAGAATTTTATAACTTGTAGTTCTTTTGACATTTTAGTTGCTTTTCTTAGCAACTTTGTTGTGAAAAACAAATGCTTTTGAGCTCTTGAGGTCCTTTTTCAGGTGGCCTTCTTGAGTCTTTATAGTAGCTTTACTTATCTTTTTGATGTGTTTGCTTGCAATCTGTTGGAACTTTCCAGGAATCTTAAGAGTGTTGGAGCTTTCTGCTGTCCGACCTCTTTTTGATTGCCTTTGTGTTTGTTTATTTCCTGCTTTGGTCGAAGTGACCTTTCAAGGCTAGCCTTGTTCGACTATTCTTTTTAGTATTCTCATATAATACTTGTAAGTTAGTGAGGTCGTGGCTTTCTTTAGGTCGAGCTGTGTCCCTTCTAGCGCACGCCTTCGGTTGTGTCGACTTCTTTGAGTCTTTCGAGTTATTCTTAGTAATCCATTTTTAACTGGGCCTCGCCGGGTCTCTTTTTATAGATTTACTTTTTATAACTCTGTCGCTTTTGATCGGCTTCGGCCGACTTCTTCATGTCGCTCCCTCTAAGTTATTTCTGGTAATCCACTTTTGATAAGGGCTGATCAGGCCTCTTTCTATGGATTACTTTTTATAACTTTGTCACTTTGATTAGTTGGGTCCGACTTCTTCATGTCGGTCCGTCCTAAGTTATTTTTAGCGATCCATTTTTTCTCAGACCTCGTATGGCCTCTTTATATGGATCACTTTTTATAACTTTTTTGTTGCTTTGGTCGATTGGTCTGACTTATTCTTGTTGGTCCGTCCCAAGGTCGATTGGTCTGACTTTTTCATGTCAGTCCGTCTCAAGTTATTTCTAGTAATCCATTTTTTAGTCAGGGCTGGCCAGGCCTGAACTTATGGATTACTTTTTATAACTTTGTCGATTTTGTCGCGATCGGACGGTGAATTTGATCTTCACCTTGCCGACCTATAGCTTTGTCATGATCGGGCAGTGAATTTGGTTTTCACTTTTTGCCGATCTTTGTCGAAATTAGACGATGAATTCGGTTTTCATCGTGGTCGGGCGGTGAATTAGATTTTCACCTTGCCGACCTGTAGAGAGGCTTTGTAGAAAATCTGGAAAACTTTATTCAAATAGAAAAATAGACATATAGGCAAGAATATGTACATGTGGGTGTTTACCCCTCTAATTCGGGTAATTTACAGATCTTGGCTCGGTGCCTCGTTAAAAAACCTTTTTTCAGGAAAAAGAGTGCACCTTGTCCTAAGATCTTTTATTACCTCTTAACTATAATACCTTCTTAGGTTACAGGCGTGCCATGATCTTGGTAGCTCTCGCCCCTCGAGTTCGGACACCTTTTAGTAGCCTTTTCCCAATACCTCTGTGACTCGGTAGAGGCCTTTCCAGTTAACCGCCAGTTTTCCCTCTCCAGGTCGACTTGTTCCGATATCATTTCCGATTAGGATGAGGTCGTTGTTGGTGAAATTTCATTGTACTACCTTTCGATTGTATCTTAAGGCCATTCGACATTTTATCGCCTTCTCCCTGATCCGAGCTCTTTCTTGGATTTCTGGAAGTAAGTCGAGCTCTTTTTTGAAGTTGAGAGTTGGAGATCCTTCTTCGACTTCCACTGGGATCATTGCCTCCATTCCGTAAGCTAGTCGGAAAGGTGATTCCCTGGTCGTGGAGTGTGGGGTTGTCCGATATGCCCATAGGACTTGTGGGAGCTCTTCAGCCCAGGCTCCCTTTGCATCTTGTAATCTCCGTTTTAGCCTGGCTAATATGACTTTATTGGCGGCTTCTGCCTGTCCATTAGCCTGGGGGTGTTCTACGGACGTGAATTGGTGCTTTATGTTTAAGTCGGCCACCAATTTTCTAAACCCTGTGTCTGTGAATTGAGTGCCATTGTCTGTGGTAATGGAATAAGGAACTCCAAACCTTGTGACAATATTTCTATATAGGAATTTTGAACTTCTTTGAGCAGTGGCATTAGCTAGGGGCTCTGCTTCAATCCATTTTGTGAAATAGTCTACCCCTATGATGAGGAACTTGACTTGTCCTGATCCTTGAGGGAAGGGTCCGAGGAGGTCGAGTCCCCATTTTGCAAATGGCCAGGGTGAGGTTACACTGATGAGTTCCTCTGGTGGGGCGATGTGGAAATTAGCATGTTTCTAACATGGTGGGCATGTCTTTACGAACTCTGTTGCTTCCTTTTGTAAGGTCGACAAAAAGAATCCGGCTCGGAGTACTTTTTTTACGGGAGCTCGTGCTTTGAGATGGTTGCCATAGATGCCACTATGTACTTCTTCTAAAACTTCTTTTGTGTTAGAGGTCGGCAAACATTTTAATAGCGATGTTGAAATCCCTCTCTTGTATAGAGTATTGATTATGATGGTGTAGTATTGTGCCTTCCGTTTTAGTCTTTTCGCCTCCTTCTTATCTGTAGGGAGTGTCTCTGTTTTGAGGTAGTTAATTATGGCGGTCATCCATCCATGATCCTGACTTGTTATGGCTAAGACCTTTTCCTCCCCCGAGATTGATGAACTTTTCAGTACTTCCTGAATGAGGCTTCTATTATTGCCCCCTGGTTTGATGCTGGCTAGTTTTGAGAGTGCATCTACCCAAGCATTCTATTCCCGAGGTATGTGGCAGACCTCATATTCCCCGAGTTGTTCAAGCTGTTCCTTGGTTTTGTCCAAGTACTTTTTCATGGTTGGGTCCTTGGCTTGGTAGCTTCCTGCTATTTGTGAGGTGACTATTTGTGAGTCGCTGAAGATGATAAGCTTTTGAGCTCCAACCTCCTTAGCCAGCTTCAAACTAGTAGTAATGCCTCATATTCAGCCTGGTTGTTTGAAGCAGGGAACCCGAATTTGAGGGAGAGTTTGATTTGGGATCCCTGATCGCTTTCTATTATCACATCTGCGCCACTTTCGTTTTTGTTTGAAGAGCCGTTTACGTAGAGATTCCATTCTGTGGGAGTTCCCGAAGTGTCAGTGTACTCAGCAATGAAGTCGGCCAGATATTAGGACTTGATGGCCGTCCGAGTTTCGTATTGGATATCGAACTCAGATAGCTCGACTGCCCATTGTAGAATTCTTCCAGCTAAGTCTGTCTTCTGGAGAATGCCTTTCATGGGTTGATTAGTCCGAAACTTGATGGTGTGGGCTTGAATGTAGGGGCGATGTCGTCGAGAAGTTAGTATGAGGGCATAGGCGAACTTCTCTATCTTTTGATAGTTCAGTTCTGCCCGTTGTAGAGCTTTGCTGACAAAGTAGATGGGTTGTTGAGGTACGTTTGAGTTCTGCCCAAAAAGATGGGATTCGACCATCACTCACCTGAGGTATTACTTGGACGACCCGATGCACTTGCCGGTTCAGTTGTACAGAGTTCAATTTCGTGCACCAAGTATTTGGCACCGTTGCAATGGATTGTTTGAGTTTGACAAAATACCAGACTATCTTGTTGCTTAGGTTAGGTACTTTTTGCAGATTAAAAGAGCAAATAAACCATAATCTTATTCTTTTTTTGTGTCTTTTGTTTTCCTTTTTCAAACAAAAATTTTAAAACCTTATCTTTTCTTTAGTAATCTTTGTCTTTTGTTTGAGTCTTTTGTCAGTTTTTAAGTTTGGTGTCCCGTCTGTTTTCATCTTTTTCATTAAAATTTTCAAAAATTGTTCTTGACTGTTCTTCATTGTGTTTGAATTCTTCTTGTTATTTTTCTTTGTTTGATTACAAAACTTTTAAATTTGGTGTCTTTTACTTGTTTTTCCTTTAATTTTCGAAAAATTGGTGTCTTTGATCTTAAAATTTTTATGTTTGGTGTCTCTTAGCTGTTTTTTTTTATTTAAAATTAAAAAAAATAAATATCTTTGTTTAAATTTTTTAATATCTTTTCTTTAAGTTTGGTGTTTTCTTGTTAGTAAAGATTAAATTTTAAATCTCAAATCTTATCTTTTCAAATCTTTTTCAAATCTTTATCTTATCTTTTTTTTCTTTATTTAAATTTCAAAAATCCTATCTTATTTTAAATTCAAATTTTAAAATTCAGTTTCAAAATTCAAAATTTCAAATTCAAATTTCAAATTTCAAAATCAAATCTTTTTCAAAATTCAAATTTTAAGGTTTAAATTCAAAATCTTTTTCAAATCTTTATCATATATTTTTGCTTTAAATCCTTCCTATCCTATCTTCCTTTAAAATTTTAAATTTCAAATTCTTATCTTTTCAAATCTTTACTATGTTTTAAAGTTTGATCTCCAATATCTTTTAAATTTTAAATCTTATGTTTCTTATTCTTTTTAAAATCTTTACCTTATCCTTCTTTTTAAATTTTAAAATTTACTTATCTTATCTTCCTTTTAAAAATTAAAACTCTTAACTTTTGAATCTTTACTTGCTTTTAACTTTGAATGTTAAAATATTTGTTTGACTTTTTCTTTCCTTCATTTTTGAAAATCACCTTATAATTCTTCAAATCTTTTTAGTTGTCCAATCTTTTAATTTTCTCTTATTCTTCTTTCTTAATTTGAAATTAAATAAATAAATAAAATAAAAAGATATTTTAATTTCCTTACTCCTAATTTTTGAATTCTTTTCTCCTCTCTATTCAAATTCTATCTCTATCTCTATCATCATTCATTGTTTTTCTTCTTCTTTTTCGGATATGTCACAAGGAGTTTTCTATACTCTGGCATAGAAACTCCCATTCTTTCTCTTTCTTTTTTTCTTCTTCTTGTTTCTGAGCAAGAACAGAAATAAAGAACCCCTCTTTGATCCTGACCCTGAACCTGAAAGGACTCTAATGAGGTGGCTACAACAAGCTACAGAACAACACTCCGGAAGAAACCTCACAGAGCTTTTCGAACAAGAAGCTGAAAATACAGACATGGCAGCCAATCCCAATGATAGAGGAGACGCAAGGAAGGTCCTAGGTGACTTTACTACACCCACTTCTAACTTCTATGGACTGAGCATCTCCATACCTGCCATTGGTGCAAATAACTTTGAGCTAAGCCTCAACTGGCCACTCTAGTTCAATAGAACTGCCAATTTCATGAACTTCCACAGGAAGATCCCAACAAATTCATCTTTGATTTCTTGCAGATCTATTATACTATCAAGACTAATGGAGTGGATCCAGAGATTTACAGGCTTATGCTTTTCCCTTTTACTGTAAAGGACAAAGCTAGGTTATGGCTGGATTCTCAACCCAAGAAAAGCCTAGACTCTTGGGAAAAGGTGGTCAATGCATTCTTGACCAAATTCTTTCTACTTCAGAAGCTGAGCAAGCTTAGGATAGAAGTTCAAACCTTCAGATAGAAAAAAGGGTGAATTCCTCTTTGAAGCCTGGGAGAGGTACAAACAACTGATCAGAAGGTGCCCTCCTAACATGATTTCAGATTGGACCATGCTAGATATCTTTTATGATGGCCTCTTTGAGATGTCCAAAATGGTGTTGTACCACTCTGTTGGTGGATCACTCCACTTGAAGAAAATTCCTGAGAGGAACCTTGTGAATAATGGGGTAGCTCAGAAGAGAGGAGTCCTGGAGGTTGACACTCTGAATGCCATATTGGTCAGAACAAGATCTTGACCCAACAGGTCAACATGGCCTCTTAGCATCTGACTAGATTGCAAGCTGCAGCCGGTAGCACTCAAGAGGCATCCTATAAGGGAGAAGCCTATGATCTAGATCAACCCATGATGGAAGAGGTTAACTATATGGGAAATCCCTCAAGGAATCCCAACAGTGAGCCTTATGGAAACACCTACAATCCATCATGGAGGAATCATCCCAACTTTTCATGGAGGGATCAACATAAGCCTTAGCAAGGCTTCAACAATAATCAAGGTAGAAGGAACCAGAATAGGTTCAATAACAGATCATTCCCACCTTCTCAGCAACAGATGGAGACTTTTAAACAGAGCCTCTCTGACATAGCTACTACAGTCTCCAATCTCTCTAAGACCACTCACAATTTTATGACTGAAACAAGATCCTCCATTAGGAATCTGGAGGTACAGATTATTCAGCTGAGTAAGAGGATCCCTGAGATCCCTTCTAACACACTTCCAAGTAATACTGATGTAAACCCAAAAGAAGAGTATAAGGCCCTCACTATAGAAGCTGAGGCCAAATTTGATGAGGAGCTTCTGGCATTGAACGCCAGCAAGGGAGTAGTTGGGCGTTCAACGCCCAAGGAGGAGCAAGTTATGGTGTTGAACACCACAAAGGGAGAGGATGGGCGTTCAAGCCCACTGAGGACCCTTCTGTTGAAAAACTGAAGGAAATCAGAGCTCATGAGGAGACCATAGAGATCCCCTTGAATGCCCTATTACAGATTATGGAGTCTGAAGAATACTTCTCCTCTGATGAGGAAGAGAAACTAGGAAAGAGCAAGTTGCTCTGTACTTAGGAATTCTTATGAAGCTGAATGCAAAACTCTATAGAACAGAAGCATTGAAAGAAGAACCCCAGTACTTACCCAAGAGTGCAGTGCCATGGTTCAGAGGAAGTTGCCTCAAAAGAGGCCATATCTTGGAAGCTTCCTGATTCCCTATACCATAGGTACAATCACCTCTGTGAAGGCCTTGTGTGACCTTGGGTCAAGCATCAACCTCATGCCTCTCTCTGTGATGAGAAGACTGGGAATTCTAGAAGTGCAAGTTGCCAACATTTCATTAGAAATGGCAGACAGGTCACTGAAAAAGGCATATGGCATGGTAAAGGATGTCTTATTGAAGGTTAAAAACCTTTATCTCTGATGCCTAGTCATCTTAGGCTAGTTTCACAAGCCTTTTTCATTTGTTTTCATTTGATTTCATGCACTTTCTTAAGCAATAAGTATGTATTTAGATGAGAATTGCATGCATATCCTGATTCAATCAAACATGGATAATTATGTGTATTTTCATGAGATTTATGCAAGATTTACTTGATACTATGAATGATGCAACATCTAGTGATTACGACAAGGCTTTGATGTATTTGTTTAGTTAATGATAGGTAAGGAGAAGCAGAGGAAGGGCAAGGAAGAAGCAGAGAAGGAAGCAACATTGGTGGCCAAAGTTGGCTCACCAACGATGCAAGCAACGTTCCAAGGATTGATGTGCAACACTGATGGCCAAATTTGGCTCACCAACATTGCTGGCAATGTTCCAAGGCTTGATATGCAACCTTGGTGGACAAAGTTGGCCCACCAACGTTGCTGGAAATGTTACAAGCTAAAAGGGTGCCAACGTTGGTGTGCCAACGTTACCACAAACGTTGCACACCAATGTCTTCGATAAATCTCAATTCGGAGTTGGAAAATTTTGATGAGACGTGTACGCGTGGATGACGCGTACGCGTGAAAGTGGAAATTTAGCCAGTCTCGCACACGCATGGGAAATGCACAGGTACAAAATGGAGAAAAGGTAGTTTTGACGCGTATGCGTGGGCGACGCGCACGCGTGACCAGATGAACGTTGGTGCACCAACATTGAGTCAAATGTTAATGGCAATGCCTGAAGGGGTTTTTTGCATGCAACATTTGTGACACCATTTTTACACAAATGTTGCTCACCAACGCCAGCACCAACTTTAATTCAAATTGGCACCCATGCAAGTTTGAACGTTAGTTTGCCAATGTCCTTGCCAACTAAAAGCGACTCCTAACTTGCTTCAACAAAGGCCAAAGCCCACATCCAAAGACTTGAAGATTGGTTGGGAAAGTGTATAAATAGGATAGATTTTGAAGTAGAAAGAGGGCTTGGAAGCAGGGACCCTAATTGGGAAACCCTGAAATCATTTTCTTTGTACTTTTCTTTCAGTTTTATGTTCTTTCTTTTCTTCTTTTATTTTGTCGAGCAATGATGAACTAAATCCCAATTTAATTGAGGAGGAGCTCTATTGTAATTCACATGAATTGAATGAAATTCTTTTTCTTCTATGCCTATTGTGATTCACTCACTCCGGAAGAGGGTTTGAATCTATTGAATGCCTTTGTGAGCCTGATGCCTAAGCATCTTAGGCTAGTTTCACAAGCCGTTTTCATTAGTTTTTACTTGGTTTTCATGTATTTCTTAGGCAATAAGCAAGTATTTGGATGAGAATTGTATGCATGCCTTGATTCAATAAAACATTGTTAATTATGTGCATTTTCATGAGATTTATGCAAGAATTGTTCGATGCTTTGAATGATTCATTTTCTTGTGATTATGGCAATACTTTGATGCATTTTGTTTGGTTGATGATTGGTAAGAAGAAGCAAAGGAATGGCAGAGAAGAAGCAGAGCAAGCAATGATGGTGGCCAAAGTTGGCTCACCAACGTTGCGATAAATGTTTCCAAGAGTGTTTTCAAGAAGAAAGCAAGCAACATTGGTGGCCAAAGTTGGCTCACCAACGTTGCCATAAACGTTGCTCTTGACAGTCTGACTATGTCTTCTTCAAACAAGAATAATTTGAACTACGAAGCTCCAAATGAGGTGATTCCAAAAGCATTGGAAAGTAGGAATCTAGGGATTTTCAAGCATATATGGCACTACATGATGGACACTAAATTTGAGGGAGAAAACTTGCCCCGAAAATACAAAGATGAACATAGTATCAACCTGTAGTAAGGCCAGCTGACCTCTTCACCTTCCATGGAGTATAACTCGAGCTTTAGAGCTCCAAATGATGCGCTTCCAATGGCATTGGAAAGTAGACATTCAGAGATTTCCAAAAATATATAGTAGTATGGGGTGGACAATAATTTTGGGCTTCAGAATCTGGCATTGCTACCAATGTTTATGTGCCAACGTTGCCTCAAACGTTGCACACCAACGCCAGCGACCCTGTCCCCTTCAAAGGAGCATAACTTGAGTCACAGATATCTAATTGAGATGCTTCTAGTTGGGTTAAAAATCCGACATTTAGAGCTTTCCAACCATGTATAATAGTCTATAGTTGGCATGGAATTGGCAACATTCACAAGGAGAGAGTTAGCAACGTTGGTGGCCAAAGTTGGCTCACCAACGTTGCCCACCAAGGTGCCAAGCCTAAGAAGCAACGTTGGTGCCAAAGTTGGCTCACCAACGTTGCTCATCAACATTCCAAGCTTGACATGCAATGTTGGTGGCCAAAGTTGTCTCACCAACGTTGCAAGCAACACTGCAAGCAAAGAAAGTGCCAACATTGGTGTGCCAACGTTGCCACAAATGTTGCACACCAACGTCTTCGATAAATCTTCAAGTTGGAGCTGGAAAAAGTGCTAGTGTGCGTACGCATGAGTCATTGTGCGCATACACAAAGAGAAAATTGCAAGTGTGCGCACGCACAAGGCATGATGCGTACACACAATGGCGAACTTTAGCGCACCAACGTTGGTGGACAAACGCTAGTGGCAACGTTCCTAAAGAATTTTAAAAGGAACGTTAGCCACCGTTTATGCACAAACATTGGTCACCAACGCCAGCACCAACTTTCATTTCAAATGGCACCTAATGAGCGGATAATTTATACGCTTTTTGGCATTGTTTTTAGGTAGTTTTTAGTAAGTTCATGCTACTTTTAGGGATGTTTTCCTTAGTTTTTATGTTAAATTCACATTTCTGGACTTTACTATGAGTTTGTGTGTTTTTCTGTGATTTCAGGTAAATTCTGACTGAAATTGAGGGATTTGAGCAAAACTCTGAAAAAGGCTGACAAAAGGACTGCTGATGCTGTTGGAATCTGACCTCCCTGCACTCGAAATGGATTTTCTGGAGCTACAGAACTCCAATTGGCGCTCTCTCAACGGCGTTGGAAAGTAGACATCCAGGGCTTTCCAGCAATATATAATAGTCCATACTTTATTCGGAAATTGACGACGTAACTTGGCGTTGAACGCCAAGTTCATGCTGCTGTCTGGAGTTAAACGCCAGAAAAACGTCATGATCCGGAGTTGAACGCCCAAAACACGTCATAACTCGGAGTTCAACTCCAAGAGAAGCCTCAGCTCGTGGATTGAACAAGCTCAGCCCAAACATACTCCAAGTGGGCCCCGGAAGTGGATTTATGCATCAATTACTTACTCATGTAAACCCTAGGAGCTAGTTTATTATAAATAGAACTTTTTACTATCATAATCGCATCCGGGATTGTATTTTGAGTCTTTGATCATTCGGTCTTGTGACCACATGGGGGCTGGCCATTCGGCCATGCCTGAACCTTTTACTTATGTATTTTCAACGGTGGAGTTTCTGCACACCATAGATTAAGGGTGTGGAGCTCTGCTGTACCTCAAGTATTAATGCAGTTCTATTTTCTTTTATTCAATTCTCTCTCTTATTCTTATTCCAAGATATTCATTCGCACCCAAGAACATGATGAATGTGATGATTAGATAACCCTCATTATCATTCTCACTTATGAACGCACGTGATTGACAACCGCTTCCGTTCTACATGCAACAGAGCTTGAATGTGTATCTCTTAGATTCCCCAACAGAATCTCCGTGGTATAAGTTAGATAGTGGTGGACGAAATTGTGATCCATGTTCTAATTATTTTGAGATGAAGGCTTCTAAGTGGCAACAGTTGAATTCACAACTCCGTTCAACTAACCAGCAAGTGTACTGGGTCGTCCAAGTAATACCTTACGTGAGTAAGGGTCGATCCCACAGAGATTGTTGGTATGAAGCAAGCTATGGTCACCTTGCAAATCTCAGTTAGGCAGATTAAAATTGTTTATGGGTTCGAAAATTAATTATAAAATAGAAATAGATGATATAATAAAAAGGGATAGAATACTCATGCAGATTTATTGGTAGGAATTTCAGTTAAGTATATGAAGATGCTGTATGGCTCAAGAACGCCTGCCCTCCTACTGCTTCAACTCAATCCTTCTTAATCCTTTTCATGGCAAGCTGTGTATAGGGGTTCACCATCAACGGTGGCTACTTTCAATCCTCTCGGGAAAATGGTCCTCTGCGGCTGTCACTCGCATGGCTAATCGTCTGGAGGCATCACCCATGGTTGATGGCTACGTCCCATCCTCGCAGTGAAAACTACGCTCACGCACTCTGTCACAGCACGGCTAATCACTGGTTGGTTCCTGCGCCTACTGGAATAGAATCCCTTGATTCTTTTGCGTCTGTCACTAACGCCCAGCACTTGCAAGTCTGAAGCACGTCACAGTCATTCATTACCGGAATCCTACTCGGAATACCACAGACAAGGTTAGACTTTCCGGATTCCCAGGATCCTACTCGGAATACCACAGACAAGGTGAGACTTTCCGGATCCTCATAAATGCCGCCATCTATCTAGCTTATACCACGAAGATTCTGTTGGGGAATCTAAGAGATACACATTCAAGCTCGGTTGCATGTAGAACGGAAGTGGTTGTCAATCACGCGCGTTCATAATTGAGAATGATAATGAGGGTTATCTAATCATCACATTCATCATGTTCTTGGGTACGAATGAATATCTTGGAATAAGAATAAGAGAGATTTGAATAAAAGAAACTAGAATTGCATTAATACTCAAGGTGCAGCAGAGCTCCACACCCTTAATCTATGGTGTGCAGAAACTCCACCGTTGAAAATACATAAGTAAAAGGTACAGGCATGGCCGAATGGCCAGCCCCCATGTGGTCACAAGACCGAATGATCAAAGACACTAATACATTAGTTAAATGTTCTATTTATAATAAACTAGCTCCTAGGGTTTACATGAGTAAGTAATTAATGCATAAATCCACTTCCGGGGCCCACTTGGTGTATGTTTGGGCTGAGCTTGATCAATCCACGAGCTGAGGCTTCTCTTGGAGTTGAACTCCGAGTTATGACGTGTTTTGGGCGTTCAACTCCGGATCATGACGTTTTTCTGGCGTTTAACTCCAGACAGCAGCATGAACTTGGCGTTCAACGCCAAGTTACGTCGTCAATTTCCGAATAAAGTATGGACTATTATATATTGCTGGAAAGCCCTGGATGTCTACTTTCCAACGCCGTTGAGAGCGCGCCATTTAGAGTTCTGTAGCTCCAGAAAATCCATTTTGAGTGCAGGGAGGTCAGAATCCAACAGCATCAGCAGTCCTTTTGTCAGCCTTTTTCAGAGTTTTGCTCAAGTCCCTCAATTTCAGCCAGAATTTACCTGAAATCACAAACTCATAGTAAAGTCCAGAAATGTGAATTTAACATAAAAACTAATGAAAACATCCCTAAAAGTAGCTTGATCTTACTAAAAACTACCTAAAAACAATGCCAAAAAGCGTATAAATTATCCGCTCATCACAACACCAAACTTAAATTGTTGCTTGTCCCCAAGCAACTGAAAATCAAATAGGATAAAAGAAGAGAATATACTATAAATTCAGAAATATCAATGAATATTAATTATAATTAAATGAGCGGGACTTGTAGCTTTTTGCTTCTGAACAGTTTTGGCATCTCACTTTTTCCTTTGTAGTTTAGAGGGATTGGCGTCTCTGGGGAACTTAGAATTTGGGATAGTGTTATTGACTTTCTTAGTTAAGCATGTTGATTCTTGAACACAGCTACTTATGAGTCATGGCCGTGGCCCTAAGCACTTTGTTTTCCAGTATTACCACCGGATACATAAATGCCACAGACACATAATTGGGTGAACCTTTTCAGATTGTGACTTAGCTTTGCTAAAGTCCCCAGTTAGTGGTGTCCAGAGCTCTTAAGCACACTCTTTTGCCTTGGATCACGACTTTAACCACTCAGTCTCAAGCTTTTCACTTGGACCTTCATGACACAAGCACATGGTTAGGGACAGCTTGATTTAGCCGCTTAGGCCTGGATTTTATTTCCTTGGGCCCTCCTATCCATTGATGCTCAAAGCCTTGGATCCTTTTTACCCTTGCCTAGGGCTCATGGCTTTTTCTACTGCTCCTTCTTTTTCTATATACTCTTTTTAGCCATTTTTTTTTTTTGCTTCAAGAATCAATTTCATGAATTTTTCAGATCATCAATAACATTTCTCTTTGTTCATCATTCTTTCAAGAGCCAACAATTTTAACACTCATAAACAACAATATCCAAAGACATATGCACTGTTCAATCATTCATTCAGAAAACAAAAAGTATTGTCACCACATCAATATAATTAAATTAAATTCAAGAGCTATTTTCAAAATTTATGTACTTCTTGTTCTTTTGAATTAAAACATTTTTCTTGTAAGAAAGGTGAAGGAGTAATGGATTTTATTCATAGCTTTAAGGCATGGTTACATACTAGTGATCATGAAATAAAGACACAAAACATAGATAAACACAGTAATTAAAAACGAAAACAGAAAGAAATAAAGAACAAGGAATGAATCCACCTCTAGTGGCGTCTTCTTCTTGAAGGACCAGTGATGTTCTTCAACTCTTCTATGTCCCTTCCTTGCCTTTGTTGCTCCTCCCTCATTACTCTTTGGTCTTCTCTTATTTCTTGGAGAATGATGGAGTGCTCATGATGTTCCACCCTTAATTGTTCCACATTATGGCTTAAATCTTCCAAGGAGGTGTTGAGTTGCTCCCAATAGTTGTTGGGAGGAAAGTGCATTCCTTGAGGTATCTCAGGAATTTGTTGATGATGGGCTTCCTCATGTGCTTCTTGAGGGCCGTGAGGAGCTTCTCTTGCTTGCTCCATCCTCTTCTTGGTGATGGGCTTGTCTTCTTCAATAGAGACATCTCCCTCTATGATAACTCCAGCTGAGTAACATAGATGGCAAATAAGGTGAGGGAAGGCTAGCCGTGCCATAGGTGAGGACTTGTCAGCTATTTTGTAGAGTCATTGGAGATGACCTCATGAACTCTACTTCCTCTCCAATCATGATGCTATGGATCATGATGGCCCGATCCACAGTAACTTCAGATCGGTTGCTTGTAGGGATGATGGATCTTTGGATGACTCCAACCATCCTCTAGCTACAGGCTTGAGGTCCAGTCTTCTTAGTTGGACCGGTTTGCCTTTGGAGTCTATTCTCCATGGGCGCCTTCCACACATATGTCCATTAGGACTTGGTCCAACCTTTGATTAAAGTTGACCCTTCTTGTGTAGGGGCGTTCATCACCTTGCATCATGGGTAAATGAAACGCCAACCTTACATTTTCCGGACTGAAATCCAAGTATTTCCCCCTAACCATTGTGAGATAATTCTTTGGGCTTGGGTTCATACCTTGGTCATGGTTCCTAGTGATCCATGCATTGGCATAGAACTCTTGAACCATTAAGATTCCGACTTGTTGCATGGGGTTGGTTATGACTTCCCAACCTCTTCTTTGAATCTCATGTCGGATCTCCGGATACTCATTCTTCTTGAGCTTGAAAGGGACCTCAGGGATCACCTTCTTCTTTGCCACAACATCATAGAAGTGGTCGTGATGGCTCTTGGAGATGAATCTTTCCATCTCCCATGACTCGGAGGTGGAAGCTTTTGCTTTCCCTTTCCCTTTTCTTGAGGAAACTCCGGCCTTAGGTGCCATTGGTAATGGAAAAACAAAAAAAGCTTATGCTTTTACCACACCAAACTTAAAATTTGCTCGTCCTCGAGCAAGAAAGAAAAAAATAGTAGAAGAAGAAGGAGAGAATATGGTAGAGAGGGAGAGAAGTAGGTTCGGCTATATGGGAGAAGAAGGGATTTGTGTTGTGTGAAAATGAAGAAGAATGGAAGGGTATTTATAGGGAGAGGGAGGGTTGGTTTTCGGCCATTTGGGTGGGAATGGGTGGGAAATTGAATTTGAATGTTATGAGGGTAGGTGGGGTTTATGGGGAAGAGGAGGTTGATGTGAATGGTGAATGGAGGAATTGGAAAGAGGATTTGAGGTGATTGGTGAAGGTTTTTGGGAAGTGTGATATATTGGGAAGAGTAAAATGAGATTTGGATTAGGAGAGTGTGATTAGGACTAAAAGGTAAGGTGGGAATATGGTAGGTGGGGATCCTGTGGGGTCCACAGATCCTGAGGGGAGGATCCTGTGGGGTCCACAGATCCTGAGGTGAAAACAAATACCATTCCTTCACCATATAGGCATGTAAAATGCCTTCATGCATCATTCTGGCGTTCAAACGCCCATTGGTGCATGTTCTGGGCGTTCAACGCCCATGTAATGCATGTTTCTGGCGTTGAACGCTAGTTTCATGCTTGTTTCTGGCGTTCAGCGCCAGTTTGTCCTCTCTGTGCACGTTCCTGGCGTTTAACGCCAGGTTGTTGCTTGTTTCTAGCGTTCAGCGCCAGAATGGTGCTCTGTTCTGGCGTTGAACGCCGGCCAGATGCACCTTACTGGCGTTGAACGCCAGTCTGCGCTACCTCCAGGGTGAAAAATTTTTTTCTTCTGTTTTTGACTCTGTTTTTAATTTTTTTTGATTTTTTTCGTGACTCCTCATGATCATGTACCTAATAAAACACAAAAATAACAAAGAAACAAAATAAAATAAAATTTAGATAAATAAAATTGGGTTGCCTCCCAACAAGCGCTTTTTTAATGTCAATAGCTTGACAGTGGCTCTCATGGAGCCACAAGATGATCAGGTCAATGTTGTATAGTTGTCCACACCAAACTTAGAGTTTGGATATGGGATTTTATCGCCAAACTTAGAGTTTGGTTGTGGCCTCACAACACCAAACTTAGAGTTTGACTGTGAAGGCTCTTCTTGACCCTGAACTGAGAGAAGCTCTTCATGCTTACTCTCTTCTGTCACAGAGGGATGACCATGTGCCTTAAACACAAGGTATTCCCCATTCAATTGAAGGACTAATTCCCCTCTGTTGACATATATCACAGCTCCTGCTGTGGCTAAGAAAGGTCTTCCAAGGATGATGCAATCATCCTCTTCCTTCCTAGTGTCTAGGATTATGAAATCAGCAGGGATGTAAAGGCCTTCAACCTTTACTAGCACGTCCTCTACTATTCCATAAGCTTGTCTCAATGACTTGTCTGCCAGTTGTAATGAGAACAAGGCTGGTTGTACCTCAATGATCCCCATCTTCTCCATTACAGAGAGTGGCATTAGATTTATCCCTGATCCTAGATCACACAGAGCTTTTTCAAAGATCATGGTGCCTATGGTACAAGGTATTAAGAACTTGCCAGGATCTTGTTTCTTTTGAGGTATAATTTTCTGAATCCAAGTATCCAGTTCATTAATGAGCAAAGGAGGTTCACTTTCCCAAGTCTCATTACCAAATAACTTGGCATTCAGCTTCATGATAGCTCCTAAATATTGAGCAACTTGCTCTCCAGTTACATCTTCATCCTCTTCAGAGGATGAATAGTCTTCAGAGCTCATGAATGGCAGAAGGAGATTTATTGGAATCTCTATGGTCTCTATATGAGCCTCAGATTCCTTTGGATCCTTAATAGGAAACTCCTTCTTGCTTGAGGGACGTCCCAGGAGGTCTTCCTCACTAGGATTTTCGTCCTCCTCCTCCCTTGTGCATTCGGCCATATTGACTATGTCAATGGCCTTGCACTCTCCTTTTGGATTCTCTTCTGTATTGCTTGGGAGAATACTGGGAGGGGTTTCAATGACTTTCTTACTCAGCTGGCCTACTTGTGCCTCCAGATTTCTAATGGAGGATCTTGTTTCATTCATGAAACTGAAAGTGGCCTTTGACAGATCAGAGACTATATTGGCTAAATTAGAATTGTTTTGTTCAGAGTTCTCTGTCTGTTGCTGAGAAGATGATGGATATGGCTTGCTATTATTTAGCCTGTTGCGTCCACCATTGCTAAAACCTTGTTGAGGTTTTTGTTGATCCTTCCATGAGAAATTTGGATGATTTCTCCATGATGAGTTATAGGTGTTTCCATAAGGTTCACCCATGTAATTAACCTCTGCCATGGCAGGGTTCTCAGGATCATAAGCTTCTTCAGAAGCTGCCTCTCTAGTACTGTTGGATGCATGTTGCAATCCATTCAGATTTTGAGAGATTATGTTGACCTGTTGAGTCAACATTTTGTTCTGGGCCAATATGGCATTCAGAGTATCAATTTCAAGAACTCCTTTCTTCTGAGGTATCCCATTATTCACAGAATTCCTCTCAGAAGTGTACTGAACTGGTTTTGCAACCATGTCAATGAGTTCTTGGGCCTCTTCAGGCGTTTTCTTCAGGTGAATAGATCCACCTGCAGAATGGTCCAATGACATTTCGAAAATTCAGAGAGACCATAATAGAATATATCTAATATGGTCCATTCTGGTCAGATGGACATGGTCAGCTGCTTGTATCTCTCCCAAGCTTCATAGAGGGATTCACCATCCTTTTGTTTGAAGGTTTGAACATCCACTCTCAGCTTGCTCAGCTTTTGAGGAGGAAAGAATTTATCTAAGAATGTAGTGACAAGCTTATCCCATGAGTCCAGGCTATCCTTGGGTTGTGAATCCAACCATACTCTAGCTCTGTCTCTTACTGCAAAAGGGAAAAGCATGAGTCTGTAGACTTCAGGATCAACTCCATTCATCTTTACAGTCTCACAGATCTGCAAGAACTCAGTTAAAAACTGATAAGGATCTTCAGATGGAAGTCCATAAAACTTGCAGTTTTGTTGCATCAAGGCAACTAGTTGAGGCTTAAGCTCAAAGTTATTGGCTCCAATGGCAGGAATGGAGATGCTTCTTCCATCAAACTTGGACGTTGGCTTTGTGAAGTCACCAAGCATTCTCCTTGCATTATTATTATTTTCGGCCATCTTCTTCTCATGTTCTAATGTTTCTGAAAGGTTACCTTTAGAATAATTTAATTTAGCTTCTCTTAATTTTCTCTTCAGAGTCCTTTCAGGTTCTGGATCAATTTCAACAAGAGTGCCTTTATCCTTGTTCCTGCTCATATGAAAGAGAAGAAAACAAGAAAAGAAGAGGAATCCTCTATGTCACAGTATAGAGATTCCTTTATGTTAGTGGAAAAAGAAGGGGTAGAAGAATGAAGAGGGAGATTCGGATTTTTGGATGAAGAGAGGTGGAGAGAAGTGTTAATAATTAAATAATTAAATAGAAGAAGAAAAGAGAAGGGAGATTTTCGAAATTAATTTTTGAAAAAGAGGTTAGTAATTTTTCGAAAATTAGAGATAAAATGTAATTAAAATTAAAACATGAAACAATTAGTTAATTAAAAAGAATTTTTGAAAAAGGGATGAGATATTTTCGAAAATTAGAGAGAGAAAAGTAGTTAGGTGGTTTTGAAAAAGATAAGAAACAAACAAAAAGTTAGTTAGTTGATTGAAAAAGATTTGAAATCAAATTTGAAAAAGATAAGAAGATAGTAAGTTAGATAAGATATTTTGAAATCAAATTTTGAAAAAGATAAAATTTTTGAAAAAGATAAAATAAAAGATAACAAGATTTAATTCAAAAATTTTGAAATTATTTACTTCACTAACAAGAAACTACAAGACAAGATTCTAGAACTTAAAGATTGAACCTTTCTTAGCAAGAAAGTAACAAACTTCAAATTTTTTAACCAATCACATTAATTATTAGTGAATTTTCGAAAAGATAATAAAAAGATTTTGAAAAAATTTTGAAAAATATTTTTGAAATTTTTCGAAAAATAGAAAAAATGAAAAAGATATGATTTTTGAAAAAGATTTTGAAAAGATAAGATTTTTAAAATTGAAATTTTGACTTGACTTGTAAGAAACAACTAATTTTGAAAATTTTTGACCAAGTCAACCCAAAATTTCGAAAATTTGGAGGGAAATAAGGAAAAGATATTTTTTTGATTTTTGAACTTTTAATTATGAGAGAGAAAAACAACAAAAATGCTCAATGCACGAAATTTTTTAGATCAAAATAATGAATGCATGCAAGAATGCTATGAATGTCAAGATGAACACCAAGAACACTTTGAAGATCATGATGAACATCAAGAACACATTTTTGAAAAATTTTTGATGCAAAGAAAACATGCAAGACACCAAACTTAGAAATCTTTAATGCATGAAAAATATGAATGCAAAGATGCACATGAAAAACAAGAAAAGACACAAAACAAGAAATCATCAAGATCAAACAAGAGGACTTATCAAGAACAACTTGAAGATCATGAAGAACACTATGAATGCATGGATTTTCGAAAAAATGCAAGAAAAAAATTTTTAAAGCATGCAATTGACACCAAACTTAAAATTTGACTCAAGACTTAAACAAGAAACACAAAATATTTTTTATTTTTATGATTTTCTAATTTTTTTTGGATTTTTATTAATTTTTTTTTCGAAAATAAAGTTTAGAAAACCGAAAAATAAAAGAAAAATTTTGAAAAAGATTTTTGAAAATAAAATTACCTAATCTGAGCAACAAGATGAACCGTCAGTTGTCCATACTCGAACAATCCCCGGCAACGGCGCCAAAAACTTGGTGGACGAAATTGTGATCCATGTTCTAATTATTTTGAGATGAAGGCTTCTAAGTGGCAACAGTTGAATTCACAACTCCGTTCAACTAACCAGCAAGTGTACTGGGTCGTCCAAGTAATACCTTACGTGAGTAAGGGTCGATCCCACAGAGATTGTTGGTATGAAGCAAGCTATGGTCACCTTGCAAATCTCAGTTAGGCAGATTAAAATTGTTTATGGGTTCGAAAATTAATTATAAAATAGAAATAGATGATATAATAAAAAGGGATAGAATACTCATGCAGATTCATTGGTAGGAATTTCAGTTAAGTATATGAAGATGCTGTATGGCTCAAGAACGCCTGCCCTCCTACTGCTTCAACTCAATCCTTCTTAATCCTTTCCATGGCAAGCTGTGTATAGGGGTTCACCATCAACGGTGGCTACTTTCAATCCTCTCGGGAAAATGGTCCTCTGCGGCTGTCACTCGCATGGCTAATCGTCTGGAGGCATCACCCATGGTTGATGGCTACATCCCATCCTCGCAGTGAAAACTACGCTCACGCACTCTGTCACAGCACGGATAATCACTGGTTGGTTCCTACGCCTACTGGAATAGAATCCCTTGATTCTTTTGCGTCTGTCACTAACGCCCAGCACTTGCAAGTCTGAAGCACGTCACAGTCATTCATTACCGGAATCCTACTCGGAATACCACAGACAAGGTTAGACTTTCCGGATTCCCAGGATCCTACTCGGAATACCACAGACAAGGTGAGACTTTCCGGATCCTCATAAATGCCGCCATCTATCTAGCTTATACCACGAAGATTCTGTTGGGGAATCTAAGAGATACACATTCAAGCTCGGTTGCATGTAGAACGGAAGTGGTTGTCAATCACGCGCGTTCATAATTGAGAATGATAATGAGGGTTATCTAATCATCACATTCATCATGTTCTTGGGTACGAATGAATATCTTGGAATAAGAATAAGAGAGATTTGAATAAAAGAAACTAGAATTGCATTAATACTCAAGGTACAGCAGAGCTCCACACCCTTAATCTATGGTGTGCAGAAACTCCACCGTTGAAAATACATAAGTAAAAGGTACAGGCATGGCCGAATGGCCAGCCCCCATGTGGTCACAAGACCGAATGATCAAAGACACTAATACATTATTTAAATGTTCTATTTATAATAAACTAGCTCTTAGGGTTTACATGAGTAAGTAATTGATGCATAAATCCACTTCCGGGGCCCACTTGGTGTATGTTTGGGCTGAGCTTGATCAATCCACGAGCTGAGGCTTCTCTTGGAGTTGAACTCCGAGTTATGACGTGTTTTGGGCGTTCAACTCCGGATCATGACGTTTTTCTGGCGTTTAACTCCAGACAGCAGCATGAACTTGGCGTTCAACGCCAAGTTACGTCGTCAATTTCCGAATAAAGTATAGACTATTATATATTGCTGGAAAGCCCTGGATGTCTACTTTCCAACGCCGTTGAGAGCGCGCCATTTAGAGTTCTGTAGCTCCAGAAAATCCATTTTGAGTGCAGGGAGGTCAGAATCCAACAGCATCAGCAGTCCTTTTGTCAGCCTTTTTCAGAGTTTTGCTCAAGTCCCTCAATTTCAGCCAGAATTTACCTGAAATCACAAACTCATAGTAAAGTCCAGAAATGTGAATTTAACATAAAAACTAATGAAAACATTCCTAAAAGTAGCTTGATCTTACTAAAAACTACCTAAAAACAATGCCAAAAAGCGTATAAATTATCCGCTCATCAGATAGATGGCGGCATTCATGAGGATCCGGAAAGTCTAAACCTTGTCTATGGTATTCCGAGTAGGATTCTGGGATTGAATGACTGTGACGAGCTTCAAACTCCTGAAGGCTGGGCGTAATGACAAGCACAAAAGAATCAATGGATTCTATTCCAATCTGATTGAGAACCGACAGATGATTAGCCATGCGAGTGACAGCCGCAGAGGACCATTTTCACTGAGAGGATGTGATGTAGCCACTGACAACGGTGATGCCCTACATACAGCTTGCCATGGAAAGGAGTAAGAAGGATTGAGTTGAAGCAGTAGGAGGGCAGGCGTCCTTGAGCCTTACAGTATCTCCATATGCTTATCTGAAATTCCCACCAATGAATCTGCATAAGTGTTCTATCCCTTTTATTATATCATCTATTTTCTTATTTCTATTTTCGAACCCATAAACAATTTTACTCTGCCTAACTGAGATTTACAAGGTGACCATAGCTTGCTTCATACCAACAATCTCTGTGGGATCGACCCTTACTCACGTAAGGTTTATTACTTGGACGACCCAGTACACTTGCTGGTTAGTTGAACGGAGTTGTGAAGTCAACCAGTGCCATAATAATGATTCCTCTCAAAATAGTTAGAACATGGATCACAATTTCGTCCACCAAGTTTTTGGCGCCGTTGCCGGGGATTGTTCGAGTATGGACAACTGACGGTTCATCTTGTTGCCCAGATTAGGTAATTTTCTTTTCAAAAAGTTTTCTAAAATCTTTCAAAAATATTTTTTTATTATTTTCGTTTTTTTTAATATAATTTTCGAAAAAAAAATAATAAAAATACAAAAAAATCATAAAATCATAAAAAAAAACCAAAAATATTTTGTGTTTCTTGTTTGAGTCTTGAGTCAATTTTTAAGTTTGGTGTCAATTGCATGCTTTAAAAATTTTTCTTGCATTTTTCGAAAATCCCATGCATTCATAGTGTTCTTCATGATCTTCAAGCTGTTCTTGATAAGTCCTCTTGTTTGATCTTGATGATTTCTTGTTTTGTGTCTTTTCTTGTTTTTCATGTGCATCTTTGCATTCATATTTTCCATGCATTAAAGATTTCTAAGTTTGGTGTCTTGCATGTTTTCTTTGCATCAAAAAAATTTTTCAAAAATATGTTCTTGATGTTCATCATGATCTTCAAAGTGTTCTTGGTGTTCATCTTGACATTCATAGCATTCTTGCATGCATTCATTGTTTTGATCTAAAAATTTCATGCATTGAGCATTTTTGTTGTTTCTCTCTCTCATAATTCAAAATTCAAAAATAAAAAAAAAATATCTTTTCCTTATTTCCCTCCGAAATTTCGAAATTTTGGGGTTGACTTGGTCAAAAATTTTCAAAATTAGTTGTTTCTTACAAGTCAAGTCAAAATATCAATTTTAAAAATCTTATCTTTTTCAAAATCTTTTTCAAAAATCATATCTTTTTCATTTTTTTCTATTTTTCAAAAATTTCAAAAACATTTTTCAAATTATTTTCAAAATCTTTTCCTTATCTTTACATTATATTTTCGAAAATTCACTAATAATTAATGTGATTGGGTCAAAAATTTGAAGTTTGTTACTTTCTTGTTAAGAAAGGTTCAATCTTTAAGTTCTAGAATCTTATCTTGTAGTTTCTTGTTAGTGAAGTAAACAATTTCAAAATTTTTGAATTAAATCTTTTTTTTGTTTTATCTTTTATTTTATCTTTTTCAAAAAAATTTTATCTTTTTCAAAATTTGATTTCAAAATATCTTATCTAACTTACTATCTTTTTATCTTTTTCAAACTTGATTTCAAATCTTTTTCAATCAACTAACTAACTTCTTGTTTGTTTCTTATCTTTTTCAAAACCACCTAACTACTTCTCCCTCTTCTATTTTCGAAAATATCTCTTTCTTTTTCAAAAATTCTTTTTAATTAATTAATTGTTTCATGTTTTAATTTTAATTACATTTTATCTCTAAATTTTTGAAAATCACTAACTCCTTTTCAAAATTATTTTCGAATTTTCTCTTCTCTTTTCTTCTTCTATTTAATTATTTAATTACTAACACTTCTCTTCACCTCTCTTCATCCAAAAATCCGAACCTCCTTCTTCATTCTTCTACCCCCTTCTTTTTCTACTAACATAAAGGAATCTCTATACTGTGACATAGAGGATTCCTCTTTCTTCTTCTTGTTTTCTTCTCTTTCATATGAGCAGGAACAGGGATAAAGGCACTCTTATTGAATTAGATCCAGAACCTGAAAGGACTCTGAAGAGAAAATTAAGAGAAGCTAAATTACAACAATCCAGAAACAACCTTTCAGAAATTTTCGAACAAGAGAAGGAGATGGCAGCCGAAAATAATAATAATGCAAGGAGAATGCTTGGAGACTTCACAAAACCAACGTCCAAGTTTGATGGAAGAAGCATCTCCATTCCTGCCATTGGAGCCAATAACTTTGAGCTGAAACCTCAGCTAGTTGCTTTAATGCAACAAAACTGCAAGTTTTATGGACTTCCATCTAAAGATCCTTATCAGTTTTTAACTGAGTTCTTGCAGATCTGTGAGACTGTAAAGACGAATGGGGTTGATCCTGAAGTCTACAGACTCATGCTTTTCCCTTTTGCTGTAAGAGACAGAGCTAGAATATGGTTGGATTCACAACCTAAGGATAGCCTGGACTCATGGGATAAGCTGGTCACTGCCTTCTTGGATAAATTCTTTCCTCCTCAAAAGCTGAGCAAGCTGAGAGTGGATGTTCAAACCTTCAAACAAAAAGATGGTGAATCCCTCTATGAAGCTTGGGAAAGATACAAGCAGCTGACCAAAAGATGTCCATCTGACATGTTTTCAGAATGGACCATATTGGACATATTCTATTATGGCCTCTCTGAATTTTCGAAAATGTCATTGGACCATTCTGCAGGTGGATCTATTCACCTGAAGAAAACGCCTGAAGAGGCTCAAGAGCTCATTGACATGGTTGCAAACAACCAGTTCATGTATACTTCTAAAAGGAATTCCGTAAACAATGGGATACCTCAAAAGAAAGGAGTTCTTGAAATTGATGCTCTGAATGCCATATTGGCTCAGAACAAGGTGTTGACTCAACAGGTCAACATGATCTCTCAAAATCTGAATGGATTGCAACATGCATCCAACAGTACTAGAGAGGCAGCTTCTGAAGAAGCTTATGATCCTGAGAACCCTACCATGGCAGAGGTTAATTACATGGGTGAACCTTATGGAAACACCTATAACTCATCATGGAGAAATCATCCAAATTTCTCATGGAAGGATCAACAAAAACCTCAACAAGGTTTTAACAATGGTGGACGCAACAGGCTGGGCAATAGTAAGCCATATCCATCATCTTCTCTGCAACAGACAGAGAATTCTGAACAAAACACTTCTAATTTAGCCAATGTAGTCTCTGATCTGTCAAAGGCCACTTTCAGTTTCATGAATGAAACAAGATCCTCCATTAGTAATCTGGAGGCACAAGTGGGCCAGCTGAGTAAGAAAGTCATTGAGACTCCTCCCAGTATTCTCCCAAGCAATACAGAAGAGAATCCAAAAGGAGAGTGCAAAAGCCATTGACATAGTCAAAATGGCCGAATGCACAAGGGAGGAGGAGGACGAAAATCCTAGTGAGGAAGACCTCCTGGGACGTCCCTCAAGCAAGAAGGAGTTTCCTATTAAGGATCCAAAGGAGTCTTAGGCTCATACAGAGACCATAGAGATTCCATTGAATCTCCTTCTGCCATTCATGAGCTCTGAAGACTATTCATCCTCTGAAGAGGATGAAGATGTAACTGGAGAGCAAGTTGCTCAATATTTAGGAGCTATCATGAAGCTGAATGCCAAGTTGTTTGGTAATGAGACTTGGGAAAGTGAACCTCCCTTGCTCATTAATGAACTGGATACTTGGATTTAGAAAATTCTACCTCAAAAGAAACAAGATCCTGGCAAGTTCTTAATACCTTGTACCATAGGCACCATGATCTTTGAAAAAGCTCTGTGTGATCTGGGGTCAGGGATAAATCTAATGCCACTCTCTGTAATGGAGAAGCAGGGGATCATAGAGATACAACCTGCCTTGTTCTCATTACAACTGGCAGACAAGTCATTGAGACAAGCTTATGGAATAGTAGAGGACGTGCTAGTAAAGGTTGAAGGCCTTTACATCCCTGCTGATTTCATAATCTTAGACACTAGGAAGGAAGAGGATGATTGCATCATCTTTGGAAGACCTTTCCTAGCCACAGCAGGAGCTGTGATAGATGTCAACAGAGGAGAATTAGTCCTTCAATTGAATGGGGAATACCTTGTGTTTAAGGCACATGACCATCCCTCTGTGACAGAAGAGAGTAAGCATGAAGAGCTTCTCTCAGTTCAGAGTCAAAAAGAGCCCCCACAGTCAAACTCTAATTTTGGTGTTGTGAGGCCACAACCAAACTCTAAGTTTGGTGTTAAGATCCCATATCCAAACTCTAAGTTTGGTGTGGACAACTATACAACATTGACCTGATCACCTTGTGGCTCCATGAGAGCCACTGTCAAGCTATTGACATTAAAGAAGCGCTTGTTGGGAGGCAACCCAATTTTATTTATCTAATTTTTATTTTATTTTGTTTTATTGTTATTTTGTGTTTTATTAGGTACATGATCATGAGGAGTCACGAAAAAAATCAAAAAAATTAAAAACAGAGTCAAAAACAGAAGAAAAAAATTTTCACCCTGGAGGACGCACAGACTGGCGTTCAACGCCAGTAAGATGCATCTGGCTGGCGTTCAACGCCAGAACAGAGCACCATTCTGGCGCTGAACGCCAGAAACAGGCAACATCCTGACGTTGAACGCCAGGAATGTGCCTAGAGGAGAAAAGCTGGCGCTGAACGCCAGTAACAAGCATGAAACTTGCGTTCAACGCCAGAAACATGCATTACATGGGCGTTGAACGCCCAGAACATGCACCAATGGGCGTTTGAGCGCCAGAATGATGCATGAAGGCATTTTACATGCCTATATGGTGAAGGAATGGTATTTCTTTACACCTCAGGATCCTGTGGACCCCACAGGATCACCTCAGGATCTGTGGACCCCACAGGATCCCCACCTACCATATTCCCACCTTACCTTTTAATCCTAATCACACTCTCCTAATCCTAAATCTCATTCTTCCTATTCCCCATGTCACACTTCCCAACACCCATCACCAATCACTTCAATTCCTCTTCCCAATTCCCCCATTCACCATTCACATCACCCCACTCTTCCCCATAAACCCCACCTACCTTCATAAAATTCAAATTCAATTTCCCACCCATTCCCACCCAAATTGGCCGAACACCCACCCTCCCCTCTCCCTATAAATACCCTTCCCTTCTACTTCATTTTCACACAACACAACCCCTTCTTCTCCCACATAGCCAAACCTACCTCTCTCCATCTCTTCCATATTTTCTTCTTCTTCTTCTACTCTTCTTTTCTTTTTTTTGCTCGAGGACGAGCTAAATTTTAAGTTTGGTGTGGTAAAAAGCATAAGCTTTTTGTTTTTCCATTACCAATGGCACCTAAGGCCGGAGTATCCTCTAGAAAAGGAAAAGGGAAGACAAAAGCTTCCACCTCCGAGTCATGGGAGATGGAAAGATTCATCTCCAAGAGCCATCAAGACCACTTCTATGATGTTGTGGCAAAGAAGAAGGTGATCCCTGAGGTCCCTTTCAAGCTCAAGAAGAATGAGTATCCGGAGATCCGACATGAAGTTCAAAGAAGAGGTTGGGAAGTCTTAACCAACCCCATGCAACAAGTCGGAATCTTAATGGTTCAAGAGTCCTATGCCAATGCATGGATCACTAGGAACCATGACCAAGGTATGAACCCAAGTCCAAAGAATTATCTCACAATGGTTAGGGGGAAATACTTGGATTTCAGTCCGAAAAATGTAAGGTTGGCATTCTACTTGCCTATGATGCAAGGTGATGAACGCCCCTACACTAGAAGGGTCAACTTTGATCAAAGGTTGGACCAAGTCCTTATGGACATTTGTGTGGAAGGAGCTCAGTGGAAGAGAGACTCCAGAGGCAAGCCAGTCCAACTAAGAAGACTGGACCTCAAGCCTATAGCTAGAGGATGGTTGGAGTTCATTCAACGCTCCATCATCCCTACTAGCAACCGATCTGAAGTTACTGTGGATTGGGCCATCATGATTCATAGCATCATGATTGGAGAGGAAGTAGAAGTTCATGAGGTCATCTCCAATGAAATCTACAAAATAGCTAACAAGCCCTCACCTATGGCACGGCTAGCTTTTCCTCACCTTATTTGCCATCTATGTTACTCAGCTTGAGTTATCATAGAAGGAGATGTCTCCATTGAAGAAGACAAGCCCATCACCAAGAAAAGGATGGAGCAAGCAAGAGAAGCTCCTCACGGTTCTCAAGAGGTACATGAGGAAGCTCATCATTAAGAAATCCCTGAGATGCCTCAAGGGATGCACTTTCCTCCAAACAACTATTGGGAGCAACTCAACACTTCTTTAGAAGGTTTGAGTCATAATGTGGAACAATTAATGGTGGAACATCATGAGCACTCCATCATTCTCCAAGAAATAAGGGAAGATCAAAGAGCAATGAGGGAAGAGCAACAAAGGCAAGGAAGGGACATAGAAGAGCTAAAGAACATCATTGGTCCTTCAAGCAGAAGACGCCACTAGAGGTGGATTCATTCCTTGTTCTTTATTTCTTTCTGTTTTTCGGTTTTTAATATTGTGTTTATCTATGTTTTGTGTCTTAATTTCATGATCATTAGTATGTAACCATGCCTTAAAGCTATGAATAAAATCCATTACTCCTTCACCTCTCTTAAATGAAAAATGTTTTAATTCAAAAGAACAAGAAATGCATAAATTTCGAAAATAGCTCTTGAATTTAATTTAATTATATTGATGTGGTGACAATACTTTTTGTTTTCTGAATGAATGCTTGAACAGTGCATATGTCTTTTGATCTTGTTGTTTATGAATGTTAAAACTGTTGGCTCTTGAAAGAATGATGAACAAAGAGAAATGTTATTGATGATCTGAAAAATCATGAAATTGATTCTTGAAGCAAGAAAAAGCAGTGAAAAAGAAGAAGCATTCGAGAAAAAAAAAAGGGGAGTATATAGAAAAAGAAGGAGCAGTAGAAAAAGCCAATAGCCCTTAAAACCAAAAGGCAAGGGTAAAAAGGATCCAAGGCTTTGAGCATCAATGGATAGGAGGGCCCAAGGAAATAAAATCCAGGCCTAAGCGGCTAAATCAAAGTTGTCCCTAACCATGTGCTTGTGTCATGAAGGTCCAAGTAAAAAGCTTGAGACTAAGTGGTTAAAGTCGTGATCCAAGGCAAAAGAGTGTGCTTAAGAGCTCTGGACACCACTAACTGGGGACTTTAGCAAAGCTAAGTCACAATCTGAAAAGGTTCACCCAGTTATGTGTCTGTGGCATTTATGTATCCGGTGGTAATACTGGAAAACAAAGTGCTTAGGGCCACGGCCAAGACTCATAAGTAGCTGTGTTCAAGAATCAACATGCTTAACTAAGAAAGTCAATAACACTATCCAAAATTCTAAGTTCCTAAAGAAGCCAATCATTCTGAACTTCAAAGGAAAAAGTGAGATGCCAAAACTATTCAGAAGCAAAAAGCTACAAGTCCCGCTCATTTAATTATAATTAATATTCATTGATATTTCTGAATTTATAGTATATTCTCTTCTTTTTATCCTAATTGATTTTCAGTTGCTTGGGGACAAGCAACAATTTAAGTTTGGTGTTGTGATGAGCGGATAATTTATACGCTTTTTGGCATTGTTTTTAGGTAGTTTTTAGTAAGTTCATGCTACTTTTTGGGATGTTTTCCTTAGTTTTTATGTTAAATTCACATTTCTGGACTTTACTATGAGTTTGTGTGTTTTTCTGTGATTTCAGGTAAATTCTGACTGAAATTGAGGGATTTGAGCAAAACTCTGAAAAAGGCTGACAAAAGGACTGCTGATGCTGTTGGAATCTGACCTCCCTGCACTCGAAATGGATTTTCTGGAGCTACAGAACTCCAATTGGCGCGTTCTCAACGGCGTTGGAAAGTAGACATCTAGGGCTTTCCAGCAATATATAATAGTCCATACTTTATTCGGAAATTGACGACGTAACTTGGCGTTGAACGCCAAGTTCATGCTGCTGTCTGGAGTTAAACGCCAGAAAAACGTCATGATCCGGAGTTGAACGCCCAAAACACGTCATAACTCGGAGTTCAACTCCAAGAGAAGCCTCAGCTCGTGGATTGAACAAGCTCAGCCCAAACATACACCAAGTGGGCCCCGAAAGTGGATTTATGCATCAATTACTTACTCATGTAAACCCTAGGAGCTAGTTTATTATAAATAGAACTTTTTACTATCATAATCGCATCCGGGATTGTATTTTGAGTCTTTGATCATTCGGTCTTGTGACCACATGGGGGCTGGCCATTCGGCCATGCCTGAACCTTTTACTTATGTATTTTCAACGGTGGAGTTTCTGCACACCATAGATTAAGGGTGTGGAGCTCTGCTGTACCTTAAGTATTAATGCAGTTCTATTTTCTTTTATTCAATTCTCTCTCTTATTCTTATTCCAAGATATTCATTCGCACCCAAGAACATGATGAATGTGATGATTAGATAACCCTCATTATCATTCTCACTTATGAACGCACGTGTTTGACAACCACTTCCGTTCTACATGCAACAGAGCTTGAATGTGTATCTCTTAGATTCCCCAACAGAATCTCCGTGGTATAAGTTAGATAGATGGCGGCATTCATGAGGATCCGGAAAGTCTAAACCTTGTCTATGGTATTCCGAGTAAGATTCTGGGATTGAATGACTGTGACGAGCTTCAAACTCCTTAAGGCTGGGCGTGATGACAAGCGCAAAAGAATCAATGGATTCTATTCCAACCTGATTGAGAACCGACAGATGATTAGCCATGCGAGTGACAGCCGCAGAGGACCATTTTCACTGAGAGGATGGGATGTAGCCACTGACAACGGTGATGCCCTACATACAGCTTGCCATGGAAAGGAGTAAGAAGGATTGAGTTGAAGCAGTAGGAGGGCAGGCGTCCTTGAGCCTTACAGTATCTCCATATGCTTATCTAAAATTCCCACCAATGAATCTGCATAAGTGTTCTATCCCTTTTATTATATCATCTATTTTCTTATTTCTATTTTCGAACCCATAAACAATTTTACTCTGCCTAACTGAGATTTACAAGGTGACCATAGCTTGCTTCATACCAACAATCTCTGTGGGATCGACCCTTACTCACGTAAGGTTTATTACTTGGACGACCTAGTACACTTGCTGGTTAGTTGAACGGAGTTGTGAAGTCAACCAGTGCCATAATAATGATTCCTCTCAAAATAGTTAGAACATGGATCACAATTTCGTCCACCAGCACCCATGCAAGCTCGTGAACATTAGTGAACTAACGTCCTTGTCAACGTCACAAAGAGTCACTCCAAACTTGCTTCAACCAAGGCCGAAAGCCCCCATCCAAGTACTTGAAGACCCATTTTGAAGAGGAGAAGAAGAGTATAAATAGAGGAGTTTTTGAACTTGAAGAGAAGGCTCTGAAGGCTAGAGGATTAGAGACTCCAGAGCTCTCTTGGAGGATTAAAGACTCCAGAGAGCTTAGTTTAGGATTTTTTAGTTATGCCCATTTTACATTCTACATCTTTCTTCTTCAATTTAGTTTGTATTAAGTTTAATTCCTTTTATGCCATTTCAATTCATTGCACTTCTACCTTTCTGCCAATTTTACGTTTGAGTTCATATTGCATTCAATTTACTTTCATGCAATTTAAATTTCCTGCAAGTGTTCTTAGAGCGATGATCAACTAAACCCCAACATCATTAGGGAAGGAGCTCTATTATAATTCACATGATTGAATGAACATCTTATTCTTCTCAATCCACTTGGGTAGCTAAGAGATAACTTCTATTTTGATTTGATCCATTCACTCTGGAAATGGGGTTTGGATCCATTGAATTTTCATGTGAGCCTCGGAAGGGGAATCATGGAAATTAGAACCGAAGCTCTATCTCTCACAACTCTCTTGATCAACACCATTCAGGAGGAATTGAGCTCTTGAGATTTAGTGTGGCTTATAGATTAGAGACATGCACTTAACCTATTCTCATGACAATTGGAGCAAGGAATTGGCAAGATTGATTGTGATTAGAGAGATTGGATTGCCAAGGAATTGGGATCCAATCAATTATAATCTGCCATAGATCTACTCATATGATTGAGCAGGGATTTGACACCCATTGATTCATGATGGATTATGATATCTCCAACCCCTAACGAATTTTTCTCTCTGTTATTCTTCATTTTGCAAAATTGCTTTTATTTACTGCTTTCTTTAGATTCCCAGCACCTAATTCCCATTTACTTTTCATGCAATTTACTTTCTGTTGTCATTTACATTCTTGCTTGTTATTTAGATTTCTTGCTCTTTTTATTTCTTGCTCTTTATGTTTCAGTTATTTAGTTCCTTGCCATTTACGTTTCAAGCAATTAACATTCAACACTTTAGATTTCTTGCAATTTACATTCCGTTAAATCAATTTCACCAAACACCTTTCAATATTAGCTTGAATAGACTCATCACCTCACTAAAGTTGCTTGATCCATCAATCCCTGTGGGATCGACCTCACTCTCGTGAGTTTTACTACTTGATGCGACCCGGTATACTTGCTGGTAGTTTGAGCGGACGCGTTTCCCGCCATTTGAGCCTCGGAATGGGAATCATGGGCATTAGAATTGGAGCTCTATCCTTCACAATTCCCTTGACCAACACTATTTTGGAGGAATTGAGGTCTTGAGAATTTATGTGGCTTATGGATAAGAGAACATGCTTAACCTCTTCTCATGACAATTAGATCAAGGAATTGGCAAGATTGATTGTGATTAGAGAGATTCGGTTGCCAAGGAATTAGGATCCAATCAATTACAATTTGCCATAGATCTACTCATATGATTGAGAATGAAGTTGAGACCCATTTGATTCATGATGGATTATGATATCTCCAATCCCTAATGAATCTTTCTCTTTCATTTTCTTCAATTTAAATTACATTGAATTCACTTTAATTGCTTTGATTTACTGCTTTCTTGATTCCCAGTACCCAAGACCCCTTTATTTTTCATGCACTTTAAGTTTCTATATCCATTTACATTTTTTCCTTTACTTTCTTGCAATTTAAGATTCAAGTCATTTACATTTCTTACAGTTTAAGATTCAGCCCATTTACATTTTCTGCCATTTAAGTTTCTATCATTTACTCTTTCAGCATTTATTTCTCTAGTACTTTACATTTCATGCCATTTAAGTTTCTGTCATTTACTTTCCAGCATTTATTTTCTTGCAATTTATATTCTGTTAAATCAATTTCACCAAACTCCCTTTAATATTAGCTTGATTAGACTCATCACCCAACTAAAATTGCTTGATCTATCAATCTCTGTGGGCTCGACCTCACTCTTGTGAGTTTTACTACTTGATGCGACTCAGTATCCTTGCCGGTAGTTTGTGCAGATGTGAATTCCTGCGCATTAACCTCCCAGCTGATTTTGTTATTCATGACACTAGGGAGGACAAGGATGAGTCCATCATCCTTGGAAGGCCATTCCTTGTCGCCAGAAGAGCCATGATTGATGTAGAAAGAGGAGAACTACTTCTACAGCTAAATGAGGATTGTCTTGTGTTCAAAGTTCATAAATCTCACTCTACAACAGTTAGAGAAGGCACAATAGACAAGCACTTGGTGCTTCCAACACTTCTCTCAGTACAGAGCCTAACAGATCCCTCATACACCAACTCTAAGTTTGGTGTGGGGCAACCATCATCATGCCCTAAGAAGGACGGCAGAAAAAAGAAAGTGCCTAAAGGCTGGAGGGGAAAGAAGATCCCCACTGAGGACCTCTCACCTGGAATGAGAGTGATCTTCACTGACAGTCCAATCATTCCACTCACTGTGAATAGAATCCTGTCTCTAGAACACATAGAACTCATCCATGAGAGCATAGGAAGAAAGTTCACTGTAAGGGATGAAATTTTGAGCCCCTATCATTCTCCCTAAGGGAGCTGTCCGTTGATTAGCGGATATTTTATACGCTTTTTGGCATCATTTTCATATTGTTTTAGTTATATTTTGTGTAAGTTTTATTATATTTTCATAGGTTTTAGTGCAAAATTTACATTTTTTGGATTCTACTTTGAGTTGTTGTGTTTTGTGATGATTTCAGGTAATTTTTATCTAAAACTGAAGTGTTTTGGCACAGTCTGATTTAGAGGCGAGGAAAGCGTAGCAGATGCTGTCAGATTCTGACCTCCATGCACTCAAAGGAGAATTTCTAGAGTTACAAAGGTCTAAATGACGTGCTCTTAACAGCTCTAGAAAGCTAACTTATAGAGCTTTCCATCAATATATAATTGTTTATACTCTTTTTCAAAGGATCTTGGCCATATTTGGTGTTGAATACCCAAGAACTACCCTCTTTCTGGCGTTCAACTCCCAAAGGAGACCCAAGCCTGCGTTGAACGCCCAAACACCCCCTTTCTTGTGTTCAACCCCACCAAGAAGCATAAAGCAGCATGGATTAACCCCCCCTAATGGGTGTTCAATGCCCATTCCTCAAGTTGGCGCCAAGCTCAGCCCAAGCACTCAACCAAAGTGGGCCCAAGAGTGGACTTTCGCACCTCTAGTCTAGTCTGTCATATTTTTTTACTTCATAGTTATTACGTTATTGTATATAGAAGAAGATCACCCTTGTTTAGGATCTTCTTCCATGATGAGTGGATAATTTATACGCTTTTTGGCATTGTTTTTAAGTAGTTTTTAGTATATAATTAGTAGTTTTTATGCAAAAATCACATTTCTGGACTTTACTATGAGTTTGTGTAACTTTCTGTGATTTCAAGTATTTTCTGGCTGAAATCGAGGGGCCTGAGCAAAAATCTGATTCAGAGGCTGAAAAAAAGCTGTAGATGCTGTTAGATTCTGACCTCCCTACACTCGAAGTGGATTTTCTGGAGCTACAGAAGTCCAATTGGCATGCTCTCAATTGTGTTGGAAAGTAGACATCTTGGGCTTCCCAAAAATGTCTAGTAGTCCATACATTTTTCGAGATTTGATGGCCCAAACTAGTGTTCCAAGTCAGCATAAAAATTCTAGTGTAAAACACCCAAACTGGCATAAAAGCTGGAGTTAAACGCCCAAACTGGCACCAGAGCTGGCGTTTAACTCCAAGAGAAGCCTATGCACATGAAAGCTTCAATGCTCAACTCAAGCACACACCAAGTAGGCCCCGGAAGGGGATTTCTGCATCATTTACTTATTTCTGTAAATCCTAGGTTACTAGTTCTCTATAAATAGGACATTTTACTATTGTATTTTCATCTTTGAATCTTTAAATCTTTGGACGTTTAGTCCTTAGACCTAGGTCTTAGTTATTCTGGTTCCCTCTCTGGAGCCGAAACCAAAGAACACCATTATCACTTATGTATTTTCAACGGTGGAGTTTCTACACACCATAGATTAAGGTGTGGAGCTCTGCTGTTTCTCGAGTATTAATGCAAATACTATTGTTCTTCTATTCAATTCATGCTTATTCTTATTCTAAGATATCCATTCACACACAAGAACATGATGAATGTGATGATTATGTAACACTCATCACCATTCTCACTTGTGAACGCGTGATTGACAACCACTTCCGTTCTACATGAAGACAAACTTGAATGTATATCTCTTGGGTTTCTAATCAATGATTCACATCGACTCCCCTCTGACAATGGGGTATCTAAATCCGAGATAAGAATCTTCATGGTATAAGCTAGAATCAATCGGCAGCATTCTTAAGATTCGAAAAGTCTAAACCTTGTCTGTGGTATTCCGAGTAGGATCTGGGATGGGGTGACTGTGACGCGCTACAAACTCGTGACTGTAGGGCGTGGTGACAGAGACAAAACGATAGTAAATCCTATTCCTACACGATCGAGAACCAATAGCTGATTAGCCATACGATATCTGTGCATGGTATTTTTCATCCGAGACGAGCAATTTGACACATGATTAGCCGTACAGAAACCGTAGAGGACCATTTTCACTGAGAAGATGGGAAGTAGCCATTGACAACAGTGACACCCTACATACAGCTTTCCATAGAAAGGAGTATGAAGGATTGGATGAAGGCAGTAGGAAAGCAGAGATTCAGAAGGAACAACGCATCTCCAAACGCTTATCTGAAATTCCCACCAATGAATTACATAAGTATCTCTATCTTTATTTTATGTTTTATTTATCTTTTAACTTATCAAACTCTATAACCATTTGAATTTGCCTGACTGAGATTGACAAGGTGACCATAGCTTGCTTCAAGTCGAAAATCTCTGTGGGATCGACCCTTACTCACGTAAGGTTTATTACTTGGACGACCCAGTGCACTTGCTGGTTAGTTGTGCGAAGTTGTGAAAGAGAGTTGATATTACAATTGTGCGTACCAAGTTATTGGCGCCATTGAGATCACAATTTCGTGCACCAAGTTTTTGGCGCTGTTGCTGGGGATTGTTCGAGTTTGGACAATTGACGGTTCATCTTGTTGCTCAGATTGGGTAATTTTCTTTTTATTTTAACCTTTATTTTATTTCCAAAAAGTTTTCAAAAATCTTTCAAAGATTTTCTTCTTTTTCGTTTTTCCAAAATAATTTTCGAAAAATCCAAAAAAATTTTATAAAATCATAAAATAAAAAAAAATATTTTTGTGTCTTTTGTTGTTTTTCATATGCATTTTTGCATTGATAGTGTCTAAACATGAAAAATCTCTAAGTTTGGTGTCTTGCATGTTTTTCTTTTCTTGAAAATTTTTCAAAAATAAGTCTTGATGTTCATCTTGATCTTCAAAGTGTTTTTGGTGTTCATCTTGACATTCATAGTGTTCTTGCATGCATCATTTGTTTTAATCCAAAATTTTTATGTGTTGAGTCATTTTGTGGTTTTTCTCTCTCCTCATTAAAAATTCAAAAATAAAAAAATATCTTTCCCTTATTTCTCTCATAAATTTCAAAATCTTTGGGTTGACTTAGTCATAAAATTTTAAAATAAGTTGTTTCTTGTTAGTCAAGTCAAGATTTCATTTTTAAAAATCTTATCTTTCCAAATCTTTTTCAAAAATCAAATCTTTTTCATTTTTTTCTTAATATTTTTGAAAATTTTAAAAATTGATTTTCAAAATCTTTTTCTTAATTTCATTTCAAAATTTCGAAAACTTTACTAGCAACTAATGTGATCGATTAAAAAATTTGAAGTTTGTTACTTTCTTGTTAAGAAAGGTTCAATCTTTAAATTCTTGAATAATATCTTTTAGTTTCTTGTTAGTCAAGTAATCAATTTTAATTTTAAAAATCAAATCTTTCTAAATTTCTTTTTCAAATCTTTTTCAAAATAAATTTCAATCATATCTTTTTTTATCATATCTTTTCAATCATATCTTTCTCAATCAAATCTTTTCAATCATATCTTTTTCAAAAATTTGATTTCAAAAATCTTTTCTAACTTCCTATCTTTTCAAAATTGATTTTCAAATCTCTTTCAACTAACTAATTGACTTTTTTTGTTTGTTTTACTATTTCTTATCTTTTACAAAACTACCTAACTACTTTTCTCTCTCTAATTTTCGAAAACCACCTTGCTCTTTTTCAAAATTCTTTTAATTAACTAATTGTTTCAAATTTTAATTTTAATTTTATTTCTTCTCTTAATTTTCGAAAATCACTAACCATTTTTCAAAAACAATTTTCGAAATTCTCTCCCTCTCATCTTCTTCAATTTATTTATTTATTTATTTACTAATACTTCTCTTCATCTTAAAATTCAAACCCTCTCTTCCTCTCTGTGTTCAAATTTTTCTCTTCTCTTTCTTCTATTCTTCTCTTCTTCTACTCACATAAAGGAATCTCTATACTGTGACATAGAGGATTCCATACTTTCTTTGTTTTCTTTTCTCTCATATGAGCAGGAACAAGGAAAAAGGCATTCTTATTGAAGCTGATCCTGAACCGAAAGCACCTTGAAGAGGAAGCTAAGACCAGCTAAAGCACAGTACTCTGAAGAGGACCTAACTAAAAGTTTTGAACAGAAAAAGGATATGGCAGCTGAACCCAATAACAACAATGCAAGGAAGATGCTTGGTGACTTTATTGCACCAAATTCCAACTTCCATAGAAGAAGCATCTCAATCCCTGCCATTGGAGCAAACAATTTTGAGCTAAAGCCTCAATTAGTTTATCTGATGCAAAAGAATTGCAAGTTTCATGAACTTCCATCAGAATATCCTTTTCAGTTCTTAACTAAATTTTCGCAGATCTGTGATACTGTTAAGACCAATAGAGTTGATCTCGAGGTCTACAAGCTTATGCTTTTTCCTTTGGCTGTAAGAGACAGAGCTAGAACATGGTTGGACTCTCAACCTAGAGATAGTATGAACTCTTGGGATAAGCTGGTCACGGCTTTCTTAGCCAAGTTCTTTCCTCCTCAAAAGCTGAGCAAGCTTAGAGTGGATGTTCAAACCTTCAGCTAGAAAGAAGGTGAATCCCTCTATGAAGCTTGGGAGAGATACAAGCAACTGACCAAAAAGTGTCCTTCTGACATGCTTTCATAATGGACCATCCTGGATATATTTTATGATGGTCTGTCTGAATTGTCTAAGATGTCATTGGACCATTCTGCAGGTGCATCTATTCACCTGAAGAAAATGCCTATAGAAGCTCATGAACTCATTGACATGGTTGCAAATAACCAGTTCATGTACACTTCTGAAGGGAATCATATGAGTAATGGGATGCTTCAGAGGAAGGAAGTTCTTGAAATTGATGCTCTAAATGCCATATTAGCTCAGAATAAAATGTTGACTCAACAAGTCAATATGATTTCTCAGAGTCTGAATGGATTGCAAAATGCATGCAACAGTACTAAAGAAGCATCTTCTAAAGAAGAAGCTTATGATCCTGAGAACCCTACAATGGCAGAGGTGAATTACATGGTGAAGCCTATGAAAACACCTATAATTCCTCATGGAAAAATCATCCAAATTTCTCATGGAAGGATCAACAAAAGCCCCAACAAGGCTTTAATAATGGTGGAAGAAATAGGTTTAGCAATAGCAAGCCTTTTTCATCATCCTCTCAACAACAGACAGAGAAATCTGAGCAGAGCCCCTCTACCTTAGCAAATATAGTCTCTGATCTATCTAAGGCCACTCTATGTTTCATGAATGAAACAAGGTCCTCCATTAGAAATTTGGAGGCACAGGTCGGCCAGCTGAGTAAAAGAGTCACTGAAACTCCTTCTAGTACTCTCCCAAGCAATACAGAAGAGAATCCAAAAAGAGAGTGCAAGGCCATAACCTTACTTGGTGTGGCCGAACCTAGAGAGGAAGAGGAGGACGTGAATCCCAGTGAGGAAGACCTCATGGGACGTCCTCTGGACAAAAAGGAGTTCCCAATTGAGGAACCTAAAGAATCTGAGGCTCATCTAGAGACCATAGAGATTCCATTGTGAGGTTCACGATATATTCTCTTCTTTTTATCCTATTTGATTTTTAGTTGCTTGGGGACAAGCAACAATTTATGTTTGGTGTTGTGATGAGCGGATAATTTATACGCTTTTTGGCATTGTTTTTACATAGTTTTTAGTTTGATTTAGTTAGTTTTTAGTATATTTTTATTAGTTTTTAAGCAAAATTCACATTTCTAGACTTTACTATGAGTTTGTGTATTTTTCTATGATTTCAGGTATTTTCTAGCAGAAATTGAGGGACCTGAGCAAAAATCTGATTCAGAGGCTGAAAAAGGACTGCTGATGCTGATGGATACTGACCTCCCTGCACTCGAAATGGATTATTTGGAGCTATAGAAATCCAAATGGCACGCTCTTAATTGCGTTGGAAAGTAGACATCCAGGGCTTTCCAGCAATATATAATCATTTATACTTTGCTCAAGTTTTGACGACGTAAACTGGCGTTCAACGCCAGCTTTCTGCCCTATTATGGCGTTAAACGCCAGAAACAAGTTACAAACTGGCGTTTAACTCCAAGGAAGACCTCTACACGTGAAACCTTCAATGCTCAGCCCAAGCACACACCAAGTGAGCCCGGAAGTGGTTTTCTGCATCATTTACTCATTTCTGTAACCCTAGTAACTATTTTAGTATAAATAGAATTTTTTACTATTGTACTAGGGGTTTTTTCCCTATTTCCAAATTCATATGCCATTTGGAGAGGCTGGCCATTCGGCCATGCCTAGACCTTGTACTTATGTATTTTCAACGGTGGAGTTTCTACACACCATAGATTAAGGTGTGGAGCTCTACTGTTCCTCGAGTATTAATGCAAAGTACTATTGTTCTTCTATTCAATTCATGCTTATTCTTATTCTAAGATATCCATTCGCACACAAGAACATGATGAATGTGATGATTATGTGACACTCATCACCATTCACACTTATGAACGCGTGATTGACAACCACTTCCGTTCTACATGAAGACAAGCTTGAATGTTTATCTATTGGGTTTCTAATAAACGATTCACATCGACTCCCCTCTGACAATGGAGCATCTGAATCCGAGATCAGAACTAGAATCAATTGGTAGCATTCTTGAGATCCGGAAAGTCTAAACCTTGTCTGTGGTATTCCGAGTAGGATCTGGGATGGGATGACTATGACGCGCTTCAAACTCGCGACTGTAGGGCATGGTGACAGACGCAAAAGGATAGTAAATCCTATTTCTACACGATCGAGAACCAATAGCTGATTAGGCATACGATATTTGTGCATGGTATTTTTCATCCGAGATAAGCAATCTGACAGTTGATTAGTCGTACAGAAACCATAGAGAACCATTTTCACTGAGAGGACGGGAAGTAGCCATTGACAATGGTGACACCCTACATACAGCTTGCCATAGAAAGGAGTATGAAGAATTGGATGAAGGCAGTAGGAAAGCAGAGATTCAGAAGGAACAACGCATCTCCAGACGCTTATCTAAAATTCCTACCAATGAATTACATAAGTATCTCTATCTTTATTTTATGTTTTATTTATCTTTTAACTTATTAAAACTCTATAACCATTTGAATCTTCCTGACTGAGATTGACAAGGTGACCATAGCTTGCTTCAAGCCAACAATCTCCATAGGATCGACCCTTACTCACGTAAGGTTTATTACTTGGACGACCCAGTGCACTTGCTGGTTAGTTGTGCGAAGTTGTGAAAAATAGTTGAGATTACAATTGTGCGTACCAAGTTTTTGGTGCCATTGAGATCACAATTTCGTGCACCAGCAATCCTTTCCTGGCCATAGCAAAAGCTGTGATTGATGTTGACAGAGGAGAGTTGGTCCTTCAATTGAATCAGGACTACCTTGTATTAAAGGCTCAAGGTTCTCCTTCTGTACACATGGAGAAGAAGAATGAAAAGCTTCTCTCAATACAGAATCAAACAAAGCCCCCACATTCAAACCCTAAGTTTGGTGTTGGGAGACCACAACCAAACTCTAAGTTTGGTGTTGTGAGGCCATAACCATACTCTGATTATCTATGAGGCTCCATGAGAGCTCACTGTCAAGCTATTGACATTAAAGAAGCGCTTATTGGGAGGCTGATGAGCAGATAATTTATACGCTTTTTGACATTATTTTTAGTATATTTTTAGTATGTTTTAGTTAGTTTTTATTATGTTTTTATTAGTTTTTAATTAAAAATCACATTTCTAGACTTTACTATGAGTTTGTGTGGTTTTTTTGTGATTTCAGGTATTTTCTGGCTGAAATTGAGGGACCTGAGCAAAAATCTGATTCAGAGGCTGAAAAAGGACTGCAGATGCTGTTGGATTCTGACCTCCCTGCACTCGAAGTGGATTTTCTGGAGCTACAGAAACCCAATTGGCGCGCTCTCAATTGCGTTGGAAAGTAGACATCTTGGAATTTCCAGCAATATATAATAGTCTATACTTTGCCCAAGAATTAATGGCCCAAACCGGCGTTCCAAATCAGCTTCAGAATTCCCGGCGTTTAACACCGGAACTGGCACAAAAGTTGGAGTTAACCGCCCAAACTGGCACAAAAGCTGGCGTTTAACTCCAGAAAAAGTCTCTACACATGAAAGCTTCAATTCTCAGCCCAAGCACACACCAAGTGGACCCCGAAAGTGAATTTTTACGTCATTTACTCATTCTTGTAAACCCTAGGTCACTAGTTCACTATAAATAGGACTTTTTGCTATTGTATCTTCACCTCATGACACTTTACACGTTTCATATTGTATCTTCTACGGCATGAGTCTCTAAACCCCATGGTTGGGGGTGAGGAGCTCTGTTGTGTCTTGATGAATTAATGCAATTACTACTGTTTTTCATTCAATCACGCTTGCTTCTATTCTAAGATACCACTTGTTCTTTAACCTGATGAATGTGATGATCCGTGACACTCATCACCATTCTCACCTATGAACATGTGCCTGACAACCACCTCCGTTCTACCTTCGATTGAGTGTGTATCTCTTGGATTCCTTAATCAGAATCTTCGTGGTATAAGCTAGAATCCATTGGCGGCCATTCTTGAGAATCCGGAAAGTCTAAACATTGTCTGTGGTATTCCGAGTAGGATTCAGGGATTGAATGGCTGTGACGAGCTTCAAACTCGCGAGTGTTGGGCGTAGTGGCAGACGCAAAAGGATCAATGGATCCTATTCCAGCATGATCGAGAATCGACAGATGATTAGCCGTGCGGTGATAGCGTGCGTTGAACATTTTCACTGAGAGGACGGGAGGTAGCCATTGACAACGGTGAAACCCAACATACAGCTTGACATGGAAGGAGCCTTGCGTGCATGAAGAAGAAGACGGTAGGAAAGCAGAGATTTAGAAGATAGAGCATCTCCAAAACCTCAACCTGTTCTCCATTACTGCAAAACAAGTATTTATTTCATGTTCTTTTACTTTTTACAATTAAATCTGAGAATTATTGATATCCTGACTAAGAGTTACAAGATAACCAAAGCTTGCTTCAAGCTGACAATCTCCGTGGGATCGACCCTTACTCACGTAAGGTATTCCTTGGACGACCCAGCGCACTTGCTGGTTAGTTGTGCGGAATTACAAAAGTGTGATTGTGATTTCATGCACCAGAGGCAATCCAATTTTATTTATCTATGTTATTCTATGTTTTCTTTAGGTTGATGATCATGTGGAGTCACAAAAACAAATGCAAAAATTAAAGCAAAATCAAAACCAGCATTAAAAACAGCACACCCTGGAAGAAGAGCTTACTGGCGTTTAAACGCCAGTAAGAGTTGCAAAATGGGCGTTAAACGCCCAATCTGGCACCATTCTGGGCGTTTAACGCCAGAAATGGGCACCAGACTGGCGTTTAACGCCAGAACAGGGCACCAAGCTGGCGTTAAATGCCAGGAAAGGTATAAAAGCTGGCATTTAACGCCAGAACAGGGCAGCAGTCTGGCGTTAAATGCCAGAATTGCATTCTAAGGGCATTTTGCATGCCTAAATGGTGCAGGGATGAGAAATCCTTGACACCTCTAGATCTGTGGATCCCACAGGATCCCCACCTACCCCATCTCTCTCTCTCTCTCCCCCTCACACAAATTCATCTCTCAACCCCAAATACCCCTCACCAATCAAATCCTATACTCTTCCCTATATTCTCTTCACCAATCACCTCCATCCCTCTTCCCCAAAAACCCCACCTACCTCACTTTTCAAATTCAAACACTTTTCCCTCCCAAACCAAACCCCAAATACATGAACCTACCTCTTCCCCCCACTCCTATATAAACCCCTCATCCCTCCTTCAATTTTACACATCACAAACACTACTTCTACCCCTTGGTCGAACTACATTCCACCCTCCATCGCCTCTATTTTCTTCTTCTTCCCCTTCTTTCCTTCTTCTTTTGCTCGAGGACGAGCAAACCTTTTAAGTTTGGTGTGGTAAAAGCATTACTTTTTGTTTTTCTATAACCATTTATGGCACCTAAGGCCGGAGAAACCTCTAGAAAGAGGAAAGGGAAGGCAAAAGCTTCCACCTCTGAGTCATAGAAGATGGAGAGATTCATCTCAAAGGTCCATCAAGACCACTTCTATGAAGTTGTGGCCAAGAAGAAGGTGATCCCTGAGGTCCCTTTCATGCTCAAAAGGAATGAGTATCTAGGGATCCGACATGAAATCCGAAGAAGAGGTTGGGAAGTTCTCACCAACCCCATTCAACAAGTCAGAATCTTAATGGTTCAAGAGTTCTATGCCAATTCATGGATCACTAGGAACCATGATCAAAGTATAAACCCGAATCTAAAGAATTGGCTTACAATGGTTCGGGGGAAATACTTAGATTTCAGTCTGGAAAATGTAAGGTTGGCATTCAACTTGCCAATGACGCAAGAAAATGCACGCCCCTACACTAGAAGGGTCAACTTTAATCAAAGGTTGGACTAAGTCCTAATGGACATATGTGTCGAAAGAGCTCAGTGGAAAAGAGACTCCAAAGGCAAGCCGGTTCAATTGAGAAGGCATGACCTTAAACCCGTGGCTAGAGGATAGCTAGAGTTCATCCAACGCTCTATTATTCCTACTAGCAACCAGTCCGAAGTAACTGTGGATCCGGCTATCAAGATCTATAGTATCATGATTGGAGAGGAAGTGGAAGTTCATGAGATCATACCTCTAGAACTATACAAGGTTACTGACAAACCTTCCACTTTGGCAAGGTTAGCCTTTCCTCATCTCATTTGTCACCTATGCAGTTTAGCTGGAATTGTCATAGAAGAAGACATCCTCATTGAAGAGGACAAGCCCATCACTAAAAAGGGGATGGAGCAAATAAGAGAGCCCATTCATAGACCTCAACAAGAGCATGAGGAAGTTCCTCATTAAGAAATTCCTGAGATGCCTCAATGGATGCATTTTTCTCCACACAACTATTAGGAGCAACTCAACACCTCTTTGGGAGATTTGATTTCCAATATGGAGCAACTAAGGATGGAGCACCAAGAGCACTCCATTATTCTCCATGAAATTAGAGAGGATCAAATAGCCATGAGGGAAGAGCAACAAAGGCAAGGAAGAGACATAGAGTAGCTCAGGTCTAAGGTCCCACATCGGTTAGGGAGGGGAATGAAACATGCCTTATAAGAGTGTGGATACCTCTCCCTAGCATGATGCGTTTTGACGAGTGAGTGTGGGGGGATTCAGCTATCATCCCTATCGTCAAAGACAAAATCGTGAGGCCTTGTGTGCCAAATCAGACAATATCGTGCTAGCGGGTGGTCTGGGCTGTTACAGATGGTATCAAAGACGGAACCCGGATCGATGTGCCAGCGAGGGCACTGGACTCACTTAGGGGGTAGATTATAAGGTCCCACATTGGTTGGGGAGGGGAACGAAGCATGCCTTATAAGAGTGTGGATACCTCTCCCTAGCATGACGCGTTTTGATGAGTGAGTGTGAGGGGGCTTCAGCTATCATCCCTATCGTCAAAGGCAAAACTGTGAGGCCTTGTGTGCCAAAGCGGACAATATCGTGCTAGCGGGTGGTCTGGGCTGTTACATCAGGCATTCCATTGGATCTTCAAGAGAAAGAACTAGCCGCCATCACTAAAGTGGATCCGTTCTTTAATTTCCTTGTTTTTATTTTTCTATTTTTTGATTTTTTGCTTTATTTGTTATCTATGTTTGTGCCTTCATTACATGATCATTAGTGTCTAGTGTCGATGCCTTAAAGCTATGAATAACTCCATGAATCCTTCACCTCTCTTAAATGAAAAATGTTCCTAGTTACAAAAGAACAAGAAGTACTTGAATTTCAAATTTTATCTTGATGTTAGTTTAATTATTTTGATGTGGTGGCAATACTTTTTGTTTTTCTAAATGAATGCTTGAACAGTGCATATTTTTTATAGTGAAGTTTATGAATGATAAAATTGTTGGCTCTTGAAAGAATGATGAACAAAGAGAAGTGTTATTGATAATCTGAAAAATCATGAAATTGATTCTTGAAGTAAGAAAAAGCAGTGAATAACAAAGCTTGAAAAAAAAGAAAAAAAATGGCGAAAAAAAAAGAGAGAAAGAAAGAAAAAGAGAAAAGCAAGCAGAAAAAGCCAATAGCCCTTTAAATCAAAAGGCAAGGGTAAAAAGGATCCAAGGCTTTGAGCATTAATGGATAAGAGGGCTCAAAGGAATAAAATCCTGGCCTAAGCGGCTAAATCAAGCTGTCCCTAACCATGTGCTTGTGGCATGCAGGTCCAAGTGAAAAGCTTGAGACTTAGTGGTTAAAGTTGTGATCCAAAGCAAAAGAGTGTGCTTAAGAACTCTGGACACCTCTAATTGGGGGACTTTAGCAAAGCTGAGTCACAATCTGAAAAGGTTCACCTAGTTATGTGTCTGTGGCATTTATGTATCCGGTGGTAATACAGGAAAACAAAGTGCTTAGGGTCACAGCCAAGACTCATAAAGTAGATGTGTTCAAGAATCAATGTACTGAACTAGAAGAATCAACAACACTATCTAAAATTCTGAGTTCCTATAGATGCCAATCATTCTGAATTTCAAAGGATAAAATGAGATGCCAAAACTGTTTAGAAGCAAAAAGCTACTAGCCCCGCTCATCTAATTGGGACTAAGTTTCATTGATATTGTGAGATTCATTGTATATTCTCTTCTTTTTATTCTATTTTGTTTTCAGTTGCTTGGGGACAAGTAACAATTTAAGTTTGGTGTTGTGATGAGCGGATAATTTATACGCTTTTTGGCATTAATTTTAGGTAGTTTTTAATATGATTTAGTTAGTTTTTAGTATATAATTAGTACTTTTTATGCAAAAATCACATTTCTGGACTTTACTATGAGTTTGTGTGTTTTTTTGTGATTTCAGGTATTTTCTGGCTGAAATTGAGGGACCTGAGCAAAAATCTGATTCAGAGGCTGAAAAAGGGCTGCTGATGCTGTTGGATTCTGACCTCCCTGCACTCGAGGTGGATTTTCGGAAGCTACAAAGACCCAATTGACGTATTCTTAATTGCGTTATAAAGTAGACATCTTGGGCTTTCCAATAATGTATAATAGTTTATACTTTTTCGGAGATTTGATGGCCCAAACTGGCGTTCCAAGTCAGCATAAAAATTCTGGCGTAAAACACCCAAACTGGCATAAAAGCTGGAGTTAAACACCCAAACTGGCACCAAAGCTAGCGTTTAACTTCAAGAGAAGCCTATGCACGTGAAAGCTTCAATGCTCAGCCCAAGCACACACCAATTGGGCCCCGGAAGTGGATTTCTACATCATTTACTTGTTTCTGTAAACCCTAGGTTACTAGTTCTCTATAAATATGACCTTTTACTATTGTATTTTCATCTTTGAATCTTTGGATGTTTAGTCCTTAGACCTAGGTCTTGGTTATTTTGGTTCCCTCTCTAGGGCCGAAACCAATGAACACCATTATCACTTATGTATTTCCAATGGTGGAGTTTCTACACCTCATAGATTAAGGTGTGGAGCTGTGTATTCCTCGAGTATTAATGCAAAGTACTATTGTTCTTCTATTCAATTCAAGCTTATTCTTATTCCAAGATATTCATTCGCACACAAGAACATGATGAATGTGATGATCAAGTGACACTCATCACCATTCTCACTTATGAATGCGTGTCTGACAAACACTTCCGTTCTACATGAAAACAAGCTTGAATGCATATCTCTTGGGTCTCTAATCAATGATTCACATCATTTCCCTTCTGACAATGGGGCATCTGAATCTGAGATTAGAACCTTTGTGGTATAGGCTAGAAACAATTGGCAGCATTCCTGAGATCCGAAAAGTCTAAACCTTGTCTGTGGTATTCCGAGTTGGATCTGGGAAGGGATGACTGTGACAAGCTTCAATCTCGCGACTGTGGGGCGCAATGAAAGTGCGCAAAAGGATCATTGGATCTCAATCCAAAACAATCGAGAACCGATAGCTGATTAGCCATGCGGTAGCTGTGCCTAGTATTTTTCATCTGAGACAAGAAATTCGACAGTTGATTAGCCGTACAAAAACCGTATAGGACCATTTTCACTGAGAGGACGGGGGGTAGCCATTGGCAACGGTGATCCCCAACATACAGCTTGCCATGGAAAGGAGTATGAATGATTGAATGAAGGCAGTAGGAAAGCAGAAATTTAGAAGGAATAACGCATCTCCATACGCTCATTTGAAATTCCCACCAATGAACTACATAAGTATCTCTATCTTTATTTTATGTTTATTTATCTTTTAAGTATCAAAACTTCATAACCATTTGAATCTGCTTGACTGAGATTTACAAGATGACCATAGCTTACTTCAAGCTGACAATCTTCGTGGGATCGACCCTTACTCACGTAAGGTATTACTTGGACGACCCAATGCACTTGCTGGTTAGCTGCATGGAGTTGTGAAAAGTGTGAATTATGATTTTGTGTACCATTCCCCCACCCTATTTTTGTTTTACACTACTTTCTATAAGCTATGAGCAACTAACCTCCTATGTTTGGGTTAGGAGCTCTGCTGATTCTCATGGATTAATAATATTACTGTTTCTATTTCAAAACTCATTTGATTCCATTTTCTTGTGCATTTTTGGTCTTCATCTCATGAATTGAGGATGAACCGTGACATTCATCCTTGTTCTACATGGGTTCCATGTGAGTCTTGACCCGGATAGCATTGAACCACAGTTAGAAAGAGCACTCCGAATTCCAAGAGCGTACATGGGTGACTTTGGATAAGTGACATAAAATCCCATTGACCGTGGGTTATTGAGGTCTTTGTGGCATTAAGGCTGGAGTCAGAGAAGCAGCATTCCCTGATCTAGAAGATCCGACCTTGTCTATAGCAATTTAAGTAGGATTGCGAAAGGGAGTGGATTGCTTAGGTCTTTACCTTCGACCATAGTGGGAAGCCATGAGTTAACTTGATGAGAGGACATGAGTTGCTTGTATATGGTGGACTGCTATGGTTTAGAAGAGATTAACTTGATGAGAGGACATGAGTTAATCACTTACGGCTGCCATTGAATGAATCATTCGTTATTGAAGTAGATAGTAAGAAAAGTTAATCCAGAAAGAATATGCATCTTCGAAGTCTTAACTGAATCTCTATTATTGCTTTCAAATTAATCTGGTATTTCGTTTCCTTTAATTTTTGTTTATGCTTTCAAACAAACAACCATCTTTTGGAATCGCCTGGCTAAGATCTACAAGGTAGCGTTTGCTTGCTCAATCTGAGGTATTACTTGGACGACCCAATGCACTTACCGGTTCAGTTGTGTAGAGTTCAATTTCGCGCACCATGTATAACGTAGGACTGGACTTCTAGTGATTACCACTTTCATCCCAGGTGAGAAGTCTTTAGTGGGAATCTTCTTGTTCCTCCAGCCCTTAGGTACCTTCTTCTTGGGACCTCCTCCTTCCTTGGTGAGTGATGAATGCCCAACACTAAAACTATTGGGACCAACTGAACACGTCCCTTGGAAAATTGAGCTCCAACGTGGATCAGCTGAGGTTGGAACACCAAGAGCAATCCACCATCCTTCATGAAATAAGAGAATATCAAAGAGCCTTGAAGGAAGAACAACTAAGACAAGGGCAAGACATAGAGGAGCTTAAACGCTCCATTGGATTCATTATAGGAAGAAGTAGCCACCGCCACTAAGGTTGTCATGTTCTATAACCCCCTTGCTTATGTAATTTTTATGCTATATTTCTGTTTTCCATTGTATTTCATTGTCTGTTCCTTGTCTTTAGTGCATGATCATCTTTTGTTTTGTCTTAAGCTATGAAAGATTCCATGTATTTCTCACCATACTTAAAAGAAAAATCTATTTGAAAAAGAGAAAAGTGAGATACATAATTTCGAGTTATATAATAAGAATAGTCCAATTATTTGATGTGGTGGCCCTGCTTTTACTTTCTAAATGCATGAATTAACAGTGCATATTTGATGTTAGAGTAAAGTGCGTTGGCTCTTGAAAGAATGATGAAAAAGGAAAAGTATTGTTGGTGATCTGAAAAATCCAAACAATTGATTTTTGAAGCAAGAAAAAGCAGCAAATAAAGAAAAAGAAAGAAAGAGAAAGAAAAAAAGCGAAAAAAAAAGAGAAGGAAGAAAAGAGAAAAAGCCAAAAGCTCTTAAAACAAAAGGCATGAGCAAGGATCTAAGGCTTTGAGCATCAATGGTTAGGAGGGTCTAAAGAAACAAAATCTTTGCCTAGAAAGTTCAAATGAGCTGCTTCCCCTAACTAAATGCTTGTGGTGTGAAGGTGTCAAGTGAAAAGCTTTAGACTGAGCAGTTAAAGTTGTGATCCCAAAAGTAAAGAGTGTGCCACAGAACTCTGGGTACCACTGTCTGGGGTTTCCAGCAAAGATGAATCATAATCCCGTTGGGTTCACCTAGTTAAGTGCCTGTGGCATTTATATATCCGGTGGTAATACAAGGAAACAAAACACTTACGGTCATGACCAGGCTCAAAAAGAAGATGTGTTCAAGAATCAAGAAATGATAAACTAAGAAAATCAATGATGTCATCCGGATTCTTAGTTCCTAAAGATGTCAATGCTTCTGAGGTTCAAAGGAAAGCAAGATGCCAAAACTATTCAGAAGTAAATGGCTACTAACCCCACTCATCAATTGGAACTAAGCTTCATTGAAAGCTCTGAGATTTATTGTCTTCTTCTCTTCTTTTTAATCCTACTTTGTTTTTGGTTGCTTGGGGACAAGCAACAGTTTAAGTTTGGTGTTCTGATGAGCGGATATTTTACACGCTTTTTGGCAATATTTTCATAGAGTTTTAGTTATGTTTTAGTAGGTTTTAGTGCAAAAATCACTTTTTGGATGCTAATTTAAGTTTTTGTGCTTTTCTTATGTTTTCATATGATTTTTGGGTGATCCTGGCATATTTTGGAAAAGTTTGATTCAGAGACAGAGAAAGGACTGCAGATGCTGTCAAATTCTAACCTCCGTACATTCAAACAAGGATATCTGGAGCTATCGAGGTCCAAATGATAAGCTCTTAACAACATTAGGAAGCTAACATCCAGGGCTTTTCAGAAATGTATAATAGTCCATACTTATCTTTAACAATGAAGGCCCAAAACGGGCATTGAACTCTCATCTGACCCCTTGCCTAGTGTTTCAACGCACCAGAAGGACCAAGATGGAGCTTGGACACTGAAAAGGGTGCAAGCCTGGCATCCAACGCCCCAAGAGGAGTCCCAGCACGTGCAGTCACCCTAAGCTCAGCCCAAACACTCACCAAGTGGGCCCAAGAAGTAGATTTTCGCACCTCTAAGTCTAGTCTATCATATTTTTGTATTCTTTTCATTATTAGATTAGTTTAAATAGAACAAACATCACAAATTTTAGGAACTTTTGATCTTTTCCCATTCCAACCTTTCACTATTATTTTCTGTAAGCTATGAGCAACTAAACCTCCTAAGTTAGGGTTAAGAGCTCTGCTGATTCTCATGGATTAATAATATTACTATTTTTTTTCAATACGTCTGATTCTATTCTCTTATGCATTCTCGTTCTTCAATCTCAATGAATTGAGGGTGAACCATGACATTCATCCTTGTTCTACATGAGTTTCGTGTGAGAGACCCGGATAACATTGAACTAAAACTAGAGAATGCATTACAGATTCCAAGAGCGTGCCTGGGCAACTTTGGATACGTGATATGAAATCCTGTTGACCGTGGGTTACTGAGGTCTCTGTGGTGCTAAGGCTAGAGTCAGGAAAGCATCATTCTTTGATCCAGAAGATCTGGCCTTTTGATGAGCGGATAATTTATACGCTTTTTGGCATTGTTTTTAGGTAGTTTTTAGCCTAATCTAGCTACTTTTAGGGATGTTTTCATTAGTTTTTATGTGAAATTCAGATTTCTGGACTTTACTATGAGTTTGTGTGTTTTTCTGTGATTTCAGGTAATTTCTGGCTGAAATTGAGGGACCTGAGCAAAACTCTGATAAAAGGCTGACAAAGGACTGTTGATGCCGTTGGATTCTGACCTCCCTGCACCCGAAATAGATTTTCTAGAGCTACCGAACTCCAAATGGCACGCTCTCAATGGCGTTGGAAAGTAAACATCCAGATCTTTCCAGAAATATATAATAGTCTATACTTTATTCGGGATTAGATGATGCAAACTGGCGTTCAACACCAGTTCTACGCTGCATTCTGGAGTCAAACGCCAGAAACACGTCACGAACCAGAGTTGAATGCCAAAAACATGTTACAACTTGGAGTTCAACTCCAATAAAAGCCTCAGCTCGTGTAAAGCTTAAGCTCAGCCCAAGAACACACTAAGTAGGCCCTGGAAGTGGATTTATGCATCAATTACTTATTTCTGTAAACCCTAGTAGCTAGTCTAGTATAAATAGAATATTATTTTACTATTGTATTCTCATCTTGGTTTTAATCTCTGGACGCCGAGTCCTTAGATCTTCATGGGGGCTGGCCATTCGGCCATGCCTAGACCTACATCACTTATGTATTTTCAACGGTGGAGTTTCTACACACCATAGATTAAGGGTGTGGAGCTCTGCTGTACCTCGAGTTTCAATGCAATTACTACTATTTTCTATCCAATTCAGTTTATTCCTATTCTAAGATATTCGTTGCACTTCAACATGATGAATGTGATGATCCGTGACACTCATCATCATTCTCACCTATGAACACGTGACTGACACCCACTTCCGTTCTACCTTAGACCGGGCGCATATCTCTTGAATTCCTTAAGCAGAATCTTCGTGGTATAAGCTAGAATTGATGGCAGCATTCATGGGAATCCGGAAAGTCTAACCTTGTCTGTGGTATTCCGAGTAGTATTCCGGGATTGAATGACTGTGACGAGCTTCAAACTCGCGATTGCTGGGCGTGATGACAAACGCAAAAGAATCAAAGGATGCTATTCCAACATGATCGAGAACCGACAGATGATTAGTCGTGCTGTGACAGAGCATTTGGATCATTTTCACTGAGAGGATGGGATGTAGCCATTGACAATGGTGATGCTTGGTGCACGAAATTGTGTATGCCAATATTAATGGACTATTTAACACAGCTTCGTACCACTAACCAGCAAGTGCACTGGGTCGTCCAAGTAATACCTTACGTGAGTAAGGGTCGATCCCACGGAGATTATTGGTTTGAAGCAAGCTATGTTTATTTTATTAGTCTTAGTCAGGATATTAATTAAAATTATCAGTTAGAATTATTAGAAAAATAAAAGAGTGTGAAATAGTTACTTGTTGTGCAGTAATGGAGAATATGTTGGGGTTTTTGGAGATGCTTTGTCCTCTGAATCCCTACAACATAATGCTTACTCACTTTCATAAATGCAAGGCTCCTTCCATGGCAAGCTGTATGTAGGGAATCACCATTGTCAGTGGCTACCTCCCATCCTCTCAGTAAAAACGGTCCAGATGCTCTGTCACAGCACGGCTAATCAGCTGTTGGTTCTCGATCATGTTTGAATAGGATCCATTGATCCTTTTGCTTTGTCATCACGCCCAGCAATCGCGAGTTTGAAGCTCGTCACAGCCATTCAATCCTTGAATCCTACTCAGAATACCACAGACAAGGTTTAGACTTTCCAGATCCTCAAGAGTGGCCGCCATCAGTTCTAGCTTATACCACGAAGATTCTGATTAAGGAAGCTAAGAGATACTCATTCAATCTGATGTAGAACGGAGGTGTTTGTCAGGCACACGTTCATGTTTGAAAGGAGAAACAGAAACAATTGCATTAATTCATCGAGACGCTGCAGAGCTCCTCACCCCCAACAATGGAGTTTAGAGACTCATGCCGTCAAAGTGTATAAAATTCAGATCTGAAAATGTCATGAGGTACAAAATAATTCTCTAAAAGTTGTTTAAATAGTAAACTAGTAACCTAGGTTTGCAAAATATGAGTAAACTAAGATAATTGGTGCAGAAATCCACTTCTGGGGCCCACTTGGTGTGTGATGGGGCTGAGACTAAAGCTATCCATGAACTGAGGCTTTTCTTGGAGTTGAACTCCAAGTTATAACGTGTTTTGGGCGTTCAACTCCAGATCATGACGTGTTTCTGGCGTTTAACTCCAGACAGCAGCATGTACTTGGCGTTCAACGCCAAGTTATGTCATCTATCTTCGTGCAAAGTATGAACTATTATATATTGCTGGAAAGCCCTGAATGTCTACTTTCCAACGCCGCTGAGAGCGCGCCAATTGGACTCTTGTAGCTCCAGAAAATCCATTTCGAGTGCAGGGAGGTCAGGATCCAACAGCATCAGCAGTCCTTTTTCAGCCTAACTCAGATTTTTGCTCAGCTCCCTCAATTTCAGCCAGAAAATACCTGAAATCACAGAAAAACACACAAACTCATAGTAAAGTCCAGAAATATGATTTTTGCTTAAAAACTAATAAAATTCTATTAAAAACTAATTAAAACATACTAAAATCTACATGAAATTACCCCCAAAAAGCGTATAAAATATCCGCTCATCATAACACCAAACTTAAACTGTTGCTTGTCCTCAAGAAACTAGATAAATAAAATAGGATGAAAAGAAATTAAGAAACAATAATATCTCAGAGTTTCAAGTGAAGCTCAGATTCTAATTAGATGAGCGGGACTAGTAGCTTTTTGCTTCTGAACAGTTTTGGCATCTCACTTTATCCTTTGAAATTCAGAATGGTTGGCATCCATAGGAACTCAGAATTCAGATAGTATTATTGATTCTCCTAGTTTAGTATGTTGATTCTTGAACACAGCTACTTTATGAGTCTTGGCCGTGTCCCTAAGCACTTTGTTTTCCAGTATTACCACCGGATACATAAATGCCACAGACACATGACTGGGTGAACCTTTTCAGATTGTGACTCAGCTTTGCTAAAGTCCCCAGTTAGAGGTGTCCAGAGCTCTTAAGCACACTCTTTTTGCTTTGGATCACGACTTTAACCACTCAGTCTCAAGCTTTTTACTTGGACCTGCATGCCACAAGCACATGGTTAGGGACAGCATGATTTAGCCGCTTACGCCTGGATTTACTTCCTTGGGCCCTCCTATCCATTAATGCTCAAAGCCTTGGATCCTTTTTACCCTTGCCTTTTGGTTTTAAGGGCTATTGGCTTTTTCTGCTTACTTTTTCTTTCTCTCTTTTTGGCATTTTTTTTTCCGCAAGAATTTTTTTTTTCACTGCTTTCTCTTGCTTCAAGAATCAATTTCATGATTTTTCAGATCATCAATAACATTTATCTTGTTCATCATTCTTTCAAGAGCCAACAATTTTAACATTCATAAAATTCAATATAAAAAATATGCACTGTTCAAGCATTCATTCAGAAGACAAAAAGTATTGCCACCACATATAAATAATTAGAATTTTCCTTATTAAGAACTCAAAAAAATTAAATTGCCTCTTTATTCTACAAATCTACTATTTTATTCATGTTTGATGATGATGAGAAAAATAAATTATAACTTAATTGAAAATAAAATCAAAATAGATATGCTAATTACTACTACTCTTATATAACTTCTAAGGTAAAATTCTATAATAATACTATCACAGAGTTAAAGCTAGAATTAGAACTTAACAACCTGTATTTTGGGAAGTGGATGTTCCTCTAGTCTGTGGGGTGCTTGGTCTTTCAAGGAATAGCTTCTGATACTTTAGTTCCTTCAGTTCACATCCTTGCTCTTCCTGTTCCCTTAGATGCCATGATCTTGATGAGTTTTAGCTCAGTGATCATGGCAAATCACACCAAACTTAGAGGTTTGCTTGTTCTCAAGCAAAAGAAAGGAAAGGAGAGGAATAAAGGGAGAGGCAATTTCGAAATCCAAAAGATATGATGAGTTGAAAGAGATTTGAAAAAGATTTGGATTAGAAAAAGATTTGTGTTTATGAATTAAGATACATTTGATATTTTTGAAAAAGGGATTTTAGAAATTAGTGTTTTTAGAAATTAGGATTAAAATTTTTTTGGAATTGAAGGATGATATTTTAAAACATGTTTATGCAAGAAATTATGAGTTGAAACATAAAAATTAGAAAATTTTTGAAGAAAAACGAATTTTACCTCCTCCCCACCATCCTGGCGTTAAATGCCCAAATGCTGCTTGTTTTGGGTGTTTAACGCCCAATTGCTGCTTCTCCTGGGCGTTCAATGCCCAGCTGTTGCTTCTTTCTGGCGTTGAATGCCAGGAAGTCCTTTGTCACTGGGCGTTTTTCTGAATGCCCAGTACGCTGTCAATCTGGCGTTAAACGCCCAGAAGGTGCTTCTTTCTGGCGTTCAACGCCCAGAAGATGCTCCTTTCTGGCGTTTAACGCCCAGATGGCTACCCTTACTGGCGTTGAACGCCCAGTGGGTGCTTCTTTTGGGCGTTCAACGCCCAAAATGTTTCTTACTGGCTTTTTCACGCCAGTGAGCTTCCAAATTCCCTTGTAACTCTGTGAATCCAATCAATTGCTATTTTACCTTTTGAAGATACTTTGACATATACCTGTAAAAATTAAGCAAAACAAATAAAATTAAATTTTGTGAATGGCCGGGTTGCCTCCCAGCAAGCGCTTCTTTATTGTCTTTAGCTGGACAGTGAGCTCTCATGGAGTCTCACAGATAATCAGAGTAAGGTTGGGACCTCCCAACATCAAACTTAGAGTTTGAATGTGGGGGTTCAACACCAAACTTAGAGTTTGGTTGTGGCCTCCCAACACCAAATTTAGAGTTAGACTGTGGGGGCTTTGGTTGACTCTACAGTGAGAGAAGCTTTTCATGCTTCCTCTCCATGGTTACAAAAGGAGAACCTTGTGTCTTATAGTTTGCAATGTCTGCAAACCACAGAGCTTCCTGAACAGCAAACAATTGCTCATCCGAAAAGGTTTCAGAGATCTCAGTAGGAGGGAGGGATGCTCCTGCTACTGGTTCTATCCAGGACAGGTGATCAGCTACTTGATTCTCTGTTCCTTTTCTGTCTCTTATTTCTATATCAAACTCTTGCAGAAGCAACACCCATCTTATGAGCCTGGGCTTTGAATCCTGCTTTGTGAGTAGATATTTAAAAGCAGCATGGTCAGTGTACACAATCACTTTTGATCCTACAAAGTAGGATCTAAACTTGTCAATGGCATAAACCACTGCAAGTCATTTTTTTTCTGTGGTTGTGTAATTTTTTTGTGCGTCATTTAGAATACGGCTGGCATAGTAAATGACGTGCAGAAGCTTGTCATGCCTCTGTCCTAATACTGCACCAATGGTATGGTCACTGGCATCACACATTAGTTCAAAGGGTAATGTCCAGTCTAGTGCAGAAATAACTGGTGCTGTGACCAGCTTAGCTTTCAGGGTCTCAAATGCCTACAGACACTTTGTGTCAAACACAAATGGCGTGTCAGCAGCTAGCAGATTTCTCAGAGGTTTTGCAATTTTTGAAAAATCCTTTATAAACCTCCTATAAAATCCTGCATGCCCCAGAAAGCTTCTGATTGCCTTAACATTGGCAGGTGGTGGTAATTTTTCAATTACCTCTACCTTAGCTTGATCCACCTCTATTCCCTTGTTTGAGATTTTGTGCCCAAGGATAATTCCTTCAGTCACCATAAAGTGACACTTCTCCCAGTTTAAAACCAGGTTAGTCTCTTGGCATCTCTTTAGAACAAGTGCTAGATGGTTAAGGCAGGAGCTGAATGAGTCTCCAAACACTGAAAAGTCATCCATGAAGACTTCCAGAAATTTTTCCACCATATCAGAGAAAATTGAGAGCATGCACCTTTGAAAGGTTGCAGGTGCATTGCACAGGCCAAATGGCATCCTTCTGTATGCAAATACTCCAGATGGACATGTGAATGCCGTTTTCTCTTGATCCTGGGGATCTACTGCAATTTGATTATAACCTGAATATCCATCCAGGAAGCAGTAGTATTCATGACCTGCTAGTCTTTCTAGCATCTGGTCTATGAATGGTAAAGGAAAATGATCCTTTCTGGTGGCTGTATTGAGCCTTCTATAATCAATGCACATACGCCACCCTGTAACTGTTCTTGTAGGAACCAGTTCATTTTTTCATTATGAACCACTGTCATGCCTCCCTTCTTAGGGACGACTTGGACAGGGCTTACCTAGAGGCTGTCAGAGATAGGATAAATAATCCCAGCCTCTAGTAATTTAGTGACTTCCTTCTGCACCACTTCCTTCATGGCTGGATTCAGCCGCCTTTGTGGTTGGACCACTGGCTTGGCGTCACCCTCCAATAGGATCTTGTGCATGCATCTGGCTGGGCTAATGCCCTTAAGATCACTAATGGACCACCCAAGAGCTGTCTTGTGTGTCCTTAGCACTTGAATTAGTGCTTCCTCTTCCTGTGGCTCTAAGGTAGAGCTTATGATTACAGGAAAGGTATCAGCTTCTCCCTGAAATGCATATTTCAGGGATGGTGGTAATGGTTTGAGCTCGGGTTTTGGAGGTTTCTCCTCTTCCTGAGGGATTTTTAGAGGTTCTATTATTCTCTCTGATTCCTCCAGATCAGGCTGAACATCTTTAAAGATGTCCTCTAGCTCTGATTCGAGACTCTCAGTCATATTGACCTCTTTTACCAGAGAGTCAATAATATCAACACTCATGCAGCCATTTGGGGTGTCTGGATGTTGCATGGCTTTGACAACATTCAACCTGAACTCCTCCTCATTGACTCTCAAGGTTACTTCCCCTTTTTGGACGTCAATGAGGGTTCGGCCAGTTGCTAGGAAAGGTCTTCCTAGAATGAGAGTTGCACTCTTGTGCTCCTCCATTTCCAGCACCACAAAGTCAGTAGGGAAGGCAAATGGCCCAACCTTGACGATCATTTCTTCAATCACGCCTGATGGGTATTTAATGGAGCCATCAGCAAGTTGAAGACATATCCGGGTTAGTTTGACTTCCTCAGTCAAACCGAGCTTTGTGATAATAGATGCAGGTATTAAGTTGATACTTGCCCCAAGATCACATAGAGCCTGCTTGGTACAAGTACCCTCTAATGTGCATGGTATCATAAAGCTTCCAGGATCCTTAAGCTTCTCAGGTAAGCTTTCCAGGATAACTGCACTGCATTCTTCAGTGAGGTAAACTTTTTCAGTTTCCCTCCAATCCTTATGACTTAAGATCTCTTTCATGAACTTGGCATAAGAGGGTATTTGCTCAAGTGCTTCTGCAAACGGAATCTTTTTTTCAAGAGTCCTGAGATAGTCTGCAAAGCGGGCAAATTGCTTATCCTGTTCTGCTTGGCGGAGTTTTTAAGGATAAGGCATTTTGGCTTTGTATTCCTCAACCATAGTTGCTGCAGGTTTATTACCTGTAGAACTGGGTTGGGAAGCCTTTTTAGAAGGGTTGTTATCAGCACTTGTATGTGACTGATCCCCCACTGGCGTTTGAATGCCAGGGGTGGAAGCTGGAGTGGCGTTAGACGCCAACTCCTTATCTGTTACTGGCATCTGAACGCCAGAATTGTGCTCCCTTTGGGCGTTCAACGCCGGATTCATGCTTGTTTCTGGCATTGAACGCCAGAAATGAGCATGGTCTGGGCGTTCAGCGCCAGCATTATTCCTCTCTGGGCTCTGATTGTCCTCAGAGGGATTTTGAGTAGCCATTTGTTCATTTATTGGCTTCCTGCTGCTTTGAAGTGAGGTATTTAATGTTTTCCCACTTCTTAATTGAACTGCTTGGCATTCTTCTGTTATTTGTTTTGACAGTTGCTTTTCTGTTTGCTTTAACTGTACTTCCATATTCCTGTTAGCCATTCTTGTTTCCTGTAGTATTTTCTTGAATTTGGCTAGCTGCTGAGTTAGAAAGTCTAATTGCTGATTGAATTCATTAGCTTGATCCACAGTACTAAGTTCAGCAGTTACTGTTTTAGCTTCTTCTTTCATGGAAGATTCACTGCTTAGGTACAGATGCTGATTTCTGGCAACTGTATCAATAAGCTCTTAAGCTTCTTCAATTGATTTTCTCATATGTATAGATCCACCAGCTGAGTGGTCTAGAGAAATCTGAGCTTTTTCTGTAAGCCCATAGTAGAAGATGTCTAATTGCACCCACTCTGAAAACATCTCAGAGGGGCATTTTCTTAGCATCTCTCTGTATCTCTCCCAGGCATCATAAAGGGATTCATTATCTCCTTGTTTGAAGCCTTGGATGCTTAGCCTTAGCTGTGTCATCCGTTTTGGAGGAAAGTAGTGATTCAGGAATTTTTCTGACAGCTGTTTCCATGTCTTTATGCTGTTTTTAGGTTGGTTATTTAACCACCTCTTAGCTTGATCTTTTACAGCAAATGGAAACAGTAATAATCTATAGACATCCTGATCTACTTCCTTATCATGTACTATGTCAGCAATTTGCAAAAATTGTGTCAGAAACTCTGTAGGTTCTTCGTGTGGAAGACCGGAATACTGGCAGCTTTGCTGCACCATGATAATGAGCTGAGGATTCAACTCAAAGCTAATAACTCCAATGGAGGGTATACAGATACTACTCCCATATGAAGCAGTAGTGGGGTTAGCATATAACCCCAGAGTCCTTCTGGACTGTTCATTTCCATTTAATTCCATGATGGAACAAGGGAGATGATATGTATGTTGATATTATTTATTTTATTTAATTTATTATATAAAGAAAATTGATTTTCGAAATAATAAAATAAAATAAAATAAAAACCGAAATAAAAATAAAATAAAGAAAGAAAGAAAATTAAAAATTAAAAATTTGAAAACTGTTATGAAGATTTTCGAAAATTTGAGGAGAGAGAAAGTGGTTAGGATATTTTTGAAAAAGATATTTTTAAAAAAAAAAACTTAAAAAGATAAGAATTGAAAAATTTTGAAATTGAAATTTGAATTTTTATATAAAAATTTCGAAAATATAGTTTAAAATTAGTTAGAAAAGATATTTTTTTTTGAATTTTGAATTTTATGATGAAAGAGAAAAACACACAAAAGACACAAGACTTAAAATTTTTAGATCTAATGCTCCTTATTTTCGAAAATTTTGGAGGAAAAACACTAAGGAACACCAAACTTAAAAATTTTAAGATCAAAACAAAAGAAAGACTCAAGAACACCTTGAAGATTCACAAGAACACCAAGAACAAAAGAAAGAACACCAAACATAAAATTTTTAGAAAACTTTAGTAAAATTTTCGAAAATTATCAAAAGATTAACAAGAAAACACCAAACTTAAAGTTTGGCACAAGATTCAATCAAGAAAAATTATTTTTGAAAAAGATTTTAAAAAGAAGATACCCAATTACCAAGAACATAGACCAACGTTCTAGCCAACTGAGCTATAAATTCAATGTTGTTTTTAAAGATGTATTATATTTATGGATAAAAATAAAAATTTTTGAAAACTAATGTTTTGAAAAAGTACAAGGAAAACACGAAAACACACAGAACAAGAAAAATTAAAGATCAAACAAGAAAAATAAACAAGAACAACTTGAAGATCAAGGAAGAACAAAGAACACTAATACGAAAATTTTAAAGGAAAATATAAAATATGCAATTGACACCAAACTTAGAACAAGACACTAAACTCACAAAAAATTAAAAATTAATAAGAAAAAAGAGAAAAAAATAATTTTTTTTTAATTTTTGAAGAGAAATTAAAGGACTCAAATTTAATGACTCTATGGCATCAATATTATATTCCTAATCTAAGCAACAAAATAAACCTTTAGTTGTTCAAACTCGAACAATCCCCGGCAACGGCACCAAAAACTTGGTGCACAAAATTGTGTATGCCAATATTAATGGACTATTTAACACAGCTTCGTACCACTAACCAGCAAGTGCACTGGGTCGTCCAAGTAATACCTTACGTGAGTAAGGGTCGATCCCACGGAGATTATTGGTTTGAAGCAAGCTATGTTTATTTTATTAGTCTTAGTCAGGATATTAATTAAAATTATCAGTTGGAATTATTAGAAAAATAAAAGAGTGTGAAATAGTTACTTGTTGTGCAGTAATGGAGAATATGTTGGGGTTTTTGGAGATGCTTTGTCCTCTGAATCCCTGCAACATAATGCTTACTCACTTTCATAAATGCAAGGCTCCTTACATGGCAAGCTGTATGTAGGGAATCACCATTGTCAGTGGCTACCTCCCATCCTCTCAGTGAAAACGGTCCAGATGCTCTGTCACAGCACGGCTAATCAGCTATTGGTTCTCGATCATGTTGGAATAGGATCCATTGATCCTTTTGCGTTTGTCATCACGCCCAGCAATCGCGAGCTTGAAGCTCGTCACAGCCATTCAATCCTTGAATTCTACTCGGAATACCACAAACAAGGTTTAGACTTTCCGGATCCTCAAGAGTGGCCGCCATCAGTTCTAGCTTATACCACGAAGATTCTGATTAAGGAAGCTAAGAGATACTCATTCAATCTGATGTAGAACGGAGGTGTTTGTCAGGCACACGTTCATGTTTGAAAGGAGAAACAGAAACAATTGCATTAATTCATCGAGACGCTGCAGAGCTCCTCACCCCCAACAATGGAGTTTAGAGACTCATGCCGTCAAAGTGTATAAAATTCAGATCTGAAAATGTCATGAGGTACAAAATAATTCTCTAAAAGTTGTTTAAATAGTAAACTAGTAACCTAGGTTTGCAAAATATGAGTAAACTAAGATAATTGGTGCAGAAATCCACTTCTGGGGCCTACTTGGTGTGTGATGGGGCTGAGACTAAAGCTATCCACGAACTGAGGCTTTTCTTGGAGTTGAACTCCAAGTTATAACGTGTTTTGGGCGTTCAACTCCGGATCATGACGTGTTTCTGGCGTTTAACTCCAGACAGCAGCATGTACTTGGCGTTCAACGCCAAGTTACGTTATCTATCTTCGCGCAAAGTATGGACTATTATATATTGCTGGAAAGCCCTGGATGTCTACTTTCCAACGCCATTGAGAGCGCTGCAATTGGACTCCTATAGCTCCAGAAAATCCATTTCGAGTGCAGGGAGGTCAGGATCCAACAGCATCAGCAGTCCTTTTTCAGCCTAACTCAGATTTTTGCTCAGCTCCCTCAATTTCATCCAGAAAATACCTGAAATCACAGAAAAACACACAAACTCATAGTAAAGTCCAGAAATATGATTTTTGCTTAAAAACTAATAAAATTCTATTAAAAACTAATTAAAACATACTAAAATCTACATGAAATTACCCCCAAAAAGCGTTTAAAATATCCGCTCATCAATGCCCTACATATAGCTTGCCATGGAAAGGAGTAAGAAGGATTGGATGAAAGCAATAGGAAAGCAGAGATTCAAAAGGAACAAAGCACCTCCATACACTTATTTGAAATTCTCACCAATGATCTCCATAAATATTTCTATCTTTATTTTCTGTTTATTTATTATTATTAATTCGAAAACTCCATAAACCATTTATTATCCGCCTAACTGAGATTTACAAGATGACCATAGCTTGCTTCATACCAACAATCTCCATGGGATCGACCCTTACTCACGTAAGGTATTACTTGGACGACCCAGTGCACTTGCTGGTTAGTTGTGCGGAGTTGTGACTAAGTGTGATTCATGTTTGAGAGCACTACCAAGTTTTTGGCGCCATTGTTGATGATCACAATTTTGTGCACCAAGTTTTTGGCGCCGTTGCCCGAGATTGTTCGAGTTTGGACAACAAATGGTTCGTCTTGTTGCTCAGATTAGGTAATTTTTCTTTTATTTCGTTTTCAAAAAGTTTTCAAAAATATTTTTCAAAATTTTCCCTTTGTTTTCAAAAAATTATTCTAAATTTTTAAGAATGAATTCTAGTGTTTCATGAAGCATGTTGAAGATTGGCTGGCTATAAAGCCATGTCTAACTCAATTGGATTGAAGCTTCCAAACCATCAGCATAGAGGCAAGTTAATTGGAATATCAACTGTTACATGCCTGATTTATATCCTAAAGCTGGCTGGCTATTAAGCCATGCCCAACCCTTGGATTGGAGCTTTGGGCTAACATTGAAAGATTCCTGGAATTCTTCTTATTAAAAATTTTGAATTTCTTATTTTCTTTTTCCTATATGTTTTTCGAAAATAATAAAACATAAATCCAAAATTATTATAAAATTATAAAAATCAAAAAAATATTTTGTATTTCTTGTTAGAGTCTTGAGTCAATTTTTAAGTTTGGTGTCAATTGCATATTCATATTGTTCTTGCATTTTTTTTTCGAAAAATTCATGCATTCATGGTGTTCTTCATGATCTTCAAGTTGTTCTTGGTAAGTCTTCTTGTTTGATCTTTGTGTTTTCTTGTTTTGTGTCTTTTGTTGTTTTTCATGTGCATCTTTGCGTTCATATTTTCTAAGCATTAAAGATTTCAAAGTTTGGTGTCTTGCATGTTTTCTTTGCATCCAAAATTTTTCAAAAATATGTTCTTGATGTTCATCAAGATCTTCAAAGTGTTCTTGGTGTTCATCTTGACATTCATAGTGTTCTTGCATGCATTATGTGTTTTGATCCAAAATTTTTATGTTTTGGATCATATTTGTGTTTTTCTCTCTCTTCATTAAAAAAATTCAAAAATCAAAAAAATATCTTTTCCTATTTTCCCTCAAAATTTCAAAAATTTGAGTTGACTTAGTCAAAAAAAATTTTTTAAAATAAGTTGTTTCTTGTTAGTCAAATCAAAATTTTCAATTTTAAAAATTCTATCTTTTCAAAACTTTTTCAAAAATCAAATCTTTTTCATTTTTATCTTATGATTTTTGAAAATTTAAAAATATTTTTCAAAAATCTTTTTCTTAATTTTATCTTTATTTTCGAAAATTATGCTAACAATTAATGTGATTGATTCAAAAATTTGAAATTTGTTACTTTCTTGTTAAGAAAGGTTCAATCTTTAAATTCTAGAATCTTATCTTTTAGTTTCTTATTAGTTAAGTAATTAATTTTAATTTTAAATATTAAATCTATCTTATCTTATCTTTTATATCATATTTTTTTTAAATTTTATCTTTTTCAAAAAAATTTTATTTCAAAATATCTTATCTAATTTCTTATCTTCTTATCTTTTCAAAATTGATTTTTCAAATCTTTTTCAACTAACTATTTGACTTTTTGTTTGTTTCTTATCTTTTTCAAAATCACCTAACTACTCTTCCCTCTCTAATTTTCGAAAATACCTCCCTCTTTTTCAAAAATTCTTTTTAATTAATTAATTATTTTAAATTTTAATTTTAATTTTATCTTCCCTTTTTTTTTCGAAAATCATTTAACTTCTTTTCAAAATTATTTTTGAAAATTTCCCCCTCTATCTATTTATTCATTTACTAACATCTCTCTTCACTTCTCTTCATCTCAAATCACTGCCCCTATCCTTACTCTTGTGTTTGGATTCTCCTTTCTTTATTCCCTTCTTCTTCTACTAATAATAAGGAACCTCTTTATTGTGACATAGAGGATTCCTCTTTTTTTTTGTTCTCTTCTCTTTCATATGAGCAGGAACAAGGAAAAAGGCATTCTTGTTGAAGCTGATCCAAAACCTGAAAGGACTCTGAAGAGGAAACTAAGAGAAGCTAAATTACAACAACCTTGCTAAATTTTTCAAACAAGAAAAAGAGATGGCAGCCGAACCCAACAACAATAATGCAAGAAGGATGCTTGGTGATTATACTGCACCTACTTCCAAGTTTGATGGAAGAAGCATCTCAATTCCTGCCATAGGAGCAAACAATTTTGAACTGAAACCTCAATTAGTTGCTCTAATGTAACAGAACTGCAAATTTCATGGACTTCCATCAGAAGATCCTTACCAGTTCTTAACTGAGTTCTTGCAGATCTGTGAGACTGTTAAGATTAATGGAGTATATCCTGAAGTCTACAGGCTCATGCTTTTCCCTTTTGCTGTAAGAGGCAGAGCTAGAACATGGTTGGACTCTCAACCTAAAGATAGCCTAGACTCCTGGGATAAGCTAGTCACAGCCTTCTTGGCTAAGTTCTTTCCTCCTCAAAAGCTGAGCAAGCTTAGAGTGGATGTTCAGACCTTCAAACAAAAAGATGGTGAATCCCTCTACGAAGCTTGGGAACGATACAAACAGATGACCAAAAGATGTCCTTCTGACATGTTTTCAAAATGGACCATGATAGATATATTCTATTATGGTCTATTTGAGTTCTCTAAGATGTCATTGGACCATTCTGCAGGTGGATCCATTCACCTAAAGAAAACGTCTGCAGAAGCTCAAGAACTTATTGACATGGTTGCAAATAACCAGTTCATGTATACTTCTGAGAGGAATTCCGTGAATAATAGGACGCCTCAAAGGAAGGGAGTTCTTGAAATTGATGCTCTGAATGCCATATTGGCTCAGAATAAAATGTTGACTCATCAAGTCAACATGATTTCTCAAAGTCTGAATGGATGGCAAAATGCATCCAACAGCACTAAAGAGGCATCTTCTGAAGAAGAAGCTTATGATCCTGAAAACCCTGCAATAGCAGAGGTAAATTATATGGGTGAACCTTATGGAAACACCTATAATTCATCATGGAGAAATCATCCAAATTTCTCATGGAAGGATCAACAAAAGCCTCAACAAGGCTTTAATAATGGTGGAAGAAACAGGTTTTACAATAGCAAGCCTTTTCCATCATCTTCTCAGCAACAGACAAAGAATTCTGAACATAGCTCCTCTAACTTCTCAAACATAGTCTCTGATCTATCTAAGGCCACTTTAAGTTTCATGAGTGAAACAAGATCCTCCATTAGAAATTTGGAGGCACAAGTGGGCCAGCTGAGTAAGAAAATCACTGAAACTCCTCCTACTACTCTCCCAAGCAATACTGAAGAGAATCCAGAAAGAGAGTGCAAGGCCATTGACATAGTCAACACGGCCGAACCTAGAGAGGAAAGAGAGGACGTGAATTCCAATGAGGAAAACCTCATGGGACGCCTCTCAAGCAAGAAGGAGTTCCCTATTGAGGACCTAAAGGAATCTGAGGCTCATATAGAGACTGTAGAGATTTCATTAAATCTCCTTCTGCCATTTATGAGCTCTGAAGACTATTCTTCCTCTGAAGAGGATGAAGATGTAACTGGAGAGCAAGTTGCTCAATATCTAGGAGCTATCATGAAGCTGAATGCCAAGTTGTTTGGTAATGAGACTTGGGAAGGTGAACCTCCCTTGCTCATTAGTGAACTAGATACATGGGTTCAGCAAACTTTACCTCAAAAGAGACAAGACCCTGGTAAATTCTTAATACCCTGTACCATAGGCACCATGACATTTAACAAGGCTCTGTGTGACCTAGGGTCAGGCATAAACCTTATGCCACTCTCAGTAATGGAGAAACTGGGGATCATTGAGGTACAGCCTGCCATATTCTCATTATAAATGGCAGACAAGTCAATAAGACAAGCTTATGGATTAGTAGAGGACGTGTTGGTAAAGGTTGAAGGCCTTTACATCCCTGCTAATTTCATAATCTTAGACACTAGGAAGGAGGAGGATGAATGCATCATCCTTGGAAGACCTTTCCTAGCCAAAGCAAGAGCTGCGATAGATGTTAACAGAGGAGAATTAGTCCTTCAATTGAATGAGGACTACCTTGTGTTTAAGGCTCAAGGATCTTCTTCTTTAACAATGGAGAGGAAGCATGAAAAGCTTCTCTCTGTATAGAGTCAAACAAAACCCCCACAATCAAACTCTAAGTTTGGTGTTGAGAGGCCACAGCCAAACTCTAAGTTTGGTGTTGAATCCCCACATCCAAACTCTAAGTTTGGTGTTGGGAGTCTACAACATTGACCTGATCACCTGTGAGGCTCCATGAGAGCCCACTGTCAAGCTATTGACATTAAAGAAGCGCTTATTGGGCCGCAACCCAATTTTTATTTATCTAATTTTATTTTATTTTCATTGTTCTTTTATGTTTTATTAGGTTCATGATCACGTGGAGTCACGAAAAAAATATTAAAATTTAAAACAGAATCAAAAACAGTAGAAGAAAAATCACACCCTGGAGGAAGGACTTACTGGCATTTAAATGCTAGTAAGGAGCATATGGCTGGCGTTCAACGCCAGAACAGAGCATGGATCTAGCATTGAACACCAGAAACAAGTAACATCCCGGCGTTCAAACGCTAGGAATGCCCCCTAAGGAGAGCTGGCGCTGAACGCCAGAAACAAGCATGGACCTGGCGTTCAACGCCAGAAACATGCTGCATATGGGTGTTGAACGCCCAGAATAAGCATCACTTTGGCGTTTAAACGCCAGAATTGTATGCAAAGGCATTCTACATGCCTAATTGGTGCAGGGATGTAAATCCTTGACACCTCAGGATCTGTGGACCCCACAAGATCATCTCAGGATCTGTGGACCCCATAGGATCCCCACCTACCTCCACTCACCTTCCCTTCTCATAATCCTATAACACCCTTTCCCAAAAACCCTTCACCAATCACTTCAATCTCTCTTCCCCATCACCTCTTCACCACTCACATCCATCCACTCTTTCCCATAAACCCTACCTACCTTCAAAATTCAAAATTCTTTCCTACCCAAACCCACCCTAAATAGCCGAACTTACTCCCTCTCCCCTCACTATATAAACCCCTCCATTCTTCTTCAATTTCACACAACACAACCCTCTCTTCTCCTTCTTGGCCGAATACACCTCTCCCCCTCTCCTCCATATTTTCATCTTCTTCTTCTTCTCTTCTTTCTTCTCTTCTTCCTTCTCTTGCTCGAGGGCGAGCAAGTCTCTAAGTTTGGTGTGGTAAAAGCATAGCTTTTTGTTTTTCCATAACCATTGATGGCACCCTAAGGCCGGAGAATCCTCTAGAAAAGGAAAAGGGAAGACAAAAGCTTCCACCTCTGAGTCATGGGAGATGGAGAGATTCATCTCAAGGGTCCTTAGCTCAGTAATAGAGCATTTGACTGCACATCAAGAGAGCATGAGGAATTTTCTCATCAAGAAATCCCTGAGATACCTCAGGGGATATATTTTCCTCCACAACTATTGGGAGCAACTAAGGATAGGAGCACCAAAATCACTAGGGATCATGCAACAGAGGCAAGGAAGAGACATAAAGGAGCTCAAAAAGCACCATTAGTCCTTCAAGAAGGCGTCACCCTTACTAAGGTGGACTCATTCCTTAATTTCCTTGTTCTTAATTCTCTATTTTTTGGTTTTTATGCTATATGTGTGTTTATGTTTTGTGTCTCTACCTCATGATCATTAGTATTGAGTAACTATGTCTTAAAGCTATAAATAATTCCATAAATCCTTCACCTCTCTTAAATGAAAAATGTTTCTAATTCAAAAGAACAAGAAGTACATGAGTTTCGAATTTATCCTTGAAATTAGTTTAATTATATTGATGTGGTGACAATACTTTTTGTTTTCTGAATGAATGCTTGAACAGTGCATATTTTTTATCGTGTTGTTTATGAATGTTAAAATTGTTGGCTCTTGAAAGAATGATGAACAAGGAGAAATGTTATTGACAATCTGAAAAATCATGAAATTGATTCTTGAAGCAAGAAAAAGCAGTGAAAAAGCAAAAGCTTGCGGAAAAAAAAAGTGGAGAAAAAAATAGAAAGAAAAAGAAAAAGCAAGTAGAAAAAGGCAATAGCCCTTAAAACCAAAAGGCAAGGGTAGAAAGGATCCAAGGCTTTGAGCATCAATGGATAGGAGGGCCCAAGGAAATAAAATCTAGGCCTAAGCGGCTAAATCAAGATGTCCCTAACCATGTGCTTGTGGCATGCAGGTCCAAGTGAAAAGCTTGAGATAGAGTGGTTAAAGTCGTGATCCAAAGCAAAAAGAGTGTGCTTAAGAGCTCTGGACACCTCTAATTGGGGACTTTAGCAAAGCTAAGTCACAATCTGAAAAGGTTCACCCAGTTATGTGTCTGTGGCATTTATGTATTCGGTGGAAATACTGGAAAACAAAGTACTTAGGGCCACGGCCAAGACTCATAAAAGTAGCTGTGTTCAAGAATCAACAAACTTAACTAGGAGAATTAATAACACTATCTGAAATTATAAGTTCCTAGAGATGCCAATCATTCTAAACTTCAAAGGATAAAGTGAGATGCCAAAACTATTCAGAGGCAAAAAGCTACAACTCCCGCTCATCTAATTAGAACTATTAGTCATTGATATTTTAGGATTTATAGTATAATCTCTTCTTTTTATCCTATTTGATTTTCAGTTGCTTGGGGACAAGCAACAATTTAAGTTTGGTGTTGTGATGAGCGGATAATTTATACGCTTTTTCCATTGTTTTTAAGTAGTTTTTAGTATAATCTAGCTACTTTTAGGGATGTTTTTATTAGTTTGTATGCTAAATTCACATTTCTTGACTTTACTATGAGTTTGTGTGTTTTTTTGTGATTTCAGGTAATTTCTGGCTGAAATTGAGGGACCTGAGCAAAACTCTGATAAAAGGCTAACAAAGGACTGCTGATGTTGTTGGATTCTGACCTCCCTACACTCGAAATAGATTTTCAGGAGCTTCAGAACTCCAAATGGCGCGCTCTCAATGGCGTTGGAAAGTAGACATTCAGAGCTTTCCAGACATATATAATAGTTCATACTTTATTCGGGTTTAGATGACGCAAACTGGCGCTCAACGCCAGTTCTACGCTGCATTCTGGAGTCAAACGCCAGAAACACGTCACGAACCAGAGTTGAACGCCAAAAGCACGTTACAACTTGGCGTTCAACTCCAATAGAAGCCTCAGCTCGTGTAAAGCTTAAGCTCAGTCCAAGCACACACCAAGTGGGCCCTGGAAGTGGATTTATGCATCAATTACTTATTTCTGTAAACCCTAGTAGCTAGTCTAGTATAAATAGAACATTTTAGTATTGTATTCTCATCTTGGTTTTAATCTATGGATGCCGAGTCCTTAGATCTTCATGGAGGCTGGCCATTCGGCCATGAATGGACCTTCATCACTTATGTATTTTCAACGGTGGAGTTTCTACACACCATAGATTAAGCGTGTGGAGCTCTGCTGTACCTCGAGTTTCAATGCAATTACTACTATTTTCTATCCAATTCAGTTTATTCCTATTCTATTATATTCTTTGCACTTCAACATGATGAATGTGATGATCTGTGACACTCATCATCATTCTCACCTATAAACGTGTGACTGACACCCACTTCCGTTCTACCTTAGACCGGGCGCATATCTCTTGGATTCCTTAAGCAGAATCTTCATGGTATAAGCTAGAATTCATGGCAGCATTCATGGGAATCCGCAAAGTCTAACCTTATCTGTGGTATTCCGAGTAGGATTCCGGGATTGAATGACTGTGACGAGCTTTAAACTCGCGATTGCAGGGCGTGATGACAAACGCAAAAGAATCAAGGGATTCTATTCCAACATGATCGAGAACCGACAGATGATTAGTCGTGTTGTGACAAAGCATTTGGACCATTTTCACTGAGAGGATGGGATGTAGCCATTGACAACAGCGATGCCCTACATACAGCTTGCCATGGAAAGGAGTAAGAAGGATTGGATGAAGGCAGTAGGAAAGCAGGGATTCAAAAGGAACAAAGCACCTCCATACACTTATCTGAAATTCTCACCAATGATCTCCATAAGTATTTCTATCTTTATTTTCTGTTTATTTATTATTATTAATTCAAAAACTCCATAAACCATTTATTATCCGCCTAACTGAGATTTACAAGATGATCATAGCTTGCTTCATACCAACAATCTCCGTGGGATCGACCCTTACTCACGTAAGGTATTACTTGGACGACCCAGTGCACTTGCTGGTTAGTTGTGTGGAGTTGTGACTAAGTGTGATTCACGTTTGAGAGCGCTACCAAGTTTTTGGCGCCATTGTGGATGATCACAATTTCGTGCACCAAGTTTTTGTGGGCTTTCTTGTTACTTAAACATGACTTCACATCTAAATCATAATTTTGCCTATCAAGTTTTTCTGATCCGGCAACAACACCAAGTTGAATGCCATTATTAGAAATCACAATTTTGCCTATCACCTTTTCTGTGGCATTTTGAGTAGGATCGCGAAGGGGAATGGATTGCTTATAGCTTCATCTTTAGCTATAGTGAGAAGCCATAAGTAAACTTGATGAGAGGACATAAGTTACTCGAATATGGTGGACTGTTATGATTTAGAAGAGAATAACTTGATGAGAGGACATGAGTTAGTTAGTTACGGCTGCCATTGAATGAATCAATCGTTATTGAAGTAGAGAGTAAGAAAAGTAAATCCGGAAAGAATCCGCATCTCCAAAGCCTTAACTAAATCATTATCATTGTTTTCACATCAATCTGGTATTTCGTTCTTTATTATTTTGTTTATGCTTTCAAACAAACAACCATCTTTTCTAATCGCCTGACTAAGATTTACAAGATAGCCATTGTTTGCTCAATTTTACAATCTTCGTACGATTCGACCCTCACTCACCTGAGGTATTACTGGTACACAAAATCGTGATCACACACTTTTTTCACAACTCCGTGCAGCTGACCAGCAAGTGCACTGGGTCGTCCAAGTAATACCTTACGTGAGTAAGGGTCGATCCCACGGAGATTGTCGGCTTGAAGCAAGCTATGGTCATCTTGTAAATTTCAGTCAGGAAGATTCAAATGGTTATGGGGTTTTGATAATTAAAAGATGAATAAGACATAAAATAAGATAGAGATACTTATGTAATTCATTAGTGGGAATTTCAGATAAGCGTATAGAGATGCTTTATTCCTCCTGAAACTCTGCTTTCCTACTGCCTTCATCCAGTCATGCGTACTCCTTTCCATGGCAAGCTGTATGTTGGGTGATCACCGTTGTCAATGGCTACCGTCCGTCCTCTCAGTGAAAATGGTCCGGCTACGGGTTACATAGGGCTAATCATCTGTCGATTCTCGATCGTGTCGGAATAAGATCCATTGATCCTTTTGCATACTGTCACTATGCCTAACAGTCACGAGTTTGAAGCGCGTCACAGTCATCCCATCCCAGATCCTACTCGGAATACCACAGACAAGGTTTAGACTTTCTAAATCTCAAGAATGCTGCCAATTGATTCTAGCTTATACCACGAAGACTCTGATCTCACAGAATGGAAGGCTCTATTGTTAGGAGAGGCAACCATGCGTCGTGGACCAGGAGGCCAAGAGATATACATTCAAGCTTGTTTTCATGTAGAACGGAAGTGGTTGTCAGGCACGCGTTCATAAGTGAAAATGGTGATGAGTGTCACTTGATCATCACATTCATCATGTTGAAGTGCGAATGAATATCTTAGAATAAGAATAAGAATGAATTGAATAGAAGAACAATAGTACTTTGCATTAATTTATGAGGAACAGCAGAGCTCCACAACTTAATCTATGATGTGTAGAAACTCCACCGTTGAAAATACATAAGAACAAGGTCTAGGCATGGCCGCCTCCCAAATACATGAAACAATTGAAAAAGGGTTCAAAGACCTGATCCCAAGATCAAAGATGATCAAAAGATAAAAATACAATAGTAAAAGGTCCTATTTATAGTGAACTAGTAACTAAGGGTTTACAAAAATAAGTAAATGATGCAGAAATCCACTTCCGAAGCCCACTTGGTGTGTGCTTGGTCTGAGCATTGAAGCTTTCACGTGCATAGGCTTTTCTTGGAGTTAAACGCCAGCTCTGGTGCCAGTTTGGGCGTTTAACTCCAGCTTTTATGCCAGTTCTGGCGTTTAACGCCAGAAAAGGGTCTCTGTCTGGCATTTTGACGCCAATTTGGGCCATCTAATCTCAGGCAAAGTATGAACTATTATACATTTCTGGAAAGCCCAAGATGTCTAATTTTCAACGCAATTAAGAACATGCCAATTGGGCTTCTGTAGCTCTAGAAAATCCATTTCGAGTGCAGGGAGGTCAGAATCCAATAGCATCTACAGTCCTTTTCAGCCTCTGAATCAGATTTTTGCTCAGGTCCCTCAATTTCAGCCAGAAAATACCTGAAATCACAGAAAAACACACAAACTCATAGTAAAGTCCAGAAATGTGATTTTAGCATGAAAACCAATAATTATATTCTAAAAACTAACTAAATCATACTAAAAACTACCTAAAAACAATGCCAAAAAGTGTATAAATTATCCGCTCATCAATTACTTGGATGAACCGATGCACTTCTTGGTTCAGTTGTGCGAAGTTCAATTTTGGGCCCCATGTATGAGGTAGGACTGGACTTCTAGTGAATACCACTTTCATCCCAGTTCAGGGGGAATTGTAGTGATTCCCACCAAAGGAGGAGTCTTAAGCAATGAATTCTACATACAAGTACCTCCTTCTCCAGAGAGTCAGGAAGGTTTAAAAATTTGGAATATCAAGTAGTCACCATGCATTCTCAGAACCAATTCATCTCTCTCAACATCAATTAGAGCTCTCCTAGTGGCCAGGAATGGTCTTCTTATGATGATGGATTCCTTTGCATCCTCTCCCACATCTAGTATCACAAAATTTGTAGGGAGGAAGTTTTCCACTAGCCCATGTGCATGTCTCAGAGATTTATCAGCCATCTCCAATTCTATCTGTTCATACCCTGACCGAGCTCTCCAAACTCGGGAAGTTCGCAGAAGGTCCGACCTCATCCAAAGGCCCACGCCTAAAGGTCGGACCTCGGACATCATAGCAAGGAAGGCCCATCAAAAGGAACGCAGCCCAAAACCTAAAGGCCGAAATAGGCCTAGAAGAGGCGGTTCCGCAAAGATAGAGATAAAACTCCCAAAAGATAAGATAAGATAAGAATATCTTATCCAGGGAAGATCACGGCCAACCACTATAAATACACTGGAGCACCCAGGTATAACTCATACTCTAATTCTACTCAATATCTGCTTGGACCCATGCTAACTTAAGCATCGGAGTGTCATTGCAGGTACAACCCCCAGCCGCTCAGCACACCAAGCTCGGGTCACGGTACCCCTACCTCGGGTCTTGCCAGACGACCGAGCTACACGTTTCAGGTAACCCTCAGAACATTGGCGCCGTTGCCGGGGAACCTGGAAGTCATCCCTTTACCATGGCGGACGACCCTCCCAACAATAACCACGCTACATCAGAACAAGAAGAGGAAATTGACACCGGAGAACGACCGGACAGCCCTCTATCACCACGCACTCCAGGAGGAAACAAACAGAATCGCCCAAGGACATCACTTCCAAACAAAAATCCACAAAATCCCGAAAAAGAAGAGAGCTCAGGAATTCTAGAAGCAGTACGGGCACAGCAAAACCGACTGAAACAACTCGAAGAGGACATAAAAAGCAGAAAGAAACTGAACAAGATTTGAGAAGGGAAGCTCGCAAGCGCAGAGAGTTAGAAGAAAAGCTGCGGAAGATAGAGGCCGAGTTGAAAGACCGGACGGAACGCGACACCACCCCCGAAAACAACCATGATCCCTTCACGCAAGAGATCATGAAGGAGAAGGTACCGCGAAACTTCAAACCACCTGATATGGATCTCTACGACGGCACCACCGACCCAAGTCACCACCTCAGCAACTTCCGAAGCAGAATGTACCTGGTCGACGCCTCCGACGCGATTCGGTGCAAAGCCTTCCCCACCACTCTCACCAAGTCGGCCATGAAGTGGTTCGACAACCTGCCACCAGGATCAATCTCCAGCTTCAAGGACCTAACCAAAAAATTCCTAACAAGGTTCTCTATTCAAAAGGACAAGGCAAAACATGCCCCCAGTCTACTCGGGATCAAACAGGGTAACCAAGAAACTCTCCGAGAATACATGGAGCGATTCAACAAAGCCTGCCTGGACATACAACACTTGCCCACTGAAGCAGCCATCATGGGACTAGCAAACGGCCTAAAAGAAGGACCATTTAGCCAATCCCTATCAAAACGATACCCGACCTCCTTATACGAGGTGCAAGAGCGGGCAGAAAAATATATCAACATGGAGGAAACCTCCCAGCTAAGAGACTCTTCTAGGAAGGAATCAACCTACCCACCCCGAGACCGAGATCGAGAACAGAAAAAGAAAGAAGAGTCCAACTCGGACAAACCACGGAAGTACCATAGCTACACTCCCCTCCGAGTTTCCCTGGTAGACGTCTACAGAGAAATATGCCACACCGAAAAAATCCCACCGCCCCGACCTTTAAAACACAAGAGAGCGGGGAGAGATCGGCCCGAATACTGTGAATACCACAAGCTCTACGGTCATTCTACTAATGACTGCCACGACCTGAAGAATGTTATAGAAAAGCTAGCCAGAGAAGGAAAACTCGACAGATACATAGCGGAGAAAGGAGAAGAGACCAAAAAGAGAAGGAGGGGAGATAACGAGGATCGGGCCGAACAGACCCTGCGTAACCCTGAAAGGCACATACACATGATAAACGGAGGTTTTGCAGGCAGAGGAACATCCAGATCCTCGCGAAAAAAACACCTCAAAGAGATCTATCATGTCCGAGAAGACAATCCCCTGCCCGAGCTGCCAACCATCTCATTTACCCAAGAAGATGCTCAGGGGATAATACCCGGCCACGACGATCCTATGGTGATCACCATTATCCTAGCAAACGCCAACTTACATCGAACCCTGATTGACCAAGGAAGCTCAGCAGATATCCTGTTCAAAGCGGCCTTCGACAAGCTCGGACTTGAAGAAAAAGAGCTAAAGGCCTATCCCTCCGACCTATTTGGGCTAGGGGACACCCCGATCCACCCCTTAGGATACATCTCGCTACACACTACCTTCGGAAGAGGCGAGCAATCTAAAACGTTAAGCATCGACTACATTATAGTCGACGTTGCCTCAGCATACAATGCCCACATTGGGCGACCAACCCTAAACAGACTGACAGCTGTGGTCTCAACCCCACACCTCTGTATGAAGTTCCCTACCGCAAAGGGAATCGCCACCCTAAAAGGCGACCAAAAATTAGCACGGCGATGCTACAACGAAAGTCTAAGCCTAAAAGGGAAAGAAGTCAACGCAATAGAACTCGGGCGAGTTCAAACCCGAGAAGACCTTCGGCCACAACCAGAGGGAGAAACCGAAAGGATCCAAATCGGGAACACACCTGAAAAAGTAACAAACATTGGAGCAAACCTCGAAGCAGGCCTAAAAGAGGAACTCATAACCCTCTTAAGGGAGAATTCCGACCTCTTCGCCTGGAAGGCCTCCGACATGCCAGGCATAAGTCCCGACCTGATGTGCCATAAGCTATCAGTATACCCGGGATCCAGACCCGTCCAACAGAGACGCCGGAAGCTCGGACCCGAGCGCATGCAGGCAATAGAAGAACAGGTACAAGCACTGCTAGATGCAGGATTCATTAGGGAAGTAAAATATCCCCTATGGCTCGCAAACGTGGTCCTGGTAAAAAAGCCCAACGGAAAATGGAGGATGTGCGTCGATTACACGGATCTCAACAAAGCCTGCCCCAAAGACCCATATCCACTACCAAACATCGACGCCTTAGTCGACGCAGCCTCAGGCTACAGATATCTCTCCTTCATGGATGCATACTCGGGATACAATCAAATCCCGATGTACGGACCCGACCAAGAAAGACCTCGTTCATAACCCCAAGGGCAAACTACTGCTACGTAGTAATGCCCTTCGGGCTGAAGAACGCCGGGGCAACCTACCAGAGGCTAATGAACAAAGTATTCTCAGAGCACATCGGGCTACAGCTAGAAGTGTACGTCGACGATATGCTGGTAAAGACACAAGAAGACAGAAACTTGGTTCCCGACCTCACAAGTGTCTTCGGCACCCTCAGGAAACACAACATGAGACTTAACCCGACCAAGTGCACCTTCGCCGCAGAAGCCGGAAAGTTCTTAGGCTTCATGCTGACTCAAAGAGGCATCGAAGCAAACCCGGACAAATGCCAAGCGATACTCAAAATGAAGAGCCCGACGTGTGTCAAAGAAGTACAACAACTAAATGGAAGGCTAGCCGCCCTATCAAGATTCTTGGCAGGATCAGCGATAAAATCACTACCTCTCTACTCACTCCTAAAGAAAGGGAAACCCTTCTCATGGACCCCGGAGTGCGAAAAAGCCTTCCAAGAATTCAAGGAATTCCTCGGGCAGCCACCAATCCTAACCCGACCTTTAAAAGGAGAAGAGCTCGTATTATACCTCTCGGTCGGACATCGGGCAGTTGCTTCAGCATTAATACGAGAAAATGACCAAGGACAACACCCCATATACTTCGTAAGCAAGGCACTACAAGGGGCCGAATTAAACTATCAGAAAATAGAGAAATTCGCCTACGCCCTAGTATTCACGGCTCGGAGGCTCCGTCCCTACTTTCAAGCCCACACCATCAAAGTCCGGACGAACCAACCCATGAGACACATCCTACAAAAAACAGACATGGCAGGACGAATCCTACAATGGGCGGTGGAACTGTCCGAGTTCGACCTCCACTATGAAGCCCGGACTGCCATAAAATCTCAATATCTAGCCGACTTCATCGCAGAATATACTGAGACCCCGGGAACCCCACTCTCGTGGAATCTGTATGTCGACGGGTCCTCAAACAAAACAGGAAGCGGAGCCAGTGTTATACTCGAAAGCGACCAAGGAACACGGATAGAGCTATCCTTAAAATTCGAGTTCCAGGCTTCAAACAACCAAGCCGAATACGAGGCCCTACTAGCAGGACTAAAGCTAGCCGAAGAGGTCGGAGCCCAGAGAATCACGATCTTCAGCGACTCCCAGGTCGTCACATCACAAGTAAATGGAAGTTACCAGGCCAAAGACCCTACTATGAAAAAATACCTGGACCAAACACAGGCACAATTACGACAATTCCCGGAAATACAAATCCAGCACATACCTCGGGAACAAAATGCCCGGGCAGACGCCCTCTCGAAGCTCGCTAGCACCAAGCCCGGAGGCAACAACAGAAGTCTTCTCCAAGAAACCCTACAATCTCCCTCCGTGCTAAGAGAGGAAGAAACGTTAAATATATCCAACCAACAACAAGGATGGATGACCCCCATACTCAACTACCTGAAGTCAGGAACTCTCCCCATAGAAAGAAAAGAAGCTAAAAGGCTTACAAAGGACGCCCAGAATTATACGCTAATTCACGACGTATTATACAGAAGAGGATTCTCAAACCCCTCCTTAGGTGCGTTCCGACCTCAGAAACAAAGGGCGTCCTCGAAGAAGTCCACGAAGGCATGTGTGGGAACCATCTCGGAGCTCGGGCACTATCCAAGAAAGTAGTCAGGGCCGGGTTCTACTGGCCGACCTTACAAAGAGACGCGACAGAGTTTGTGAAAATATGCCCCCCTGCCAAAAACACGCCATTTTTCACAAGGCACCGCCCGAAGACCTTATCAGCATCACTGCGCCATGGCCCTTCGCAAAATGGGGACTCGACCTACTCGGCCCGTTTCCACAAGGACCGGGGCAAGTCAAATACCTCATAGTAGGGGTCGACTACTTTACAAAGTGGATCGAAGCCGAACCCTTAGCCACTATTACGACTCAGAAAAGCCGTAAATTCCTATACAAAAACATCGTCACGAGGTTCGGAGTCCCCTACTCCATCACAACAGACAATGGAACGCAGTTCACGGACACAAGTTTTCAGAACTTGGTGGCCGAACTAAAAATCAAACAGCAATTCACATCGGTCGAGCACCCACAAGCCAATGGACAAGCAGAGGCTGCAAATAAAGTCATCTTGGCCGGGTTAAAGCGAAGACTCCAAGAGGCCAAAGGGGCGTGGGCCGACGAACTCCCCCAGGTACTATGGGCATATCGGACAACCCCGCACTCTACAACGGGAGAATCCCCATTCCGGCTAGCTTACGGGATGGAGGCAATGATTCCTATCGAAATAGATGAAGGGTCGCCCAGAGTCATCTTCTACAACGAAAGAGGCAACCCACAGGCACAAAGGGAAGAACTCGACCTCCTCCCCGAGGTCCGAGAAAGAGCCCGAATCCGAGAAGAAGCCTTAAAACGGCGAACGGCCCTCAGATACAATCAAAAGGTAATAAAGCGAAGCTTCTCCAGTCACGACCTGATTCTAATCCGAAATGACATCGGAACACAAAAGTCGGGAGAAGGAAAGCTAGCCGCAAATTGGAAAGGGCCCTACAAGGTAACAGAAGTCTTAGGGACAGGCTATTACAAAATATCCGACCTAGAAGGCAATGAGCTGCCCAGGACCTGGCACGCCTGTAATCTAAGACGCAAATCCTAGAAAGTACCCCACCAAGGTGCATTAATTTATGCTCGGCAAAACGCAAAAAATCATTTGCCAAGAGACCATACAAGGTCGGCAAAGATAAAGCGACGAGGTTCAAATTAATGTGAGAAGTTATAAAGTAACTCTGAAATGGCTCGAAAAGCCAAATAAAAAAGAGGTTACAAAAATAACTTAAAAAGGCCGACCAAACGACGAAGTCGGACCCAACAAAGAGTTATAAAGTAACTCTAAAATGGCTCAAAAAGCCAAATAAAAAGAGATTACAGAAATAACTCAAAAGGACCGACCAACGACAAAGTCGGACCTAACAAAAAGGAGGTACTCGAGCACCCGATGTCCGAGAAAAAGCTCGGCCCAAGAAAGAAGCCTTAAAACGGCAAGAACCAGGATTTCGAAAAACGCTTACTAAAAAGTTGCTTTACAAAAAGCAACTAAAAAGTACAAGCGAAAAGAACGAAATCGAAAGAAGTTTCAAAACGCTAGCTAAAAAGTTGTTAATCGAAAACAACTAAAAAGCACGAAAGCGGAAACATAAAGTCAAAACGCTAGCTAAAAAGTTGTTATCCGAAAAACAACTAAAAAGCACGAAAGCGGAAACATAAAGTCAAAACGCTAGCTAAAAAGTTGTTAATCGAAAACAACTAAAAAGCACAAAAGCGAAAACAAGAAGTCAAACGCTAGCTAAAAAGTTGTTATCCGAAAACGACTAAAAAGCACAAAAGCGGAAACAAAAAGTCAAGCGCGAACAAAAAACACCACATAATAAAGTTACTACAAGTAGCTAAATAAAACAAAAGGTGTCCAAAGTGTTCAACAGAAACCATCCAAAAACAGAAGAGCCCACAGGTCGGGCAAAACACCAAGAAGTACAAGATTACAGAGGATCGAGGCCCTTTCCGGACTCCACATCGACAGCAGGCTGAAACATAGATATCGGGACTGCATCGATGGCAACGTCATCCCGGTTTGAAACCTCCACACCAGATCTATCCTCAGCCAAAGGTGAAGTCGGGTTCACAACCGGAACCTCGGGGTCGGACACCGGAGCCTTGTGGTCGGACACCGGAACCTCATCCTCGGCAGGAGCAGGAACAATCTTTCCCTCCACAACAATGTTTTCCGTACTAAATAAGCTCAGATCCAGGTCGGGAGCAAGAACCCGGACCTGATCCCTCAAATTCACAAACATAGCATCCATACCCTTGGCCACATTATCTTCCAGCTCGTAAAAATCATCCCGAGCAGACTGCAACTTCTCCTTCGTCTCCACAAGCTCGGCATACAGCTTAGTATAGTTCTCCGTCGCCACCCTCGCCATCTCCTCAGATGTCTTCGCCGCCGCCACAGCCGCGGTGGCCCTAGTTTTCTCTTCCTCCAAAGAGGCCTCCAGCTCAGTAATCCTGGCAGCCTTCAGTTGACTAATCTTATCAAATCGGACCGTGCCTTCTCAAGTCGGGAGCTGGTCGCCCCAAGGGGAGCTTTCTTGAACTCCCGAGCAATAGCGGCATGAAGACTAGCCATCCGAACACAGCTCCGCGCCATATACTGAAAGTGATGCTCCATAGACGCATCATCAGTAGAAATAAAGGTCTGGGGGAGAATGTGCTGCTCAATCCAACCAAGAGCGTCAAAATCCTTATCATTGAAACCGGCAAGCTCTTGAGAGGTCTTCTGTTTCTTGGGGGGAGGACCCGAGGTCGAAGACGGGGAAAGGTGACCGGGTCCGGAGGTCGGAGGATCTTGAGTGATAGCTCGGAACTGAGGAGTCGGAATGGTCTTCGACCGAGTCTGAACACCCACGGTAGTCTTCTGCGGAGAAGATCGGGCAGAAGCCTCAGCCTCGATATTCCGAGCAGCCGCAGACTTCTTCGACCGACGAAGGAACTTCATGGAATCAGCCTGAGAAGACATCTCTGCAGAAACAAAAGAAAAGGATTATCACAACAGAAAAACCTCCAAAACGAAGCCAAAATACTAAGATGAAATCTCAAAGAGGTCGGGAACTACCTAACTCGGAACGGAGAAGGCTTGGATCTCCCAACATTTTCTTCGTATCCAAGTGAGGTGCCCGACCCCACAAACTGCTCAACACACCCACAAAAGCCTGCTCCACCTCATCTAGACTCTCAAAAGTATACTTAACCGACACTACATTCTCCTGCCAACAAAGAGGAAAAGAAGGCTCCCCACTCTCATCTAGAAAGAAAGGTCGGACATCTCCAGCAGCCCGGACCTTGAAATAGTAGTTCTTGAAATCATGAAACGACTCATCATACAAGGTACAAAACTTCTTTCCCAGGTTAGCCCTAAAAGAGACCCAGGACACCTTCCCAGCACCCGACCCCGGCTTCGTCAACACGAACAGATAGGAAAAAAGAGAAACAGAAGGGGAGACGCCCAAAAACTGACACAAAAGTTGAAACAGCTTTAAAAACGCCCAAGAATTTGGATGGAGTTGCGTAGGGGCAAGGTTACAAGACCAAAGGACCTCGGACTCCAAGTCGGTAAAAGGAAGTCGTACACCCAGCTTAGAGAAAAAAACAATCGTAAGCATAAAAGAATAGCTTCTCGGAACTTTCTAAAGGCGGGAAGCACACTCTCTCCTCGGACTCCGGGGCTACTAGCTCATAATCCCGCTCAGACTCCCTGTTCTCACAAATACTACACTCCCTACGGAACCTAACTAGATACTCAGAATCTACAACAGAAGGGACCCTTAGAGGAACAGGATCTACCCAACCAAGACCACTCGGAATCTTGGTCGACATTGCTTGAAACACCTTTCGAGACATAAAAAATCTTGCCTACAAAGAAGAATACAACAGCAAGCCAAAAATCACATAATAGGCAGACAGCAAAAAACCCATTCAGCAGAAGCAAGAAAACAAAAGTTCTTTTAGAAGAAAAAATGCAGTAACCCGAAAACAAAGTACCAAGAGAAAAGAGCCCCCCCCACATACAAACAACCAAAACAATGGCGGCGCCTCTTTTCGGGGCAACCCCAGCATAGAAGAAAAAGAAACAAAAGCATATGTGCACAGCGAAAGTAAAGACGAGAAACAAACCTGGAAGAAAGGAAGAAGACGACGAGCTCCGATGCAAGAAGAACGAAAACAGCGGCGCAGAGGAAACCCCGAAAAACAATGCACAGAAAGAATCGGAGAAGAAGAACAGAGAGAAAGAAGGAAGATGCTCGAAAGAGAGGTGGCGAAAAACCCAGAAAAAGGGAAAGGGAACAGAATAAACAAAGAAAATGAGGAAAGGGGCAAATAAATAATGCCTTCACAGAGCCCGAACGGAAATCGAGGAGAAACGGTAAAAAGCAATAAATGCTGAAACGGCCATTTTCAAAATTTTGAAAATACGACTATGCCCGAGCTCGACCTCTCAAAAGGACGAACTCGGACAGGGGCACTGTTCATACCCTGACCGAGCTCTCCAAACTCGGGAAGTTCGCAGAAGGTCCGACCTCATCCAAAGGCCCACGCCTAAAGGTCGGACCTCGGACATCATAGCAAGGAAGGCCCATCAAAAGGATAAGATAAGATAAGATAGAGATAAAACTCCCAAAAGATAAGATAAGATAAGAATATCTTATCCAGGGAAGATCACGGCCAACCACTATAAATACACTGGAGCACCCAGGTATAACTCATACTCTAATTCTACTCAATATCTGCTTGGACCCATGCTAACTTAAGCATCGGAGTGTCATTGCAGGTACAACCCCCAGCCGCTCAGCACACCAAGCTCGGGTCACGGTACCCCTACCTCGGGTCTTGCCAGACGACCGAGCTACACGTTTCAGGTAACCCTCGGAACACTATCCTTGTAGGTTGTGCCTCTTAAATTTACAGTCTTCTCATTATAAGCAGGGGCATCAGATTGGTATTTAAGCCAAAATTACAAAGGGTTGTGTCAAAAGTGACATTCCCAATAGTACAAGAAATCTGAAAGCTTGCTGGATCTGGCAGCTTGCTCTGAATGAGTGCACTATATTCCTTGGTTAGTACCACTATTTCATCCTCTTTAAGGCCTTTGATGAGCAGATAATTTATACGCTTTTTGGCATTGTTTTTAGGTAGTTTTTAGTATGTTTTAGTTACTTTTTATTATATTTTTATTAGTTTTCATGCAAAAATCATAATTTTTTACTTTACTATGAGTTTGTGTTTTTTTCTATAATTTCAAGTATTTTTTGGCTGAAATTGAGGGACCTGAGCAAAAATCTGATTCAGAGGCTGAGAAAGGACTGCAGATGCTGTTGGATTCTAACCTCCCTGCACTCAAATGTGCTTTTCTGGAGCTACAGAAGTCCAATTGGCGCGTTCTCAATTGGGCTGGAAAGCTAACATCTTGGGATTTCAAGCAATATATAATAGTCCATACTTTGTCCGAGATTTGATGGCCCAAACTGGCGTTAAAACGCCCACCAGAGACCCTTTTCTAGCGTAAAACGCTGGAACTGGCACCAAAACGGCAATTAAGTGCTCAAACTGGCATCCAAGCTGGTGTTTAACTCCAGAAAAAGCCTATGCACGTGTAAAGCTCAATTCTCAGCCCAAGTACACACCAAGTGTGCCCCGAAAGTAGATTTCTGCACTATCTGCACTTAGTTACTTATTTTCTGTAATCCTTAGTAACTAGTTTAGTATAAATAGCACTTTTTACTATTGTATTTTATCCTTTTTTCAGACTTTTATGAGATTTTTCATATTTGGGGAGGCTGGCCATTCGGCCATGCCTAGACCTTTTCTCTTATGTATTTACCAACGGTAGAGTTTCTACACCTCATAGATTAAGGTGCAGAGCTCTGCTGTTCTTCATGAATTAATTCAAGTACTATTATTTCTCTTTCAATTCACGCATACTTCTTCTCCAAGATATACTCTCGTACTTAATTTAGTTAAGTCAGAATGAAGGGGTGACCCGTGACAATCACCCACTATCTTCGTTACTCGCTTAGCCAAGATCCGCATGCCTGACAACCACAAGCGGTCTACATGATGTTCATCGTAGTTATTGGACGACAGCTGTAGTATAGTCTCTTGGGTCTCTGATCCACAGATCTGACTTGTCTCTCCTAACAATAGAGCATTCGAATCTGTAATATTAGAACCTTCGTGGTAGAGGCTAGAACCAATTGGCAGCATTCTTGAGATCCAGAAAGTCTAAACCTTGTCTGTGGTATTCTGAGTAGGATCTGGGACAGGATGATTGTGACGAGCTTCAAACTCACGAATGTTGGGCGCAATGACAGTGTGCAAAAGGATAGAGAGATCCTATTCCGACACTAGTGAGAACCGACAGATGATTAGCTGTGCGGTAGCTGTGCCTGGTATTTTACATCCGAGACGATAAATCCGACAGTTGATTAGCCGTACAGAAACCGTAGCTGGACTATTTTCACTGAGAGGACAGATGGTAGCCATTGACAACGGTGATCCACCAACATATAGCTTGCGATGAAAGGGAGCACGCATGATTGGATGAAGACAATAGGAAAGCAGAGGTTCAGAAGCAACAAAGCATCTCCAAACGCTTATCTGAAATTCCCACCAATGAATTACATAAGTATCTTTATTTTAATTTGCGTTTTATTTATCTTTCAATTATCAAAACTCATAACCAATTGAATCTGCCTGACTAAGATTTACAAGATGACCATAGCTTGCTTCAAGCCGGCAATCTCCGTGGGATCGACCCTTACCCGCGTAAGGTTTTATTACTTGGGCGACCCAGTGCACTTGCTGGTTAGTTGTACCGGAGTTGTGAAAAGTGTGATCACAATTCCGTGCACTAAGTTTTTGGCACCGTTGCCGGGGATTGTTCGAGTTTGGACAACTGACGGTTTATCTTGTTGCTTAGATTAGGTAACCTTTTCTTTTCTTATTTCAACCTTTATTTTCTTTTCAAAAAAAATTTGAAAAAAATACAAAAAGAAAATTAATAAAATCATAAAACCAAAAAAAAAATTATTTCTTGTTTGAGTATTGTGTCTAACTTTAAGTTTTGTGTCAACTGCATGTTTTAATTTTTCTTAATTTTCGAAAGTATATGCATTGTGTTCTTCTTGATCTTCAAGTTGTTCTTGATGATTTTCCTTGTTTGATCTTTAATTTTTCTTATTTTATGTATTTTCTTGTTTTTCTTGTGCATTTTCGAATTGTTAGTGTTCCTAGTACAAATGTTCTTAAGTTTGGTGTCTTACATGTCTTTCTTTTCTTAAAAATTTTCAAAAATATGTTATTGATGTTCATCATGATATTCAAAGTGTTCTTGGTGTTTATTTGACATTCAAAGTGTTCTTGCATGCATAATTTGTTTTGATCTTAAAATTTTATGTTTTGCTTCAATTTGTTGTTTTTCTCTCTCCTCATTAAAAATTCAAAAGTCAAAAAAATTATCTTTTCCTTTTTCTTCTCATAATTTTCGAAATTTTGAGTTGACTTGGTCAAAAATTTGTAAAATTTAGTTATTTCTTGTTTGTCAAGTCAAAATTTCAAATATATATATATATATATATATATATATATATATATATATATATATCTTTTCAATAAATAATACTGAGAAATGAAGGTTCAAAACATAAAGCAAAAGTATCATAGAGAAAAAGAGCTCACTGGCATTAAAACGCCAGTAAAGAGGCACTTTGGGCGTTAAACGCCAGAATAGCTATCATTCTGGGCGTTTAACGCCAGTAAAGGTATCATTTTGGGCGTTAAATGCCAGAATTGGCAGCATTTTAGGCGTTCAGAAAAACGCCCAGTAACAAGGGATTTCTGGCGTTTAACGCCAGCCAGGGTACTTGGCTGGGCGTTAAACGCCCAAAATGGCTACCAAATGGGCGTTAAACGCGAGAATGGCTATCATTCTGGGCGTTTAACTCTAGAATAGCAAAGGGGAGATAATTTCGTTTCCAATTCAATTTTTTTCAAATTTTCGTATTTTTATTCATAATTTTAAATGGTTATCCTTTTCATCTCTTTTAAATTTTAAAATCTTATCTTTTTTATATCATCTTTTTCTATCTTATCTTTTTTATTTTTCTTTTAATGTTTTCAAAAAATTTTAAAACTAATTTTTCAAAATCTTTTTTTTAATTTTATTTCATAATTTTCAAAATCCTTGCTAACAATTAATGTTTTGATTCAAAAAATTTCAAGTTTGTTACTTTCTTGTTAAGAAAGGTTCAACCTTTGAATTCTAGAATCATATCTTTTATTTTCTTATTAGTCAAGTCATCAACTTTAATTTTAAAAATCAAATCTTTTTAATTTCTTTTTCAATTCTTTTTCAAAATAAATTTCAATCATATCTTTTTAAAAATTTTAATATCAAAATTTTTTTCAAACTTCTTATCTTTTCAAAATTTATTTTCAAATCATTTTCAACTAACTACTTGACTTGTTTGTTTTAATTTTAAAAAAAAGTTTACTATTCCTTATCTTTTTCAAAACCACCTAACTATTTCTTTCACTTCTAATTTTCGAAAATCACCCACCACTTTTTCAAAATTCTTTCTAATTAACTAATTGTTTTAAATTCTAATTTTATTCTATTTCTTTTAATATTTTCAAAACTAACTTAGTTAATTAATTAAAAATAAGAATAATTTTCTTTTCCCTCTTTTAAAATTCAAATACTCTCTCTCTCTCATCTCTTTCTATTTATTCTATTTAATCACTAACACTTCTCTTCTACTCATAATTCGAACCCCTCTCTCTTCTCTCTATTCGAATTACCCATCCCCTCTCTCTTCTCATTCTTCTATTCTTCTATTCTTATACTCACATAAATGAATCTCTATACTGTGACATAGAAGATTCCACTACTCCCTTTGTTCTCTTCTTTTTTTCATATGAGTAGGAACAAGGATAAGGACATTCTTGTTGAAGCTGATCCTGAACATGAAAGGACTCTGAAGAGGAAGCTAAGAGAAGTTAAAGAACAACACTCCGGAGATGACCTCACAGAAAATCTCGAAAAAAAAGCAGACATGGCAGCCGAACCCAACAACAATGCTAGAGATGCAAGGAAGATGCTTGGTGACTATACTGCACCAACTTCCAACGTCTATGGGAGAAGCATCTCAATTCTTGCCATTGGAGCAAACAACTTTGAGCTTAAGCCTCAATTAGTTTCTCTAATGCAGCAGAATTGCAAGTTTCATGGACTTCTATTGGAAGATCCTCATCAGTTCTTAGCCAAATTCTTGCAGATCTGTGATACTGTTAAGACCAATGGGGTTGATCCCAAGGTCTACAGACTTATGCTTTTCCCTTTTGCTGTAAGAGACAGAGCTAGGATATGGTTGGACTCACAACCTAGAGAAAGCCTGAACTCTTGGGATAAGTTGGTCACTGCTTTCTTGGCCAAGTTTTTTCCACCTCAAAAGCTGGGCAAGCTTAGAGTAGACGTCCAAACCTTCAGACAGAAAGAAGGTGAATCCCTCTATGAAGCTTGGGAAAGATACAAGCAATTGATCAGAAGGTGTCCTTCTGACATGCTTTCAGAATGGAGCATCTTGGATATATTCTATGATGTTCTATCTGAATTGTCCAAGATGTCATTGGACCATTCTTCTGGTGGATCTCTTCATCTGAAGAGAACCTCTGCTGAAGCTCAGGAACTCATTGAGGTGGTTGCTAATAATCAGTTCATGTACACTTCTGATAGAAATCTTGTGAGTAATAGGATGACTCAGAAGAAATGAGTTTTTGAGATTGATACTCTGAATGCCATATTGGCTCAGAACAAAATATTGACTCAGCAAGTCAATATGATTTCTCAGAATCTGATTAGACTGCAAGCAGCATCCGGCAGTACTAAAGAAATCTCCTTTGAAGGAGAAGCTTATGACCCTGAGAATCCTGCAATGGAAGAGGTGCATTACATGGAAAAATCCTACGGAAACACCTATAATTCTTCATGGAGAAATCATCCAAATTTCTCATGGAAGGATCAACAGAAGCCTCAACAAGGCTTCAATAATAATAATAATGGTGGGAGAAATAGGTTTGGCAACAGCAAGCCTTTTCTATCATCTTCTCAGCAACAGACAGAGAATTCTGAGAAGAGCCTCTCTGGCTTAGCAACCATAGTCTCTGATCTATCTAAGGCCACTCTCAGTTTTATGACTGAAACAAAGTCCTCCATCAGAAATTTGGAGGCACAAGTGGGTCAGATGAGTAAAAGAGTTACTGAAACTCCTCCTAGTACTCTCCCAAGCAATACAGAAGAGAATCCAAAGAGAGAGTGCAAGGCCATCAATATAACCAAAATGGCTGAACCTATAGAGGAGGAAGAGGCAGTGATTTCCAGTGAGGAAGACGTTGTTGGATGTCCACTGACCACTAAGGGGTTCCCTAATAAGGAACCAAAGGAATCTGAGGCTCATATAGAGACCATAGAGATTCTACTGAACTTCCTATTACCATTCATCAGCTCTGATGAGTATTCTTCCTCTGAAGAAGATGATGATATTGTTGAAGAGCAAGTTGCTCGATACCTAGGAGCAATCATGAGGCTGAATGCCAAGTTATTTGGTAATGAGACTTAGGAGGATGAACCTCCATTGCTCATCAATGAACTGAATGCCTTGGTTCAGCTGAAATTACCTCAGAAGAAACCGGATCCTAGAAGGTTCTTAATACCTTGTACCATAGGCACCATGACCTTTGAGAAGGCTTTGTGTGACCTGGGGTCAGGTATAAACCTCATGCCACTCTTTATAATGGAGAAACTAGGGATCTTTGAGGTACAAGCTGTAAGAATCTCACTAGAGATGGCAGACAAATCAATAAAATAGCCTTATGGACTTGTAGAGGATGTCTTAGTGAAGGTTGAAGCCCTTTACATCCCTGCTGACTTCATAATCCTAGACACTGGGGAGGATGAGGATCAATCCATCTTCCCTGGAAGACCCTTCCTAGCCACAGCAGGGACTGTGATTGATGTGGACAGAGAAGAGTTAGTCCTTCAATTGAATGAAGACTACCTTGTGTTTAAGGCTCAATATCTTCCTCTGTAAACATGGAGAAGAAGCATGAAAAGCTTTATCCAATTCTCTCCATACAGAGTCAAGCATAGCCCCCACATTCAAACTCTAAGTTTGGTGTTGGGAGGTCACAATCATGCTCTGAGTATATGTGAAGCTCTGTAAGAGCTTACTGTCAAGCTATTGACATTAAAGAAACACTTATTGGGAGGCAACCCAATCTTATTTATCTATGTTAATTACTTTTTCATTTCATTTTCCATTGTTAGTTTATGTTTTCTTTAGGTTGATGATCATGTGGAGTCACAAAAACGGCTGCAGAATTAAAGCGAAATCAAAAACAGCATCAAAAATAGCACACCCTGAAAGACAGGCTTACTGGCGTTTAAACGTGAGTAAGGATAGCAGAATGGCGTTTAACACCCAGTCTGGTAGCATTCTGGGCCTTAAACGCCAGAATTGGCAGAGAGACTGGCATTTAACGCCAGAAAAGGGTGTCTGGTGTCTGGCTGGCGTTAAACGCCAGAAAGGGGCATCAGCCTGGCGTTAAACGCTAGAAAAGGGTATCAACCTGGCGTTTAACACCAGAAATGGCAGCAAAGCTGGCGTTAAATGCCAGAAATGGCACACAGATGGCGTTTAAACGCCAGAAAGGTGTGAGGACCAGAATTCCTTGACACCTCAGGATCTGTGAACCCTACAGGATCCCCACCTACCCCAACTCTTTTTCTCTCATTTTCACACCTTTCCATAACACTCTTCCCCAAAATAACCTCCACCAATCACTTCCATTTCTCCTCCAAAACCATCATACAACCCACCTATCCCCACCCATTCAAATTCAAACAATCGCCTTCCCAAACCCAACCCATATTACAAAAATTCCCTCTCCATTCTACTCCTATATAAGCCCTCATCACTTCTTCAATTTCACACATCATAACCACCTAAAACCCCCTTGGCTGAACCATTCACACACCTCCATCTGCTCCATCTCTTCTTCCTCTAATCCTTTCTTTCTTCTTTTGCTCAAGGACGAGCAAACCTTTTAAGTTTGGTGTGGAAAAAAGCTCTGATTTTTGTTTTTCCATAACCATTAATGGTACTTAAGGCCGGAAAAACCTTTAGGAAGAGGAAAGGGAAGGCAGTTGCTTTCAACTCCGAGTCATGGGAGATGGAGAAATTCATCTCAAAAGCCCATCACTAGAAAGAGGATGGAGCAAACAAGAGAGCCCACTCATGGACCTCAACAAGAGCATGAGGAAGTCCCTCATCAAGAAATTCCTGAGATGCCTCAAGGGATACATTTCCCTCCACACAACTATTTGGAGCAACTCAACACCTCTTTAGGAGAATTGAGTTCCAACATGGAGCAACTAAGAGTGGAGCACCAAGAGCACTCCATCATCCTCCATGAAATCAGAGAGGACCAAAAGGCCATGAGAGAGGAGCAACAAAGGCAAGGAAGAGACATAGAAGAGCTCAAGAACTCCATTGGTTCTTCAAGAGGAAGAAGAAGCCACAATCACTAAGGTGGATCCGTTCTTTAATCTCCTTGTTTATTTTCTTTTCCGTTTTCGGTTTTTATGCTTTATGTTTTGACTATGTTTGTGTCTTCATTACATGATCATTAGTGTTTAGTGTCTATGTCTTAAAGCTATGAATGTTCCATGAATCTTTCACCTTTCTTAAATGAAAAAATGTTTTCTGAAAAAGAAAAAGAAGTACATGAATTTCGAATTCTATCTTGAAAATAGTTTAATTATTTTGATGTGGTGGCAATACTTTTTGTTTTCTAAATGAATGCTTGAACAGAGCATATTTTTGATAGTGAAGTTTATGAATGTTAAAGTTGTTGGCTCTTGAAAGAATAATGAAAAAAGAGAAATGTTATTGATAATCTGAAAAATCATAAAATTGATTCTTGAAGCAAGAAAAAGCAGTGAAAAACACAAAGCTTGCGAAAAAAAATGGCGAAAAATAAAGAAAAAGAAAGAAAAAGAAAAAGCAAGCAGAAAAAAGCCAGTAACCTTTTAAACTAAAAGGCAAGGGTAAAGAGGATCCAAGGCTTTGAGCATCAGTGGATAGGAGGGCCCAAAGGAATAAAATACTGGCCTAAGCGGCTAAATCAAGTTGTCCCTAACCATGTGCTTGTGTCATGAAGGTCCAAGTGAAAAGCCTGAGACTGAGTGGTTAAAGTCGTGATCCAGAGCAAAAAGAGTGTGCTTAAGAACTCTGGGCACCTCTAACTGGGGACTCTAGCAAAGCTGAGTCACAATCTGAAAAGGTTCACCCAGTTATGTGTCCGTGGCATTTATGTATCTGGTGGTAATACTGGAAAACAAAATGCTAAGGGTCACGGCCAAGACTTATAAAGTAGCTGTGTTCAAGAATCAACATACTAAACAAGGAGAATCAATAACACTATCTGAATTCTGAGTTCCTATGGATGCCAATCATTCTGAACTTCAAAGGATAAAGTGAGATGCCAAAACTGTTCAAAAGCAAAAAACTACTAGTCCCGCTCATCTAATTGGAACTAAGCTTCATTGATATTTTGAAATTTGTTCTATTTTCCCTTCTTTTTATCCTATTTTGTTTTTAGTTGCTTGGGGACAAGCAACAATTTAAGTTTGGTGTTGTGATGAGCGGATAATTTATATGCTTTTTGGCATTGTTTTTAGGTATTTTTAGTATGTTTTAGTTACTTTTTATTATATTTTTACTAGTTTTTATGCAAAAATTACAATTCTGGACTTTACTATGAGTTTGTGTATTTTTCTGTAATTTCATGTATTTTCTGGCTGAAATTGAGGGACTTGAGCAAAAATCTGATTCAGAGGCTGAGAAAGGACTGTAGATGCTGTTGGATTCTGACCTCCCTGAACTCAAACGCATTTTTCTGGAGCAACAGAAATCCAATTTACGTGTTCTCAATTTGGCTGGAAAGCTAACATCTTGGGCTTTCCAGAAATGTATAATAGTTTATACTTTACCTGAGATTTGACGGCCCAAAGTGGCATTAAAACGCCCACTAGAGACCCTTTTTCTGGCGTAAAACGCCGGAACTGGCACCAGAACGGGAGTTAAACGCCCAAACTGGCATCCAAGCTGGCGTTTAACTCCAGAAAAAGCCTATGCACGTGTAAAGCTCAATGCTCAGCTCAAGTACACACCAAGTGGGCCCCGAAAGTGGATTTCTGTACTATCTGCACTTAGTTACTTATTTTCTGTAATCCTTAGTAACTAGTTTAGTATAAATAGCACTTTTTACTATTGTATTTTATCCTTTTTTCAGACTTTTATGCGATTTTTGATATTTGGGGAGGCTCGCCATTCGGCCATGCCTAGACCTTTTTCTCTTATGTATTATTCAACGGTGGAGTTTCTACACCTCACAGATTAACGTGCAGAGTTCTGCTGTTCTTCATGAATTAATGCAAGTACTATTGTTTCTCTTTCAATTCACGCGTACTTCTTCTCTAAGATATACTCTCGTACTTGATTCAATTAAGTCAGAATGAAGGGGTGACCCGTGACAATCACCCATTATCTTCATTACTCGCTTAGCCAAGATCTACGTGCCTGACAACCACAAGCGGTCTACATGATGTTCAACGTAGTCATTGGACGATAGCTGGAGTATAATCTTTTGGGTCTCTGATCCATGGATCTGACTTGTCTCTCCTGACAACAGAGCATTCGAATCCGTGAGATTAGAACCTTCGTGGTAAAGGCTAGAACCAATTGACAGCATTCCTGAGATCTGTAAAGTCTAAACCTTGTCTGTGGTATTCCGAGTAGGATCTGGGATAGGATGACTGTGACGAGCTTCAAACTCACGAATGTTGGGCGCAATGACAATGTGCAAAAGGATAGAGAGATCCTATTCCGACACTAGTGAGAATCGACAGATAATTAGCCGTGCGGTAGATATGCCTGGTATTTTTCATCCGAGGCGAGAAATTTGACAGTTGATTAGCCGTACAGAAACCGTAGCTGGACCATTTTCACTAAGAGGACGAATGGTAGCCACTGATAACAGTGGTCCACCAACATACAGCTTGCCATGGAAGGGAGCACGCATGATTGGATGAAGACAATAGGAAAGCAGAGGTTCAGAAGCAACAAAGCATCTCCAAACGCTTATCTAAAATTCCCACCAATGAATTTCATAAGTATCTTTATTTTAATTTGCGTTTTATTTATCTTTCAATTATCAAAACTCATAACCAATTGAATCCTCCTGACTAAGATTTACAAGATGACCATAGCTTGCTTCAAGCCGGCAATCTCCGTGGGATCGACCCTTACTCGCGTAAGGTTTTATTACTTGGACGACCCAGTGCACTTGCTGGTTAGTTGTACCAAAGTTGTGAAAAGTGTGATCACAATTTCGTGCACCAGCCTTCTTCTCAGAGAGTAAGTCTTTCATGAATACAGCATAGGGAGGCATTTTCTCAAGAGTCTCAGCAAAAGGAATATTGACTTATAGCTTTTTAAATACTTCCAAGAATTGAGAGAACTACTAGTCCTTGGTCTCCTCTTGGAGCTCCTGAGGGTGTGAAACTTCAGGTTCTTGTATAGGTGTCCTAGGTGGGGCGTGTGACAGTGTCGCTTTAGCCTGTTCTGGAGCTTCTTTCTCTTCTGACCCTTTAGCAACTTGCACCTCCTTCTTCAGTATGGATTAATTATCTATTGTGAGGGCCTTACACTCTTCTTTTGACTTTACCTTTGTGTCACCAGGAAAAGTGTTAGGAGGTCTCTCAGGTATTCTTTTGCTCAGCTGACCCACTTGTACTTCCAAATTTTGAATGGAAGCTCTAGTCTCCTGCATAAAGCTAAAAGTTCTGCAACTAAAGAAGCTAATTTAGAGCTGCTCTAAGACTGAGTGGATGCCTGTTGTGGCTGAGAAGCTTGAAATTGACGGTTGTTAAAATTATTGAACTTATTCTAATTGAAACTGCCCTGAGAGTTATTGTTGAAGTTCTACTAAGGCTTTTAGGATTGCTTTCTCCATCCAAAATTAGGGTGATTCCTCCATCACTGCAACTAACATGCAGAGATTTTTAATTATTTGCACGCATGGTGAGACAATATTGTGTGATGATTACACGTCTTAAGCATTTAACACTCATTAACCAACCTCACATACCACTACTGCATGCCAATGCCCACGTACCTATCTCACCCCATGGAGAAGATGAATCTTTAACTGTCAAAAACTAACACCCATCCTTTTCCCCTGGCCTCCATCGAGTAGGACAATAAAGAGTAGAGAGTAACGGTTGATTCAGCAATGGGAGCATTTGTCCTTGAGGTGGCCATTTGAAGCGCTAACAACATAAAGAAACAATGAGTTGATTGGCAAAAGGCAAGGAAAGAAAATTGAAAAGGCGTTGACTTTACTTGACTGCATTTGGAAAGGAGGATCTCTTGGGAAGGAAATGATGAGCTCTTGCAAAACATAGACGCCCATCAGAACAGCCAAGGGGACAATTCATACACATAGTAGCTTGAAACTGAACAAGCGACATCTCAATTCTCAAAACAATAACTGCCTCGCCTGGTCCACAAACAATTCAATACTTAATACTTAACAATATATGTATATGATATCATAGTAAAAGTAGAACAACCATGAGCAATTCAAGTTGAATAGCAATGAATTGAAGTTGAGATGAGGCCTACCTGAAATAACGCAATGGCAGAACCAGAACAGCAGCGAGTCGCACTGATGAGCTCCGGGACAGTAGAAGACAGTATGCTAAATGTTTACTTTGATTCCATGAATGGATCGAGGTATTTTCCTCAAAAGCCCCATTGAGCGAGGGGAAGCAGAATGGAAAGGTGCTCGCCGATGTGGAGGTTGCGGAGATTGGAGAAGCAGGAGGGGAGGAGGTGAAGGAAGATGTCAGGGGAGGCGGAGGCACCAATTTCGAGGTTGGAGATAACCTAAGGCGGCGACGGCGATGACGACGGCAACATTGAACTTAGGGTTTCTGCAATGAACTCTCCCTTCCCTTTGGATATGTTTTTCACACTCACTCACTCTGATCCCATTTCTCCTCTACCTTCGCTCTGGATCTGTTTTTCACACTCACTCATTTCTCCTCTATCGCAAATTGCAATTGACCAACTATTATTAAAAAAAATATTTTAATTAAAATAATACTGGCCATAGTACTATAGCCACTAAAAATTTCTCACTAAAAATAGTTTTTCATATACTTTTAGTGGCAATAATAATTGCAATTATAATAAATTGTATTAATGGCAAATATATAATAGCCACAAAAATATAACTAAAATTAAAAAAAGAGCGGCCATTATATATTGCCGCTAAAATTTTGTCACTAAAACTAATTATTTTTATAGTGTTTTGAGATTTGTAGACAAGTATAGTTATATTCTAGAAAGATTTTTTGATCTTATACATGTTTCTAATACATGTTCTTTGACAATGAAAACAGAAATTTCATCAGTTCTTTCTCGTCATAATCTTGATGTCCAAAATCTTAGGGGACAAGGGTATGATAGAGCTAGTAATATGTGTGGTGAATGGAATGGATTGCAATCTCTATTTTTGAAAGATTTTCCTTTTTCTTATTACATTCATTGTCTTGCTCATCGATTACAATTAGCACTTGTTTCTGCAGCCAAAGAAGTTTGCTATGTTCATCAATTCTTTTCAAAACTTACACTAATTGTGAATGTTGTGACTGTTTCTCCTACACGTCATGATCAGTTAAGGGTTGCTCTAGCAAATAATATTGCAAACTTAATTTCCCACGATCAAATTGTGACAGGTAGTGGACTTAATTAAATTGGTACTTTGCAAAGAGCTGGAGATACTAGATGGGGGTCTCATTTGAATTCTGTACGTAGCTTGCTATGAATGTTTGATGCTACTTATGAAGTTCTTGAAAGAAGCACCGAAGAAGGTAATTTCTCTATTTATGGTGATGCTAATGTTGCTTATGATGCTATCACATCCTTTAAATTTGTCTTTATTTTTTATTTGATGAGAAATATTTTGGAAGTTAGTCTTGATCTTTGTCAAGCTTTGCAACGAAAAAATAAAGACATATTGAATGCTTTAACTCTGGTTTTTACTACCAAAACTTTAATCCAAAGAATGAGAGAATCAAGTTGGGAGACTTTCATAAAAGAAGTTATATTATTTTGTGAGAAATATGAAGTTGAAGTTCCTGATATGAATGCATTGCATATTCCTAGAAGAGGCCGAACTCGCAAAATTGTTGACCGAATTTCAGTGGAGCATCATTACCGTGTTAATTTATTTCTACTGTAATTGATACATAATTGCAAGAGGTTAATGGAAGATTCAATGATAATATGGTGGAATTGCTTACTTCAAGTTCAACTTTAAATCCCAGAGATAATTATAAGTTCTTTAGTGTTAACAAAGTATGTGAATTAGTAAAACGGTTTTATCTAGGTGACTTCAGTGACCAAGAAAAATTTTACATTAGAATACAAGCTCAACATTATGAACTTGATATTCTTAATCATGTTGAATTAACTAACTTGTGCACAATTTCGGAGTTATGTCAAGGATTAACGAAGATAGAAAAGTCTTTAACATATCCTTTGATTGATCGTTTGATTCACTTGATATTAACTCTCCTTATTTCAACTGCTACAACTGAGAGATCTTTTTCAACTATGAATATTATGAAGAATAGACTCAGAAACAAAATAGAAGATTAATTTCTTGCTAATTGTCTTTCGATTTACATTGAGAAGAAGATTGTTGAAAGATTTGACACAGATTTTATTTTCGATGGATTTTATGATATGAAGAATCGACGTGCACCATTTCGTTAGTAAAAGGTACACATTATTTTGTACTTTAAATATATATTCTCTATCGGTATATTTTTGTAATGCATCTTACATTATAATTTATTTGCATATATTTTCTTACATTATATATATATATATATATATATATATATATATATATATTATTGGCCCCTATGTTAACATTTTTGGATCCGTCCCTGCCTATAACTTAGACGAACTGTATGAAATCTACTCACTTTAACCTTAGGCAAACTTCTTGCCACGTATACCCATTTGTCGTTTTTAAATTATATTTATCTTTATCTTTTTCTTACGCTATAATTAAATATGCATTACCCTATAAAAATATAAAAAATTCAATAAAATAATTACTCGTTAATACTTTTTATTGTACTCATTAATAATTTTAGAGTATGATAAAAATTTAACGAGTATTATAAAAATTACTATTAACAAATATTAACGAGTACAACAAAATATTAATATTTATAAATATTTTTATTTTAAATTTAACTAATACTAATGTATTAAAATGCAGTCACACACTAATGTGTATATTTATTAAATTTGTATAAAAAATTTATTTAATAAGCATGTTAACGAATATTAATATACTAATATTGATTAAATTTAACAAAATATATTCTTTATACTCTAGATAATAATGAGTATAATAAAACATATTAATGAATAATTATTTTATTGTAATAAATATTTTTATAATGTAATACATATTTAATTATGACGTAAAATAGAAAAAAAATAACAATAAAAAAGTGTGCAAGAAAATTTACTTAAGACTAAGGCAAATTTCAGCAAATTTTACCAGTCTTAGATCCTGAAAAATAAAAATGAAAATAATATTTTTTTAAGAAAAAGGGCTAATTTTTTTTATGAGGTTGACATATGAGTTACGCTGAGTTATGGAGTATTAGGAGGATATACACTACTATGACGGCGTTCAATTTTTTATTTTAGTGGAAAGAAATCGGACCATCCGATTTTATTGCAGAGAAAGAGGGCACGGTCCAATTTGTGTGGAGCAGAATTTCGTGGATACTGAAATCGAACTCAAAATTTTCTGGACTTAGAAAATCTTTTTAAAATGGAGATGGAGATGATTGTGGGGTTAGGGAGTAAACAGAGGGAGATTTGTGTGTGAGGGTGAAAACGATGCTGCTGGGAAGGGGGTAACATTCTAAAGGTTATTAGAAGCATCGAAGCCAACCGGAGCCCAGCTGCATGCGTGCCACGTGGAGCTAGTACATAAATCAGACCCAAAATTTTCTGTACCGTCTGTACTAGGTCCGTTCGATTACAGTACCTCCAATTGGACGATCCGATTTGTCTTGCGCAGTTCTCATACCCTGATGAAACACCATTGGTAGACGAAATTGTGATTCCTATTTTGTGCCTTTTGGCATCATTGTGAAATTATTCCTTTTAGAAATTGACCTTCTTTCACAACTCCGTTCAACTAACCAGCAAGTGTACTGGGTCGTCCAAGTAATAACCTTACATGAGTAAGGGTCGAATCCACAGAGATTGTTGGTATGAAGCAAGCTATGGTCACCTTGCAAATCTCAGTTAGGCAGATTAAAATAGTTTATGGGTTTAAATAAAATAGAAAGAAGTTAATTAAAAAGGGATAGAAATACTTATGTAGATTCATAGATGGGAATTTCAGATAAGCGGAATGGAGATGCTGTAGAGCTCTCGGACGCCTGCCTTCCTACTGCTTCTACTCAATCCTTCTTACTCCTTTCCATGGCAAGCTTTGTATAGGGGTTCACCATCAACTGTGGCTACTTTCATTCCTCACGGGGAAATATCCTATGCGGCTGTCACTCGCATAGCTAACCAGTCTGGAGGCATCACCCATGGTTGATAGCTACATCCCATCCTCGCAGTGAAAGCTAATGCTCACGCACTCTGTCACAGTACGGCCAATCACCGGTTGGTTCCCTCCCCTACTGGAATAGAATCCCTCTTTTGCGTTTGTCACTAACGCCCAGCAGGTTACAGGTTTGAAGCACGTCACAGTCATTCATGAACGGAATCCTACTCGGAATACCACAGACAAGGTGAGACTTTCCGGATTCCCAGGATCCTACTCGGAACACCACAGACAAGGTTGGACTTTTCGGATCCAGATAAATGCCGCCATCTATCTAGCTTATACCACGAAGATTCTGTTGGGGAATCTAAGAGATACACATTCAAGCCTTGTTGCATGTAGAACGGAAGTGGTTGTCAATCACGCGCGTTCATGAGTGAGAATAATAATGAGGGTTATCTAACTCATCATCATTCATCATGTTCTTGAGTACGAATGAATATCTTGGAATAAGAATAAGATAGAGAATTGAATAAGAGAAAATAGAACTTCATTAATCTTTGAGGTACAGCAGAGCTCCACACCCTTAATCTATGGTGTGCAGAAACTCCACCATTGAAAATACATAAGTAAAAGAAGGTTCAGGCATGGCCGAATGGCCAGCCCCCTAAAACGTGATCAATGATCTTCTAAGATGAAGAATAACACAAAACTGAGACCAAAGATGTACGTGGTCAAAAGACATCTAATACAATAGTTAAATGTTCTATTTATAATAAACTAGCTCCTAGGGTTTACATGAGTAAGTAATTGATGCATAAATCCACTTCCGGGGCCCACTTGGTGTGTGCTTGGGCTGAGCTTGATCTATCCACGAGCTGAGGCTTCTCTTGGAGTTGAATTTCGAGTTATGATGTGCTTTGGGCGTTCAACTCCGGATTATGACGTTTTTCTGGCGTTTAACTCCAGAAAGGAGTGTGTACTTGGCGTTCAACGCCAAGTTGCGTCGTCATTCTTCGAATAAAGTATGAACTATTATATATTGCTGGAAAGCCCTGGATGTCTACTTTCCAACGCCGTTGAGAGCGCGCCATTTAGAGTTCTGTAGCTCCAAAAAATCTATTTCGAGTGCAGGGAGGTCAGAATCCAACAGCATCAGCAGTCCTTTTGTCAGCCTTTTTCAGAGTTTTGCTCAAATCCCTCAATTTCAGTCAGAATTTACCTGAAATCACAGAAAAACACACAAACTCATAGTAAAGTCCAGAAATGTGAATTTAACATAAAAACTAAGGAAAACATCCCTAAAAGTAGCTTAATCATCCTAAAAACTATATAAAAACAATGCCAAAAAGCGTATAAATTATCCGCTCATCACAACACCAAACTTAAATTGTTGCTTGTCCCCAAGCAACTGAAAATCAAATAGGATAAAAAGAAGAGAATATACTATAAAGTCCAAAATATCAATGAATATTAATTTAATTACATGAGCGGGACTTGTAGCTTTTGCTTCTGAACAGTTTTGGCATCTCACTTTTTCCTTTGAAATTCAGAGTGATTGGTATCTCTAGGAACTTAGAATTTGGGATAGTGTTATTGACTTTCTTAGTTAAGCATGTTGATTCTTGAACACAGCTACTTTTGAGTCTTGGCTGTGGCCCTAAGCATTTTGTTTTCCAGTATTACCACCGGATACATAAATGCCACAGACACATAACTGGGTGAACCTTTTCAGATTGTGACTCAGCTTTGCTAGAGTCCCCAGTTAGTGGTGTCCAGAGCTCTTAAGCACACTCTTTTGCCTTGGATCACGACTTTAACCACTTAGTCTCAAGCTTTTCTTTTGCTTGGACCTTCATGACACAAGCACATGGTTAGGGACAGCTTGATTTAGCCGCTTAGGCCTGGATTTTATTTCCTTGGGCCCTCCTATCCATTGATGCTCAAAGCCTTGGATCCTTTTTACCCTTGCCTTTTGGTTTTAAGGGCTATTGGCTTTTTCTACTGCTCCTTCTTTTTCTATATACTCTTTTTAGATCCCTCTTTTTTTTTTTTCTTCACTGCTTTTTCTTGCTTCAAGAATCAATTTCATGAATTTTTCAGATCATCAATAACATTTCTCTTTGTTCATCATTCTTTTAAGAACCAACAATTTTAACACTCATAAACAACAAGATCCAAAGACATATGCACTGTTCATTCATTCATTCAGAAAACAAAAATATTGTCACCACATCAATATAATTAAACTAAATTCAATAATAATTTTGAAAATTATGTACTTCTTGTTCTTTTGAATTAAAACATTTTTCTTTTAAGAGAGGTGAAGGACTAATGGATTTTATTTATAGCTTTAAGGCATGGTTACATACTAATGATCATGAAATAAAGACACAAAACATAGATAAACACAATAATTAAAAACCGAAAACAGAAAGAAAATAAAGAACAAGGAATGAATCCACCTGAGTGAAGGTGGCGCCTTCTTGAAGGTCCAATGGTGCTTTTTGAGCTCCTTTATGTCTCTTCCTTGTCTTTGTTGCTCCTCCCTCATTGCTCTTTGATCTTCTCTTATTTCTTGGAGAATGATGGAGTGCTCATGATGTTCCACCCTTTAGTTGCTTCCAATATTTGTGTGGAGGATAACTTATCCCCTGAGGTATCTCAGGGATCTCTTGATTTGCAGCCACATGTTCTACCCCTGAGCTATGCTGGCTTTGTGAGTTTTTCCATCTCCCATGACTCAGAGGTGGAAGATTTTTGTCTTCCCTTTGAGGTTTTTCTGGCTTTAGGTGCCATTAATGGTAATGAAAAAGCAAAAAAAAGCTCTGCTTTTACTACACCAAACTTAAAATATTGCTCGCCCTCGAGCAAGAGAAGAAAGAAGAGAAGAAGAAGAAGAAGAGAATGGAGGAGAGTGAGGGGAGATGGATTCGATTATATGGGTGGGATTGGGTGGGAAGGAGAAGTTGAATGATAAAGGTAGGTGGGGTGTATGGGGAAGAGTGGATATATGTGGGTGGTGAATGAAAACAGAAGGGATGACCATGAATATAGAGATATAGGGCGAGGTAGGTGGGGATCCTGTGAGGTTCACAGATCCTTGAGGTGATCCTGTGGGGTCCACAGATCCTGAGGTGAAAACAAATACCATTCCTTCACCATATAGGCATGTAACATGCCTTCATGCAACATTCTGGCGTTCAAACGCCCATTGATGCACGTTCTGGGCGTTAAACGCCCATGTTATGCATGTTTCTGGCGTTGAACGCCAGTTTCATGCTTGTTTCTGGCGTTCAGCGCCAGATTGTCCTCTGTGTGCGCATCCTGGCGTTAAACGCCAGGTTGTTGCTTGTTTTGGGCGTTCAGCGCCAGAATGGTGCTCTGTTCTGGCGTTGAACGCCGGCCAGAAGCACCTTCTGGGCGTTGAACGCCAGCCCGTGCGTCCTCCAGGGTGAAAAATTTTTTTCTTCTGTTTTTGACTCTGTTTTTAATTTTTTTGATTTTTTCGTGACTTCTCATGATCATGTACCTAATTAAACACAAAAATAACACTAAAACAAAATAAAATAAAATTAGATAAATAAAATTGGGTTGCCTCCCAACAAGCGCTTTTTTTAATGTCAATAGCTTGACAGTGGCTCGCATGGAGCCACAAGGTGATCAGGTCAATTTAAGTGTGGTATTCCCAACACCAAACTTAGAGTTTGGATATGGGGTTTGAACACCAAACTTAGAGTTTGGTTGTGGCCTCACAACACCAAACTTAGAGTTTGACTGTGTGGGCTCTTCTTGACCTTGAACTGAGAGAAGCTCTTCATGCTTACTCTCTTTTGTCACAGAGGGATGGCCATGTGCCTTAAACACAAGGTAGTCCCCATTCAATTGAAGGACTAACTCACCTCTGTTGACATCTATCACAGCTCCTGCTGTGGCTAGGAAAGGTCTTCCTAGGATGATGCATTCATCATCTTCCTTCCTAGTGTCTAGGATTATGAAATCAGTAGGGATGTAAAGGCCTTCAACCTTTACTAGCACGTCCTCTACTATTCCATAAGCTTGTCTCATTGACTTGTCTGCCAATTGTAATGAGAACAAGGCTGGTTGTACCTCAATGATCCCCAGCTTCTCCATTACAGAGAGTGGCATAAGATTTATCCCTGACCCCAGATCACATAGAGCTTTTTCAAAGCTCATGGTGCCAATGGTGCAAGGTATTAAGAACTTGCCAGGATCTTATCTCTTTTGAGGTAGAGTTCTCTGAATCCAAGTATCTAGTTCACTAATGAGCAAGGGAGGTTCACTTTCCCAAGTCTCATTACCAAACAGCTTGGCATTCAGCTTCATGATAGCTCCTAAATATTGAGCAACTTGCTCTCCAGTCACATCTTCATCCTCTTCAGAGGAAGAATAGTCCTCAGAGCTCATGAATGGCAAAAGGAGATTTAATGGAATCTCTATGGTCTCTAGGTGAGCCTCAGATTCCTCAGGATCCTTAATAGGAAACTCCTTCTTTCTTGAGGAACGTCCCAGGAGGTCTTCCTCACTGGGATTTTCGTCCTCCTCCTCCTTTGTGCATTCGGCCACTTTGATTAAATCAATGGCCTTGCACTCTCCTTTTGGATTTTCTTCTGTATTGCTTGGGAGAATACTGGGAGGAGTTTCAATGACTTTCTTACTCAGCTGGCCCACTTGTGCTTCCAGATTTCTAATGGAAGATCTGGTTTCATTCATGAAACTGAAAGTGGCCTTTGACAGATCAGAGACTATATTAGCTAAATTAGAATTATTTTGGTCAGAGTTCTCTGTCTGTTGCTGAGAAGATGATGGATATGGCTTGCTATTGTTCAGCCTAGCACGTCCACCATTATTAAAACCTTGTTGAGGTTTTTGTTGATCCTTCCATGAGAAATTTGGATGATTTCTCCATGATGAGTTATAGGTGTTTCCATAAGGTTCACCTAAGTAATTAACCTCTGCCATGGCAGGGTTTTCAGGATCATAAGCTTCTTCAGAAGCTGCCTCTCTATTACTGTTGGATGCATGTTGCAATCCATTCAGATTTTGAGAGATCATGTTGACCTGTTGTGTCAACACTTTGTTCTGAGCTAGTATGGCATTCAGAGCATCAATTTCAAGAACTCCTTTCTTCTGAGGTACCCCATTATTCACGGAATTCCTCTCAGAAGTATACATGAACTGGTTGTTTGCAACCATGTCAATGAGTTCTTGAGCCTCTTCAGGCGTTTTCTTCAGGTGAATAGATCCACCTGCAGAATGATCCAATGACATTTTCGAAAATTCAGAGAGACCATAATAGAATATATCTAATATGGTCCATTCTGAAAACATGTCAGATGGACATCTTTTAGTCAGCTGCTTGTATCTTTCCCAAGCTTCATAGAGGGATTCACCATCTTTCTGTTTGAAGGTTTGAACATCCACTCTCAGCTTGCTCAGCTTTTGAGGAGGAAAGAACTTATCTAAGAATGCAGTGACAAGCTTATCCCATGAGTCCAGGCTATCCTTGGGTTGTGAATCCAACCATATTCTAGCTCTGTCTCTTACAGCAAAAGGGAAAAGCATGAGTCTGTAGACTTCAGGATTAACTCCATTTGTCTTTACAGTGTCACAGATCTGCAAGAACTCAGTTAAAAACTGATAAGGATCTTCAGATGGAAGTCCATAAAACTTGCAGTTTTGTTGCATTAAAGCAACTAGTTGAGGCTTAAGCTCAAAGTTATTGGCTCCAATGGCAGGAATGGAGATGCTTCTTCCATCAAACTTGGACGTTGGCTTAGTGAAGTCACCAAGCATTCTCCTTGCATTATTATTATTATTTTCGGCTGCCATGTCCTTCTCCTGTTCGAAAATTTCTGAAAGGTTGTTTCTCTTAAAGATGTTTTTGGATTGTTGTAATTTAGCTTCTCTTAATTTTCTCTTCAGAGTCCTTTCAGGTTCTGGATCAATTTCAACAAGAGTGCCTTTATCCTTGTTCCTGCTCATATGAAAGAGAAGAAAACAAAAAAGAAAAAGGAGTCCTCTATGTCACAGTATAGAGATTCCTTTATGTTAGTAGAAAAAGAAAGGGGTATAAGAAAGAGGAAGGATGGATTCGGATTTTTGGATGAAGAGAGGTGAAGAGAAGTGTTAGTAATTAAATAATTAAATAAAAGAAGAAAAGAGGAGAGAAGAAATTCGAAAATAATTTTGAAAAGGAGTTAGTGATTTTCGAAAATTAGAGATAAAATGTAATTAAAATTAAAACATGAAACAATTAATTAATTAAAAAGAATTTTTTGAAAAAGAGAGAGATATTTTCGAAAATAGGAAAGAGAAAAGTAGTTAGGTGGTTTTGAAAAAGATAAGAAACAAACAAAAAGTTAGTTAGTTGATTGAAAAAGATTTGAAATCAAAATTGAAAAAGATAAGAAGATAGTAAGTTAGATAAGATATTTTTGAAATCAAATTTTGAAAAAGATAAAATTTTTGAAAAAGATAAATTAAAAGATAAAAAGATTTAATTCAAAAATTTTGAAATTATTTACTTCACTAACAAGAAACTACAAGATAAGATTCTAGAACTTAAAGATTGAACCTTTCTTAACAAGAAAGTAACAAACTTCAAATTTTTGAACCAATCACATTAATTATTAGTGAATTTTCGAAAATTACATATAAAGATAAGAAAAAGATTTTGAAAATAATTTGAAAAATATTTTTGAAATTTTCGAAAATAAATAAAAATTTTGAAAAAGATATGATTTTGAAAAAGATTTTGAAAAGATAAGATTTTTGAAAATTGAAATTTTGACTTGACTTGTAAGAAACAACTAATTTTGAAAATTTTTGACCAAGTCAACCCAAAATTTCGAAAATTTGGAGAAAAATAAGGAAAAGATATTTTTGATTTTTAAATATTTAAAGAAAAACACAAAAATGACCCAAAACATGAAAATTTTGGATCAAGACACAAGATGCATGCAAGAATGCTATGAATGTCAAGATGAACACCAAGAACACTTTGAAGATCATGATGAACATCAAGAACACAATTTTGAAAAATTTTTGATGCAAAGAAAATATGCAAGACACCAAACTTAGAAATTTTTAATGCATGGAAAATATGAATGCAAAAATGCACATGAAAAACAAGAAAAGACACAAAACAAGAAATCATCAAGATCAAACAAGAAGACTTATCAAGAACAACTTGAAGATCATCAAGAACACTATGAATGCATGAGATTTTCGAAAAATGCAAGAAAAGTTTTTAAAAGCATGCAATTGACACCAAACTTAAAGATTAACACAAGATTCAAACAAGAACACAATATTTTTGATTTTTATGATTTTCTAATTTTTTTGTATTTTTATTTTAATTTTTTTTTTTCGAAAATAAAGTGATGAAGAACGAAAAATAAAAAGAAAAATTTTGAAAAAGATTTTTTTTTTTTTTGAAAAGAAAATTACCTAATCTGAGCAACAAGATGAACCGTCAGTTGTCCATACTCGAACAATCCCCGGCAACGGCGCCAAAAACTTGGTGGACGAAATTGTGATTCCTATTTTGTGCCTTTTGGCATCATTGTGAAATTATTCCTTTTAGAAATTGACCTTCTTTCACAACTCCGTTCAACTAACCAGCAAGTGTACTGGGTCGTCCAAGTAATAACCTTACATGAGTAAGGGTCGAATCCACAGAGATTGTTGGTATGAAGCAAGCTATGGTCACCTTGCAAATCTCAGTTAGGCAGATTAAAATAGTTTATGGGTTTAAATAAAATAGAAAGAAGTTAATTAAAAAGGGATAGAAATACTTATGTAGATTCATAGATGGGAATTTCAGATAAGCGGAATGGAGATGCTGTAGAGCTCTCGGACGCCTGCCTTCCTACTGCTTCTACTCAATCCTTCTTACTCCTTTCCATGGCAAGCTTTGTATAGGGGTTCACCATCAACTGTGGCTACTTTCATTCCTCACGGGGAAATATCCTATGCGGCTGTCACTCGCATAGCTAACCAGTCTGGAGGCATCACCCATGGTTGATAGCTACATCCCATCCTCGCAGTGAAAGCTAATGCTCACGCACTCTGTCACAGTACGGCCAATCACCGGTTGGTTCCCTCCCCTACTGGAATAGAATCCCTCTTTTGCGTTTGTCACTAACGCCCAGCAGGTTACAGGTTTGAAGCACGTCACAGTCATTCATGAACGGAATCCTACTCGGAATACCACAGACAAGGTGAGACTTTCCGGATTCCCAGGATCCTACTCGGAACACCACAGACAAGGTTGGACTTTCCGGATCCAGATAAATGACGCCATCTATCTAGCTTATACCACGAAGATTCTGTTGGGGAATCTAAGAGATACACATTCAAGCCTTGTTGCATGTAGAACGGAAGTGGTTGTCAATCACGCGCGTTCATGAGTGAGAATAATAATGAGGGTTATCTAACTCATCATCATTCATCATGTTCTTGAGTACGAATGAATATCTTGGAATAAGAATAAGATAGAGAATTGAATAAGAGAAAATAGAACTTCATTAATCTTTGAGGTACAGCAGAGCTCCACACCCTTAATCTATGGTGTGCAGAAACTCCACCGTTGAAAATACATAAGTAAAAGAAGGTTCAGGCATGGCCGAATGGCCAGCCCCCTAAAACGTGATCAATGATCTTCTAAGATGAAGAATAACACAAAACTGAGACCAAAGATGTACGTGGTCAAAAGACATCTAATACAATAGTTAAATGTTCTATTTATAATAAACTAGCTCCTAGGGTTTACATGAGTAAGTAATTGATGCATAAATCCACTTCCGGGGCCCACTTGGTGTGTGCTTGGGCTGAGCTTGATCTATCCACGAGCTGAGGCTTCTCTTGGAGTTGAATTTCGAGTTATGATGTGCTTTGGGCGTTCAACTCCGGATTATGACGTTTTTCTGGCGTTTAACTCCAGAAAGGAGTGTGTACTTGGCGTTCAACGCCAAGTTGCGTCGTCATTCTTCGAATAAAGTATGGACTATTATATATTGCTGGAAAGCCCTGGATGTCTACTTTCCAACGCCGTTGAGAGCGCGCCATTTAGAGTTCTGTAGCTCCAAAAAATCCATTTCGAGTGCAGGGAGGTCAGAATCCAACAGCATCAGCAGTCCTTTTGTCAGCCTTTTTCAGAGTTTTGCTCAAATCCCTCAATTTCAGTCAGAATTTACCTGAAATCACAGAAAAATACACAAACTCATAGTAAAGTCCAGAAATGTGAATTTAACATAAAAACTAAGGAAAACATCCCTAAAAGTAGCTTAATCATCCTAAAAACTATATAAAAACAATGCCAAAAAGCGTATAAATTATCCGCTCATCAACCATATACCTTCATAACCCTGCTATACACCAACCCTCTCTCCATACTAAAATTAAAAAGTTCAAAAAAAACTCTCTTTATTTTATAACAGTAAAAAATTCATTTATCTAACATCTCTTTCTAGTATTTATTTTAGGGGCGGTAATGAGTAGGGTAGGGTAGGGGTTTGGATCCAACTTTAACGCTACCTGCGAGTTAAAGATATCTCAATCCTAACCCTATCCGTTCTTAACCTTCGGATACACAATCCTACCCACGGGTTATAAAAAGATGCAATATTATTATATAATTTGATGATAATTTAAAATAGAACTAACTTTTATATAAAAAAACGTATTAAATTATCAATTAATAATCTTCTTTTAGTGGTTAAAGATCTTTTGTATCTAGTGAGAGGTCTTTAGTTTTTTTTTTTTTTTTTTTTTGGTAAGGGTGACAGGTTTTTAGTTCAACATCCACTTGAAATATATTTTTATATAAGTATATAACATATACATATATAACGTTCTTTATTCTTCTATTTTACATCATAATTAAATATTCATTACCCTATTAAAATATTACCGGTTAATATTTTTTATTATACTCAATAATATCTTTAGAGTACGATAAAACATATTAACGAATACTATAAAAATATTATTAACAAATATTAACGAGTACAATAAAATATTAATATTAACAAATATTTTTATTTTAAATTTAATACTATTGTACCTATATGTAGTCTAATGTGTGTATTTATTAAATTTGTATAAAAAGATTTAATCAATAAGCATGTTAATAAGTATTAATACACTAATATTGATTAACTTTAAAACAAAAACTATTTTTTTTTACTCTTAAAGATATTAATGAGTATAATAAAATATATTAATAGTGTTTGGTACAATTTTTTATACTTTTAAAGATATTAACAGTGTTTGGTATAATTTTTTAGATAAACTTTTAACTTTTTAAAAAGTTATTTAAGAGCTTTTAAGAAAATTAAAAAATGTGACTTATCCTATTTTCAAAAGCTATTTTATCACTCTTATTTAATGCACAACTTTAAACTAAGAATTTCTATAATAACTTTTCAAATACAAAATAACTTATTTAAAATTATTATTAATAAAAATCTTTATATTTTAAGTTCCTTTTTCAAAAGAACTTATTTAAGTTCCTTTTTCAAAAGAACTTATTTAAAAAGTTTAGCCAAACTGACCATAAGCCAAACTTAAGTAAATTTTACAGTTTGCCTCAAATCCTGAAATTTAAAATGAAATAATATTTTTCTAAAAATATTTTTTATTTATTTTATAACATCTCCTTCAAATATATATTTTATTATATAAAAATCAGATTTCTACACTTAATGATGAAGCTGATGTGGCATACTTCGGAGAGTATTTTTAGATTTAATTATTTTAACTCATTCAATACAATTTATTATCATGACTTAATTATATCAGCTAATTGCTTTGATTAGATATTTAAATATTAATATAATTTATTATAATATATATTACTTAATTAATTTTACTACATTAATTGTAATTTATTATATTAGTTAATTAATTTATTCATTTATAAAGTCTGAAATAAAATAAATAATTTGTTATTTATTCTAATTGAATTCACTAAATTTAATTATACATTATATACGAATTAATCATAATTTATAAATCACTATAATTTATAATATTCAATAAAATAATTTGTAAATCACTTTATATTATATATGTATTAACGAAATATTATATATATCTTAATGTGTTAATTAAATATTATATACGCATAGAAAAATAAATACAAAGATGATTTATATAATATTGATAATATTATATTAGCATGGTAATTTTTTTATAGTATTGATAATGATAATATTATTATATAGTATTATATAAACTTTCCAATATTAGTATAAAAAATTGAAAAATTATTCCTTATGGCAATCACTCTTAATGAAATAGTGTGTCTCTTATATAGTATTGATAATTGTTGCTTAATTTAAAATAATTGTATGTCGGTATATTAAATTTATTTTTCAATAATAATCTAAATAGATAAATCTAATTGAATTGAATGATTATATAAAATATTTTATATTATTAATATACTAAAATTAAATTTATTTTTGAGTACAGAATTTTATAGGTAAATTTTATACAAGATTAAGTTATTTTTTATTTTTTTATTTATTTTATCTGTGTTACTTTATTTAATTTCAAGTAGCGTCATATTTATAATTACCGCGAGTATAATATTTTATAAAATATGAAAATCAATTTTTTATAATTTAAATATCAATATTTGAGTTAATTTTAATTTAACTTTTTTAAATTAACGTTATCTTTCATTTAGATCTTAATTCATTTAAAATACAAAAATACTAATCTATTATTTTCTCTTTAGATAATAATAATTTTAATTTATTTGCTGTCTTTTTTTCTTTTTATATTTTGTTTAGCAAAGATAATATATAGATTAGGATGGAGTTAAAAAATACTATATATGATACATGTTTGGCACTGATAAATTCATATGAAATAAAAGAGGAGAAAATAGAAAGCTAAATAACACTGAGTTGAATGGTGTAAACAGATTCATTGAAGTCAAGTGTTTGTGTGTTCTCATGTCTCAACAGTCTTATCTCATTTTTCAAAGTTCAAACACATTTTGAATGTACGAATTTTAATTATATTTATTATTTTTCTTTTCAATAAATACTATCATCTCTTCTTATTTTTGCTATAGGTTTGTCTTTTATTTAAAAAACACAAAAAAAATGTAAAAAGAAAAATAAAAGAAATTAAAACTGTTATTGTATTTTAAAAAATAAAATACTCTTTTAATTAAATATCTATGTAATTCTTATCTAAATATAAATTGTATTTTAATATATTGAGTGGTAAATATAAAAAATATATATAATAGATAAATTAAAATAACAAATAATGATATATCTATCTATCTATTCTATCATATAAAAATCAAATTTTTGCACTTAATAATGATAAATTTGACGTGGCATGCTTCTTAGAATGTTTTTATTTCTTTTTAACTCATTAAATACAATTTATTACGGTGGATTAATTATATCAACTAATTGATTTGATTAGATATTTAAGTATCACACAATTTAATATTATGTATATCAATTAATTGAATATAATTGTTAGAGTATAATTAGGATCAATTAGATCAATTAGCATTATTTAACATATCTAAATATTTATTATAGGATATTACATCTTTATTATTTCGATTCTCTTAGCACCTATAAATACCATTCTATATTGTATCATTCTACACAACTTGAATACACACAAACATTTTCTCTACTGCTCTCTCTTACCCTTTTTAATAATAATAAATACAATTTAATTTAGTTAGAAGTTCATTATTTTATAGTCTTCTATAAAATAATTTTTTTATCACTTTGAATATTTTAACTCTTTTTTTTTCTCTTTATATGTAATTTATTGTGCGTTAACTTTATTTATTTAACGCTGAAGAAATATACTCATATTAATTCTATTATATAATAGTTTGTTTTTCTCCTATGTATTTTAATTTGTATAGTTACTATTAATCTTACTGTTTTCGATCTTATTGTTTTCGTTTTTTTGAATTGTTCTTTATTTTTTTATGACTTGATAATTTAAAAAAAAAAAGCAAAAAAAGAAAAAATTATTGCCAAAAACAAAGGTTAGAAGCCTAAAGAAGCAACATCATTCCTCAATATTATTATTATTAATATGAACTTTATTATTTCTTTTCTAACATTCTTTAATACAAATTTCATTTATTTTTCTTAATTATTATTAACACTTTTATTCTTTTCTTCTCTAATTATAAATCTCTTTATAATAATTTTTTAATAAAATATTTTTTTAGTCTAATAATTTTTTTTCTCTATTTTTTGTCAAAAATAATTTATATTAGAAAAAAATACAAATTAAATTTTAAAATTTAAATTTAAATAAGATGTGCAAACGATAACTATTGAATTCATTTGATCGATTTAAACACTTTGTATTATCGTCATTGAAAATTTCAAATACTATTATAAAATTTTAGATATTTTTATTTTATTGTTCTTAAATTATATATTATACCGTGTATTTAAAGAGTTTTATCTTTTTTAACATAAGTGTGACATTATATACTTTTTTTAGATACAATAAATGAATAATAATATTAAAGTGAGTAACAAAATTGATTATATAATAAGATACAAATTTTTAGAATTTTTAGCACAATTAACAAATCTTTTTTAGTTTCGAAATAAATGTTTACTGTATTTTTTATCTTTTATTTGATTTTTTATAATTTTTTCTTGATTTTTTAATTAATTATATACTTTGTATTTTGTAGAAAAAATTTATCAATCATAAAATATAGAAGACATAACCAAAAAATTTAAAAAATGTTGATGAATCACAAAATAAAAATTATGAATTGTGCTTTAATTATGTTGTAAAATTCAAATTTCTCTATTTAAAATTAGTTTTTTACCATTAACTAGTATATGTTCCCGTACCTTGTACGGGATAATACATAAAATTATATTAAAAATTTTATTAAAAAATTAAATATAAATAATGAGTGTCACATTCAAATATAAATAATGACTTTAGAATTTTGGTTTAATGAGTGTCACAATTTTAGTTTTAGGGTTTATTGAGTGTCACACTCAAATATAAATAATGACTTTAGAATTTTGGTCTCCAACACATCAAACTCGCCTTCGTAGCTCTTTTCCCACAATAAAATTGTGATTTAGCCCTATAAAAATACAGAAGGTTTTGGTTGACGAAGATCAAAGAACCACAAGAGCCAAGCTCTCTGATCTCAATCATACTCTCGAATGAAGAGACGCTTCCACGCTCTTAGACCATCTCTAATAGGGAACTCATCCCAATTCCTATTTATGGCCCATCTGTCATAAAAAGTAACTTCACATCAGCTTTTGCATCATAACTGTAAATAAGAACTCAAAGCATCTCTCTCTTCTCCATCAGGAGAAACTAACTTTAGTCCATATTGTGGTCCCATTTAATTAATTAATTAAAATACTTAAAATTAATGTAATTAATTTTTTTCAATTATATAAATTATATTTATAAATTTAAAAATAATTCACTATTAAAAGATATTAATATTAAATAAATTCATATATAACAATAATACACAATATATAATTCGAAATTACACTAAATTGTAAAATTACTTAATACAAAGAAAAACATAATTCAGCTCTATAGTTGACGACAAGTATTGTTAAATAATTAATATAAATTATTAATTAAATAAAAATATCAGTATTTCATATAATTAATTATTATCATTATTATTGAATTATTTATTATTTAATTATTTAATATAACTATTTAATTAATTAACATAGCTATTTAATTAATTAATATTTTATATAATTATTTATTTTTTACATAACTTGCCATTTGGCAAGTGTTGATTGGCGTCCCTATTCAAAGAGACTCCCTCTTCTTGAAATTAGTCAGGGAACTCACTTTCAACCCACTCCAACGCTCCAATTCTTCTTTTTCTCTGACACAACAGTAATCGGGCTCCAATTGCCTTCCCGTTGGAGATGCTCTTAGTTATATTTTTTAATGATTTAACATGAATAATGATAATCTATCATAATCTTAATCTTTTAATATAATTAATTAATAATAATATAATTAATTTACCATAATCTTAATATAATTTTTTAATATAATTAATTTTAATTAAATAATTAAATAAATTGAATATAAATATGTCTAATTTAATCGTATAAAAAATAGTAAATTTTTTACAATTAGACATATTATATATATATATATATATATATATATATATATATATATATATATATATATTGAGAATAAAACATCACTTTAAAATGAGATTATTATTATTAATGACATATAAATATTAAAATTATATTAATACATTAATAGAAATACATTATTATAATAAAAAGTTACAAGAATTAAAATAAATGAAATTTATTAACTTTAATTAGTTAAATTAGCATAAAATAAGAAAGAGATGATTAATCAGATTAAATAAATTAAAAAAAAAGCATATTACTAAACAAAGTAAATATCATAATAATTATATTACTAATTAAAAAATAATTTATTTAATCAATTCAAATTTTTATTGAAAATAGAAAACTAAATATTATCAATGAATAAAAATAAATAGGATATAATACATCAAAGAATAATGTTGGTAGTATAAATAATAAAATTAAATTATTATATACAATTTTTATTTTTTACCTTATTATGATTGAAGTTAACATTATTAATGGTAAAAACTAATTTTAAATAGTCCCAATTTATATTTTACAACATAATTAAAGCACAATTTATAATTTTTTATTTTGTGATTAATCAATATTTTTAAAATTTTTTGATTAAGTCTTCTGTATTTTATGATTGATAAATTTTTTTTACAAAACACAAATTTATGATGAATTATTACAATCATAATTAATTAAAAAAATGATAAAAAATTAAATAAAAGATAAAAAATAGAGTAAACATTTATTTTGAAACTAAAAATTTGTTAATTGTGCTAGAAATTCTAAAAATTTGTATCTTATTATATAATTAATTTTGTTTACTCACTTCAACTTTATTATTCATTTATTGTATCTAAAAAAGTATATAATGTCACACTTAAAATTTACTTTTATCTTTTTTTTTCTAATATAAATTATTTTTGACAAAAAATAGAGAAAAAAATTTATTAGACTAAAAAAATATCTAATCAAAAAATTATTATAAGGAGATTTATAATTAGAGAAGAAAAGAATAAAAGTATTAATAATAATTAAGAAAAAGAAACGAAGCTTATATTAAAGAATGTTAGAAAAGAAATAATAAAGTTTATATTAATAATAATAATGTTGAGGAATGATGTTGCTGCTTTAGGCTTCTAACCTTCGTCTTTGGCCATCTTTTCTTCTGTTCTTTGCTTTTTTTTTAAATTATCAAGTCATAAAAAAATAAAGAACAATTCAAGAAAATGAAAATAGTAAGATCGAAAACAGTAAGATTAATAGTAACTATACAAATCAAAATACATAGGAGAAAAACAAACTATTATATGATAGAATTAACATGAGTATATTTCATCATTAAATAAACAAAATTAATGCACAACAAAATTACATGTAAAGAGGAAAAAAAAGAGTTAAAATATCCAAAGTGATAAAAAGATTATTTTATAGAAGACTATAAAATAATGAACTTCTAACTAAATTAAACTGTATTTATTATTATTAGAAAGGGTAAGAGAGAGCAATAGAGAAAAGGTTTGTGTGTATTCAAGTTGTGTAAAATGATACAATATAGAAGGGTATTTATAGGTGCTAAGAGAATCGAAATAATAAAGACGTAATATCCTATAATAAATATTTAGATATGTTAAATAATGCTAATTGATCTAATTGATCCTAATTATACTCCAACAATTATATTTAATTAATTGATATACATAATATTAAATTGTGTAATACTTAAATATCTCAATTAGTTGATATAATTAATTCACCATAATGAATTGTATTTAATGAGTTAAAAGAAATAAATAAAAAAACATTCTAAGAAACATCTCACGTCAACTTTATCATTAAGTGAAAAAATCTAATTTTTTTTATATAATAGAATAAATAGAATATATAGATATCTCATTATTCGTTATTTTAACTTATCTATTATATATTTTTTTTTATTTATCACTCAATATATTAAAATACAATTTATATATCTAGATAAGAATTACATAGATATTTAATTAAAAGAGCATTTAATTTTTTAAAATATAATAACAGTTTTAATTTCTTTGATTTTTTTTTTTACATTTTTTTGTGTGTTTTTTTAAATAAAAGACAAACCTATAGCAAAAATAGGAAGAGATTGTAGTATTTATTGAAGAGGAAAAAAACAAATATAATTAAAATTCATACATTTAAAATGTATTTGAACTTTAAAAAATGAGATGAGACATGAGAACACACAGACACTTGGCTTCAATGAATCTGTTTACACCATTCAACTCAGTGTTCTTTAGCTTTCTGTTTTCTTCTCTTCTATTTCATATGAATTTATCAGTGCCAAATATGCATCACATAGAGTATTTTTTAACTCCATACTAATTCATATATTATCTTTGCTAAACAAAATATAAAAGGAAAAAAAAGAAGTAAATAAATTAAAGTTATTATTATTTAAAGAGACAGTAAATATATTAGTATTTTTGTATTTTAAATTAATTAAGATCTAAATGAAAGATAACGTTAAATAAAAAAAGTTAAATTAAAATTAACTCAAACATTGATATTTAAATTATAAAAACAAATTGATTTTCATATTTTATAAAATATCATACTGGCGGTAATTGTAAATATGACGCTACTTAAAATTAAATAAAGTAACACAGACAAAATAAATAAAAAAATAAAAAATAACTTAATCTTGTATAAAATTACCTATAAAATTTTTTACCGAAAAATGAATTTAATTTTATTATATTAATAATATAAAATATTTTATATAATCATTCAATTCAATTAGATTTATCTATTTAGGTCATTATTGAAAAATAAATTTAAGATACCAACATACAATTACTTTAAATTAAGCAATAATTATCAATACTATATAAGGGATACACTTTTTCACTAAGAATGATTGTCATAAGGAATAATTTTCTAATTTTCTATACTAATATTAGAAAGTTTATATAATACTATATAATAATATTATAATTATCAATATTTTATGATATCAAAACAAAACAAAAAAAATACCATGCCAATATAATATTATCAATATTATATAAATTATCTTTGTATTTATTTTTCTGTGCGTATATAATATTTAATTAACACATTAAGACATATATAATATTTTGTTAATACATATATAATATAAAGTGATTTATAAATTATTTTATTGAATATTATAAATTAGAGTGATTTATAAATTATTATTAATTCGTATATAATGTATAATTAAATTTAATGAATTCAATTAGAATAAACAACAAATTATTTATTTTATTTCAGACTTTATAAATGAATAAATTAAGTAACTAATATAACAAATTACAATTAATGTAGTAAAATTAATTAAGTGATATATATTATAATAAATTATATTAATATTTAAATATCTAATCAAATCAATTAGCTGATATAATTAAGTTATAGTAATAAATTGTATTGAATGAGTCAAAATAATTAAATCGAGAAACACTTTCCGGAGTATGCCACATCAGCTCCATCATTAAGTGCAGACATCCGATTTTTATATAATAGAATAGATGTTAACTTTAATCATAATAAGGTAAAAAGTAAAAATTGTATATAATAATTTAATTTTATTATTTATACTACCAAAATTATTCTTTAATGTATTATATCTTATTTATTTTTATTCATTGATGATTTTTAATTGTCTATTTTCAATAAAAATTTTCTCTGATTAAATTGATTTTTTTTCAATTAGTAATATAATTATTGTGATATCTACTTTGTTCAGTAATATTTAATTATTATTATGTGTTAAGTTTAACAAAATATTTTTTAACATAAAATACAAAAGAACTATTTATATTTTATTTTGAGACAAATATAATATAATAAGTGGTATATATGTATATAAGTATTAATTTTTTTTAAAAAAATTGTATATTAAACGTGGGTCCGTCCCTGACTGTGAAGGAAGAAGATGGGAGTTGTGAAGGGGTAGGCGGCGATGGACTCAACAACAACGATGACAGGTTTTGAGTGAGGATGACTGAGTTTATCTTGCATGGCTATAGAGTATAGACTAAAGCTATGAATCACTGAATATGTGATGTGAGGAAAATCCTAATTCATAAAAAGTGTTTATATGTATATATCCGGGGCGGGTACACCCTAAACCCGACCATGCCCTGTCCTGAACAAAATCTGCCTCGAATGGGGTCAAGTTATTACTCTCTCCATCCGAGTATGGACGGGTCGGATACCCGCATATTCGGGAACTTCTGCTAAGTCTAACCATATATTGATACTCCATTTATTAAGAGTTTATCGCTAGCTAATGGATTGCTATATACACAAGGCGAGATTCTAATTCCTAATAGTTGTTTAGGCGAACGAGTGAGATGATCACTTAACAAACTCAAATTAATTAAGACAAATACTAATTATTTTTAATATTTTAATATTAAAAATTTTGAAATTTTGATTTTAATTATAACTTTATAAAATATTTATAATAATAATTACTATATATATTATTTAATTTTTAATAAATTTTTTTATATAATTTTATGTATTATTCCGTACAAAATACGGGAACATATACTAGTTTATCTAATAATCCGAATTGCATCTAATTGACTGAATAACATTTAATATAAAATATACCTCCTTTTCTCCTCTCTCAAAAATATTTCTTTGAACAAAGCATAATCCTCCTTTCTGTACGTTTTAGACCTTTACTTACCACTTGCTATTACTTTCTTCAAGAAAGTACATTTCCTTCTTTTTTTTTTTCGACTTTTCACTTATCATTTGATAATTTGATATTACATGACCTATATATACAAGTTTGCATTTTCGTGAAACAAACATCTAAAACACACTCTTCATCTTCACCCTCCCACGAGCCATTTTGGCTCACCGGGGTGACCCTTTCATGTACTTAACAATTAGTAAAATTTACAATTTCCAAACAAAAGCTTTAACACCCCTAAACTCTATTTACTTCTTAGAGATGAGTATCACAAAATTTCCTACCCATTCTGTTCTGAACGACTTTGACTGCAGCAACTCTTGCAGCAGTTGCAGCTCTGTTGGCAGCAATTACTGCTTTGTTCACCTGGTCATCCTTTCGGTCAACTTTCACAGCATCTTCTGCTGTTTTCCTAGCAGCCTGCATTTCAACCACCATAATTTAACATTCGCTTATGACTCGAGAAACAGCATCAAATGAATTTCGGAAAGATCCAGCCAAATTTATTTGGTTCTCATGTTAAATTTATATCTATGTGAATTTTTCACATTTTTCTACAAAGTTAATTACAAGAATTTTTAGTATAATTTCTACATTAAATTATAACTGAATGGTAAACTATCAACCTCCATCATTGTGAAAATTAAGTTAATTTAAGAATTAACCAAATTTACACACAAAAAAGGGGGAAAAATATTATAACTATTAAATACAGGAATTTTGGTCAATATTTTTCAGTTAACATTAACCTATAACTTTTTCTACACCAAAAAACCGTATGGTTTTCAGTTCCTTGATTGATACCATATTACCATATCAATGACTAAAGTGACATATTACAAATCGGAAGAAATATGAATAAAATGGCCAATTATACTTAGTAGCAGATCTAAGTTAACCAAACATTGCGTTAGAATGAGGTGACATTGTCACTATTCAAAGCAGCCAAAACTAAAAAGGAAAAAAAAAAAAGAAAAAGAAAGAAAAGAAACAAAGAAAGATTCCACTGTAGATAATCATACGGCCACCGTAGTTATTTGTGTGAAAATTCCTAATACAAATGTATTTTCCTAATCATGTAGGACAATAACATATTTTAGGCTTTAAGCCGACAATTACCTGAACAGCTCGAAGCACAGCATCAGTTATTGTTGGTAGATTGTTCTTGAGGTTGCCAGAATCCCATTCACCAAATCTCTTGTCGCCATTTCGGAAAGTATACAACCCATAACCTTGCCTACGCCCTTCATGCCATGCTCCCTCATAACAATGCCCATTGGCAAAGTGGTACACACCAAACCCATGTATTTTGTCTCCAAAATACTCCCCTGCATATCTATCTCCATTCCTGCCCAAAGTTGTAAATTATTTAATATTATGTCAAAGTAACTAAATCCAAAGCTGTTACGGTCAACTGATACTATAAAACTATTATTATGTCAAATAGTCAATGGGCATAAACAATGACTTAGAAATCATCACTTATATCGTTGAACAAGGAAAATATAAATCAATCAATATTTGCATAATATAAAATAAAAAATCAGCAAATAGGACATCCAAATTGGGGTCTTCAAAGCATAGAATAATTTCAATTGCATAAGGATGAAAATAACTAACATTAGGTACCCCATCCAACTAAGTCTTGATTAAAAATTAAAAATCTAAAGAGAACTCTTCCCATGTGCTCAAAAGGAGAAAAAGAAATGAAACCTAAAAATCTAACTAAAATGGAGCCACGAGGAAAACCTGGATGTCCAAGAAATCCAATCTCAGGGACAAACCCACCAATGATTTAATCGACAAAACATCAAAAAAGAGTCACTGTTCTATCATCACGGATCAAAAACTGTACACCCCAAAGAGTCTGTTCATTATTCAACTAAAATCAAATCCACTAAAAGGATTGCAAAATAAAAAACACAAATTCTTCAAACTCAGCACCAAGTTTTCAATGAATCAAGCAAAAACACGAAAGCCACTGGGAGTTGTTTAGTGGTGAGCAATTCAAGTAGTATGCACGAGATTTTAACTGTGTAATGTAATCAACAAATAAATAAATAAAAAACGAAAGAAATTAAAGTCACCTAAAATGGTAACACCCAAGACCATGCTTGACACCAAACTTGAACTCTCCAACATAGGAGCTGCCATCATTACAACTTTGAACTCCAATCCCATGGCTCTGTCCATTAAACCATTCCCCAGCATAGGAGTCTCCAGCGTAGAACCTATAAACCCCAAACCCATGCCTCAACCCATGCCTATACTGTCCTTTATAGCGGCTCCCCCGGGCCCACCCTTCAACCCCAAACCCCTCATACCTTCCATCAACCCATTCCCCTTCATACCTTCCACCCACAAAGTAATGGTACACACCGAAACCATTGCTCTTCCTTCCGCCTACTCCGCCGGAGAACTCCCCCTCGTAGAAATCACCGTTGCTGAAGAACTCAACACCTTCCTTCTCAGCACTTTTCTCTTCTTGATTCTCTTGCTCCCCCTCTGAGTCCCCGATAGACCACTGAACCGGCCTAGCGGATCCGCCGCTGGAGAAACTGAGTCTTCTCAGAGCCGCACCGGTTTGGTGGATCAGGGCTCTGTTCTTTGAGATGAGGTAGAGAAAAACGGCCACGAAGATCAGCGCGAGGAGAACGTTCTCCGAAGTTGGTACCTCCTGGGAGAATCTGAAAGAGAGGAAGTAGAAGAGGTAGAAGGAGAGAAAGCATGCACCAAAGAAGCCAAGAACCGGTCCAGAAATCAACCGGTTCGAACCGGGTTTGATGCTCTTCTTGCTCTTGCTCTTAATCTTCGTTTTCTTGCTGTTACCGTCATTCTTCTCTTCATCTTCTAGAAGGTTCTGTTCGTTGTGGATGGGGGATCGGGCGGTTGGGGAAGAACATCGTAGAAGAGAGGATTGGGTTCGGGTCAGCTTGGTTTGGCTCTTCTTCGGAGTTTCCATCGTTCTTGACGACGTTTCTTCTTTTCGGATCTTCAGTTCAAAGTCGCTACCTGTAGCGAGAGATTGTTACGACAGCGTCTCTTTCCGGTGGTGCCGGAAACATTTCAGGCGGCGGAACACCTTGGCGGAGACAGTAACTGAACCCAATCGAACCGAACTTGTACTTTCTCTTTTCGGGCGTATAAGTTGGGCGATAAAAGGAGAAAAGGCGCAATCTTGTTCCTTTTTTTTTATGTTTAACAGAATTTTTGGGGTTCTTCTTTCTCCCTTCGAATTCGAAGCGGGGGACGAAAGGGATAAAAAGTGTCACAGTTTACAATGAGTGTATTTTGTTTAGTGTGTGCTACGTTTGTTTGGAGTGGTGGGAAGGGGAGGTTTCCAGATTTCATGAAAGGCGTACGATGCAAATCGACCGGTTGCTCTTTTATTTGAGGTTTGTGACCGTGGATTGCGGATAGTGATAGCAAATTTAGTTCGACCCATTCTATTTCGCCCGGTAGAAACTCAAATGAAGTCGACTTCACGTGAAGTTGATACCTGAAAGTTATTAGATAATTTAATTGATTTGGCTAAATTTTTATCCAATGGCTCTCAGGTATCAACTTCACGTGAAGTCGACTTCACCTAAGTTTTCACCATTTTGCACTATTTTGATTGGGTTAAAGAATTTTTCTACTAAATTTTGGTATAATTTAATTGCTTTTACTTTTTAAAAAGAACTAGTGTATTGTGTATATTCTTCTAGAATGTATAAAAAATATTTATCTTTTATATTTATATCTAAAATAGATTTTTAAAATAAAATATTTATCAGTATATTTAATTTATATAAAATAATTTTATATATATATTTTTTGTTTTTTATATTGATATCAAAAATCTATAAAATAAAAAAAATTCACACAATACTTAGACGTGATTTAAAAATATCTCTAAAAATTATTTTCTGAACTACTAGAATAAATGAAACTAGTAACATATTTATTATGAGAATAAAACATGTATGATGAGCCCTTAGCATTGCTAAAGTCATCAGAGAGTGCTGGTGCTAAGCTGCACCAGTAAACCATAAACCTGGTTAAACCGATTTCCTGTTTTTAACTAAAACAGACCAGGTAACCTTATAATATCTTTCAAGCAACTTCTAATACTAATATAATGATAATATTATACTATTATCTTTCTTCTCTCATGAATCGAGTCCGGTTCGTCAAACTGAGCCTATTTACGAAAACTAGAATCAAAACTCCTAACCGATACGGTTCAAAAACTAGGTTTTCCGTGGCCACGTTGTCGAGCTTGCCTCAAAAGAAGTTTTGGCTTAAAGATGTCATAATGACAATGAGGATTGAGATGCTTGATGATACAGCAGAGGTGTTCCCTTTACTGATCTTCCGGAGAAATTCGTGCCTGTAGAAAAGATCTGCGTACTCGAAAATCAGGGTTGTTACATTCTACCCTCCTAAAAGAAAATTTTGCCCTCAAAATTTGAGGCGTGGGTAAAAAGTTACAATTATATCCGACTTAACCAAATTCGTAGCATAGAACTTACCTCGAGCGATAGATCCAAACTTTATAGTATTGCCAGCAGACTCATCTACCATTCTTTTTCGACTGTCTCTTGCCGATGTCCTTCCTTATTACAATAGTAACATAAACCTATTCTGACCCAGCAAAGCCTACTACCATGATTCTTTCCATAAGTTGGGCATACTACACCACTCTGAGCTTGGTGAGGTTGACTCTCATGTCCTTTTCGAATGTCACGGTTATTGTCTGGTGGACGAAATTGTGATCCATGTTCTAATTATTTTGAGATGAAGGCTTCTAAGGGGCAGCACCTGCATTCACAACTCCGTTCAACTAACCAGCAAGTGTACTGGGTCGTCCAAGTAATAACCTTACGTGAGTAAGGGTCGAATCCACAGAGATTGTTGGTATGAAGCAAGCTATGGTCACCTTGTAAATCTCAGTCAGGCAGATTAAATTGGTTTATGGGTTTCGAAAATTAATAATAAGAAAATAGGTAATAAATAATAAAAAGGATAGAAATACTTATGTAGATTCATTGGTAGGAATTTCAGATAAGTGTATGGAGGTGCTGTATGACTCACGGACGCCTGCCTTCCCACTGCTTCTACTCAATCCTTCTTACTCCTTTCCATGGCAAGCTGTGTATAGGGGTTCACCATCAGCGGTGGCTACTTTCAATCCTCTCGGGAAAATGATCCTATGCGGTTGTCAATCGCACGGCTAATCGTCTGGAGGCATCACCCATGGTTGATGGCTACATCCCATCCTCGCAGTGAAAACTAATGCTCACGCACTCTGTCACAGTACGGCTAATCACTGGTTGGTTCCCGCTCCTACTGGAATAGAATCCCTTGATTCTTTTGCGTCTGTCACTAACGCCCAGCACTTGCAAGTTTGAAGCACGTCACAGTCATTCATTACCGGAATCCTACTCGGAATACCACAGACAAGGTTAGACTTTCCGGATTCCCAGGATCCTACTCGGAACACCACAGACAAGGTTGGACTTTCCGGATCCTCATAAATGCCGCCATCTATCTAGCTTATACCACGAAGATTCTGTTGGGGAATCTAAGAGATACACATTCAAGCTCTGTTGCATGTAGAACGGAAGTGGTTGTCAATCACGCGCGTTCATAAGTGAGAATGATAAAGAGGGTTATCTAACTCATCACATTCATCATGTTCTTAGGTGCGAATGAATATCTTGGAATAAGAATAAGATAGAGACCGAATAAAAGAAGATAGAATTGCATTGATACTTGAGGTACAGCAGAGCTCCACACCCTTAATCTATGGTGTGCAGAAACTCCACCGTTGAAAATACATAAGTGAAATAGGTTCAGGCATGGCCGAATGGCCAGCCCCCTAAAACGTGATCAATAGCCTCTTAGGATGAAGAATAAAACAAAACTGAGACCAAAGATGTCTAATACATTAGTAAATCATCCTATTTATAATAAACTAGCTCCTAGGGTTTACATGAGTAAGTAATTGATGCATAAATCCACTTCCGGGGCCCACTTGGTGTATGCTTGGGCTGAGCTTGATCAATCCACGAGCTGAGGCTTCTCTTGGAGTTGAACTCCGAGTTATGACGTGTTTTGGGCGTTCAACTCCGGATCATGACGTTTTTCTGGCGTTTAACTCCAGACAACAGCATGTACTTGGCGTTCAACACCAAGTTACGTCGTCATTCTTCGAATAAAGTATGGACTATTATATATTGCTGGAAAGCCCTGGATGTCTACTTTCCAACGCCGTTGAGAGCGCGCCATTTAGAGTTCTGTAGCTCCAGAAAATCCATTTCGAGTGCAGGGAGGTCAGAATCCAACAGCATCAGCAGTCCTTTTGTCAGCCTTTTTCAGAGTTTTGCTCAAATCCCTCAATTTCAGTCAGAATTTACCTGAAATCACAGAAAAACACACAAACTCATAGTAAAGTCCAGAAATGTGAATTTAACATAAAAACTAATGAAAACATCCCTAAAAGTAGCTTGAACTTGCTAAAAACTACCTAAAAACAATGCCAAAAAGCGTATAAATTATCCGCTCATCACAACACCAAACTTAAATTGTTGCTTGTCCCCAAGCAACTGAAAATCAAATAGGATAAAAAGAAGAGAATATACTATAAATTCCAAAATATCAATGAATATTAATTATAATTAAATGAGTGGGACTTGTAGCTTTTTGCTTCTGAACAGTTTTGGCATCTCACTTTTCCTTTGTAGTTTAGAGGGATTGGCGTCTCTGGAGAACTTAGAATTTGGGATAGTGTTATTGACTTTCTTAGTTAAGCATGTTGATTCTTGAACACAGCTACTTATGAGTCTTGGCCGTGGCCCTAAGCACTTTGTCTTCCAGTATTACCACCGGATACATAAATGCCACAGACACATAGCTGGGTGAACCTTTTCAGATTGTGACTTAGCTTTGCTAAAGTCCCCAGTTAGAGGTGTCCAGAGCTCTTAAGCACACTCTTTTGCTTTGGATCACGACTTTAACCATTCAGTCTCAAGCTTTTCACTTGGACCTTCATGACACAAGCACATGGTTAGGGACAGCTTGATTTAGCCGCTTAGGCCTGGATTTAATTTCCTTGGGCCCTCCTATCCATTAATGCTCAAAGCCTTGGATCCTTGCTTTAAAATTTTCGCCCTTTTTTTTTTTGCTGCTTTTTCTTGCTTCAAGAATCAAATTCATGATGTTTTTCAGATCATCAATAACATTTCTCTTTGTTCATCATTCTTTCAAGAACCAACAATTTTAACACTCATAAACAACAAGATTCAAAGACATATGCACTGTTCAATCATTCATTCAGAAAACAAAAAGCATTGTCACCACATCAATATAATTAAACTAAATTCAATAATAATTTCGAAAACTATGTACTTCTTGTTCTTTTGAATTAAAACATTTTTCTTTTAAGAGAGGTGAAGGATTAATGGAATTTATTCATAGCTTTAAGGCATGGTTACATACTAATGATCATAAAGTAGAGACACAAAACATAATTAAACATAACATTAAAAACCGAAAACAGAAAGAAATAAAGAACAAGGAATGAATCCACCTCTTAGTGGCGTCTTCTTCTTGAAGGACCAATGATGTTCTTCAACTCTTCTATGTCCCTTCCTTGCCTTTGTTGCTCCTCCCTCATTACTCTTTGATCTTCTCTTATTTCTTGGAGAATGATGGAGTGCTCATGATGTTCCACCCTTAATTGTTCCACATTATGGCTCAAATCTTCCAAAGAGGTGTTGAGTTGCTCCCAATAATTGTTGGGAGGAAAGTGCATTCCTTGAGGCATTTGTTGATGATGAACTTCCTCATGTTCTCCTTGAGGGCCGTGAGGAACTTCTCTTGATTGCTCCATCCTTTTCTTGGTGATGGGCTTGTCTTCTTCAATGGAGACATCTCCTTCTATGATAACTCCAGCTGAGTAACACAGATGGCATATAAGGTGGGGGAAGGCTAGCCGTGCCATGTATGAAGGCTTGTCAGCTATTTTGTAGAGTTCATTGGAGATGACTTCATGAACTTCCACTTCCTCTCCAATCATGATGCTATGAATCATGATGGCCCGATCCACAGTAACTTCAGATCGGTTGCTTGTAGGGATGATGGATCTTTGGATGAACTCCAACCATCCTCTAGCTACAGGCTTGAGGTCCAGTCTTCTTAGTTGGACCGGTTTGCCTTTGGAGTCTATTCTCCATTGAGCGCCTTCCACACATATGTCCATTAGGACTTGGTCCAACCTTTGATTAAAGTTGACCCTTCTTGTGTAGGGGCGTTCATCACCTTGCATCATGGGTAAGTGAAACGCCAACCTCACATTTTCCGGACTGAAATCCAAGTATTTCCCCTAACCATTGTGAGATAATTCTTTGGGCTTGGGTTCATACCTTGGTCATGGTTCCTAGTGATCCATGCATTGGCATAGAACTCTTGAACCATCAATATTCCGACTTGTTGCATGGGGTTGGTTATGACTTCCCAACCTCTTCTTTGGATCTCATGTCGGATTTCCGGATACTCATTCTTTTTGAGCTTGAAAGGGACCTCAGGGATCACCTTCTTCTTTGCCACAACATCATAGAAGTGGTCTTGATGGCTCTTGGAGATGAATCTTTCCATCTCCCATGACTCGGAGGTGGAAGCTTTTGCTTTCCCTTTCCCTTTTCTTGAGGAAACTCCGGCCTTAGGTGCCATTGGTAATGGGAAAAACAAAATAAAGCTTATGCTTTTACCACACCAAACTTAGAATTTGCTCGTCCTCGAGCAAGAAAGAAAAGAATAGTAGAAGAAGAAGAAGAAAATATGGTAGAGAGGGAGAGAAGTAGGTTCGGCTATGTGGGAGAAGAAGGGGTTTTTGTTGTGTGAAAATGAAGAAGAATGGGAGGGTATTTATAGGGAGAGGGGAGGGTATAGGTTCGGCCATTTTGGGTGGGAATGGGTGGGAAATTGAATTTGAATTTTATGAGGGTAGGTGGGGGTTATGGGGAAGAGGAGGTTGATGTGAATGGTGAATGGGGTAATTGGGAAGAGGATTTGAGGTGATTGGTGAAGGTTTTTGGGAAGTGTGATATGGGGAAGAGTGAAATGAGATTTGGATTAGGAGAGTGTGATTAGGATTAAAAGGTAAGGTAGGAATATGGTAGGTGGGGATCCTGTGGGGTCCACAGATCCTGAGGTGAGGATCCTGTGGGGTCCACAGATCCTGAGGTGAAAACAAATACCATTCCTTCACCCTATAGGCATGTAAAATGCCTACATGCATCATTCTGGCGTTCAAACGCCCATTGATGCATGTTCTGGGCGTTCAACGCCCATGTAATGCATGTTTCTGGCGTTGAACGCCAGTTTCATGCTTGTTTCTGGCGTTCAGCGCCAGCTTGTCCTCTTCGTGCACCATCCTGGCGTTTAACGCCAGGTTGTTGCTTGTTTTGGGCGTTCAACGCCAGAATGGTGCTCTGTTCTGGCGTTGAACGCCAGACAGATGCATCTTACTGGCGTTGAACGCCAGTCTGCGCTACCTCCAGGGTGAAAAAATTTTTTCTTTTGTTTTTGACTCTGTTTTTAATTTTTTTGATTTTTTTCGTGACTCCTCATGATCATGTACCTAATTAAACACAAAAAATAACAAAGAAACAAAATAAAATAAAATTAGATAAATAAAATTGGGTTGCCTCCCAACAAGCGCTTCTTTAATGTCAATAGCTTGACAGTGGCTCTCATGGAGCCACAAGGTACTCAGGTCAATTTAAGTGTGGTCCCAACACCAAACTTAGAGTTTGGATATGGGGTATGAACACCAAACTTAGAGTTTGGTTGTGGCCTCACAACACCAAACTTAGAGTTTGACTGTGTGGGCTCTTCTTGACTCTGAACTGAGAGAAGCTCTTCATGCTTACTCTCTTTTGTCACAGAGGGATGGCCATGTGCCTTAAACACAAGGTAGTCCCCATTCAATTGAAGGACTAACTCACCTCTGTTGACATCTATCACAGCTCCTGCTGTGGCTAGGAAAGGTCTTCCAAGGATGATGCAATCATCCTCTTCCTTTCTAGTGTCTAAGATTATGAAATCAGCAGGGATGTAAAGGCCTTCAACCTTTACTAGCACGTCTTCTACCAATCCATAGGCTTGTCTCAATGACTTGTCTGCCAGTTGTAATGAGAACAAGGCAGGTTGTACCTCAATGATTCCCAGCTTCTCCATTACAGAGAGTGGCATAAGATTTATCCCTGACCCCAGATCACATAGAGCTTTTTCAAAGCTCATGGTGCCAATGGTGCAAGGTATTAAGAACTTGCCAGGATCTTGTTTCTTTTGAGGTAAAGTTCTCTGAATCCAAGTATCTAGTTCACTAATGAGCAGGGGAGGTTCACTTTCCCAAGTCTCATTACCAAACAGCTTGGCATTCAGCTTCATGATAGCTCCTAAATATTGAGCAACTTGCTCTCCAGTTACATCTTCATCCTCTTCAGAGGATGAATAGTCTTCAGAGCTCATGAATGGCAGAAGGAGATTTAATGGAATCTCTATGGTCTCTAAATGAGCCTCAGATTCCTCTGGATCCTTAATAGGAAACTCCTTCTTGCTTGTGGGACGTCCCAGGAGGTCTTCCTCACTAGGATTTTCGTCCTCCTCCTCCCTAGTGCATTCGGCCATATTGACTATGTCAATGGCCTTGCACTCTCCTTTTGGATTCTCTTCTGTATTGCTTGGGAGAATACTGGGAGGAGTTTCAATAACTTTCTTACTCAGCTGGCCCACTTGTGCCTCCAAATTTCTAATGGAGGATCTTGTTTCATTCATGAAACTGAAAGTGGCCTTTGACAGATCAGAGACTACATTGGCTAAATTAGAAGTGTTTTGTTCAGAATTCTCTGTCTGTTGCTGAGAAGATGATGGATATGGTGGCTTGCTATTGCCCAGCCTATTACGTCCACCATTGTTAAAACCTTGTTGAGGTTTTTGTTGATCCTTCCATGAGAAATTTGGATGATTTCTCCATGATGAGTTATAGGTGTTTCCAGACGGTTCACCCATGTAATTAACCTCTGCCATGGCAGGGTTCTCAGGATCATAAGCTTCTTCAGAAGCTGCCTCTCTAGTACTGTTGGATGCATGTTGCAATCCATTCAGATTTTGAGAGATCATGTTGACCTGTTGAGTCAACGCTTTGTTCTGAGCCAATATGGCATTCAGAGCATCAATTTCAAGAACTCCTTTCTTCTGAGGTACCCCATTGTTCACGGAATTCCTCTCAGAAGTGTACATGAACTGGTTATTTGCAACCATGTCAATGAGTTCTTGAGCCTCTTCAGGCGTTTTCTTCAGGTGAATAGATCCACCTGCAGAATGGTCCAATGACATTTTCGAAAATTCAGAGAGACCATAATAGAATATATCTAATATGGTCCATTCTGAAAACATGTCAGATGGACATCTTTTGGTCAGCTGCTTATATCTTTCCCAAGCTTCATAGAGGGATTCACCATCTTTTTGTTTGAAGGTTTGAACATCCACTCTCAGCTTGCTCAACTTTTGAGGAGGAAAGAATTTATCCAAGAATGCAGTGACAAGCTTATCCCATGAGTCCAGGCTATCTTTTGGTTGTGAATCCAACCATACTCTAGCTCTGTCTCTTACAGCAAAAGGGAAAAGCATGAGTCTGTAGACTTCAGGATCAACTCCATTCGCATTCACAGTCTCACAGATCTGCAAGAACTCAGTTAAAAACTGATAAGGATCTTCAGATGGAAGTCCATAAAACTTGCAGTTTTGTTGCATTAAAGCAACTAGTTGAGGCTTAAGCTCAAAGTTATTGGCTCCAATGGCAGGAATGGAGATGCTTCTTCCATCAAACTTGGATGTTGGCTTTGTGAAGTCACCAAGCATTCTCCTTGCATTATTATTATTATTTCCGTCTGCCATCTCTTTCTCTTGTTCGAAAATTTCTAGAAGGGTTCTTCTGGATTGTTGTAATTTAGCTTCTCTTAATTTTCTCTTCAGAGTCCTTTCAGGTTCTGGATCAATTTCAACAAGAGTGCCTTTATCCTTGTTCTTGCTCATATGAAAGAGAAGAAAACAAGAAAAGAAAAGGAATCCTCTATGTCACAGTATAGAGATTCCTTTATGTTAGTAGAAAAAGAAAGGGGTATGAGAAAGAAGAAGGATGGATTCGGATTTATGGATGAAGAGAGGTGAAGAGAAGTGTTAGTAATTAAATAATTAAATAGAATAAGAAAAGAGAGAGGAGAAAAGAATTTCGAAAATAATTTTAAAAAGGGGTTAGTGATTTTCGAAAATTAGAGATAAAATGTAATTAAAATTAAAACATGAAACAATTAATTAATTAAAAAGAACTTTTGAAAAAGGGAAGAGATATTTTCGAAAATTAGAGAGGGAAAAGTAGTTAGGTGGTTTTGAAAAAGATAAGAAACAAACAAGAAGTTAGTTAGTTTGATTGAAAAAGATTTGAAATCAAAATTGAAAAAGATAAGAAGATAGTAAGTTAGATAAGATATTTTTGAAATCAAATTTTGAAAAAGCTAAAATTTTTTGAAAAAGATCAAATAAAAGATAAAAAAGATTTAATTCAAAAATTTTCAAATTATTTACTTCACTAACAAGAAACTACAAGATAAGATTCTAGAACTTAAAGATTGAACCTTTCTTAACAAGAAAGTAACAAACTTCAAATTTTTTAACCGATCACATTAATTATTAGTGAATTTTCGAAAATATGATGTAAAGATAAGAAAAAGATTTTGAAAATAATTTGAAAAAGATTTTTGAAATTTTCGAAAAATAGAAAATTTGAAAAAGATATGATTTTTGAAAAAGATTTTGAAAAGATAAGATTTTTAAAATTGAAATTTTGACTTGACTTGTAAGAAACAACTAATTTTGAAAATTTTTGACCAAGTCAACCCAAAATTTCGAAAATTTGGAGGGAATTAAGGAAAAGATATTTTTTTTTTATTTTTGAAATTTTTAAAGATGAGAGAGAAAAACAACACAAATACTCAATGCATGAAGTTTTTAGATCAAAACCATGAATGCATGCAAGAATGCTATGAATGTCAAGATGAACACCAAGAACACTTTGTAGATCATGATGAACATCAAGAACATATTTTTGAAAAATTTTTGATGCAAAGAAAATATGCAAGACACCAAACTTAGAAATTTTTAATGCATGGAAAATATGAATGCAAAAATGCACATGAAAAACAAGAAAAGACACAAAACAAGAATTCATCAAGATCAAACAAGAAGACTTATCAAGAACAACTTGAAGATCATGAAGAACACTATGAATGCATGGGATTTTCGAAAAAAATGCAAGAAAAATTTTAAAGCATGCAATTGACACCAAACTTAAAAATTGACTCAAGACTCAAACAAAAAACACAAAATATTTTTTATTTTTATGATTTTCTAATTTTTTTGGATTTTTATTAATTTTTTCGAAAATAAAGTTTTGGAAAACGAAAATTAAAAGAAAAATTTTGAAAAAGATTTTTGAAAAGAAAATTACCTAATCTGAGCAACAAGATGAACCGTCAGTTGTCCATACTCGAACAATCCCCGGCAACAGCGCCAAAAACTTGGTGGACGAAATTGTGATCCATGTTCTAATTATTTTGAGATGAAGGCTTCTAAGGGGCAGCACCTGCATTCACAACTCCGTTCAACTAACCAGCAAGTGTACTGGGTCGTCCAAGTAATAACCTTACGTGAGTAAGGGTCGAATCCACAGAGATTGTTGGTATGAAGCAAGCTATGGTCACCTTGTAAATCTCAGTCAGGCAGATTAAATTGGTTTATGGGTTTCGAAAATTAATAATAAGAAAATAGATAATAAATAATAAAAAGGATAGAAATACTTATGTAGATTCATTGGTAGGAATTTCAGATAAGTGTATGGAGGTGCTGTATGACTCACGGACGCCTGCCTTCCCACTGCTTCTACTCAATCCTTCTTACTCCTTTCCATGGCAAGCTGTGTATAGGGGTTCACCATCAGCGGTGGCTACTTTCAATCCTCTCGGGAAAATGATCCTATGCGGTTGTCAATCGCACGGCTAATCGTCTGGAGGCATCACCCATGGTTGATGGCTACATCCCATCCTTGCAGTGAAAACTAATGCTCACGCACTCTGTCACAGTACGGCTAATCACTGGTTGGTTCCCGCTCCTACTGGAATAGAATCCCTTGATTCTTTTGCGTCTGTCACTAACGCCCAGCACTTGCAAGTTTGAAGCACGTCACAGTCATTCATTACCGGAATCCTACTCGGAATACCACAGACAAGGTTAGACTTTCCGGATTCCCAGGATCCTACTCGGAACACCACAGACAAGGTTGGACTTTCCGGATCCTCATAAATGCCGCCATCTATCTAGCTTATACCACGAAGATTCTGTTGGGGAATCTAAGAGATACACATTCAAGCTCTGTTGCATGTAGAACGGAAGTGGTTGTCAATCACGCGCGTTCATAAGTGAGAATGATAAAGAGGGTTATCTAACTCATCACATTCATCATGTTCTTAGGTGCGAATGAATATCTTGGAATAAGAATAAGATAGAGACCGAATAAAAGAAGATAGAATTGCATTGATACTTGAGGTACAGCAGAGCTCCACACCCTTAATCTATGGTGTGCAGAAACTCCACCGTTGAAAATACATAAGTGAAATAGGTTCAGGCATGGCCGAATGGCCAGCCCCCTAAAACGTTATCAATAGCCTCTTAGGATGAAGAATAAAACAAAACTGAGACCAAAGATGTCTAATACATTAGTAAATCATCCTATTTATAATAAACTAGCTCCTAGGGTTTACATGAGTAAGTAATTGATGCATAAATCCACTTCCGGGGCCCACTTGGTGTATGCTTGGGCTGAGCTTGATCAATCCACGAGCTGAGGCTTCTCTTGGAGTTGAACTCCGAGTTATGACGTGTTTTGGGCGTTCAACTCCGGATCATGACGTTTTTCTGGCGTTTAACTCCAGACAGCAGCATGTACTTGGCGTTCAATGCCAAGTTACGTCGTCATTCTTCGAATAAAGTATGGACTATTATATATTGCTGGAAAGCCCTGGATGTCTACTTTCCAACGCCGTTGAGAGCGCGCCATTTGAAGTTCTGTAGCTCCAGAAAATCCATTTTGAGTGCAGGGAGGTCAGAATCCAACAACATCAGCAGTCCTTTTGTCAGCCTTTTTCAGAGTTTTGCTCAAATCCCTCAATTTCAGTCAGAATTTACCTGAAATCACAGAAAAACACACAAACTCATAGTAAAGTCCAGAAATGTGAATTTAACATAAAAACTAATGAAAACATCCCTAAAAGTAGCTTGAACTTGCTAAAAACTACCTAAAAACAATGCCAAAAAGCGTATAAATTATCCGCTCATCATTGTCACTACCATTATTGCGAGTTAGAAGGCTGACATCTCGGTGGTTTCCATTCCAACGCTGGAATTGACCAATGGCTTTAAAGTTGCGACCTTGAGGGGCTAAATTCTGAACAAAGTCTCTTTGTAAATCCTCCATACGACTTGCTCGAGCTATTGCCAACTTCTTTGAACATTCTTCCACTAGTTTACTTTTATTCACTAGTTCAGCAAAATTTCGTATCTCTAGCGGAACAACAGAATTCATCAGTTCTTCTCGGAGTCCTCCTTCAAACTTTAAGCACTTCCATTCCTCAAAGTCTGCTGGATTCCTTTGACAAATCTTGGAGAAACAACACAAGTCATCAAACTTACGGGCATACTCAGCAATAGTCATATCCCCTTGTTTCAACTGCATAAGCTCCATCTCCTTAGCATCTCGTGCTGCTCCCGGAAAATACTTTTTATAAAATTCGTCCCTAAAGATATCCTAAGGAATGTCATTTTCATTCTGTTATAGCAGTCGCTGTATCCCCTGCCACCAGTACTCAGCTTCTCCCTCGAGCATATAAGTAGCAAACTCCACGTGTTGTCCTTCCGGAACATGCTGTGCTCGTAGTGATCGCTCGATACCTCAGAACCAGTTGTCAGCATCAGTCGCAATGAGTGTACCTTTGAACTTAGGTGGATTTACTTTCAAAAAAATAGCAAGGGTCATGGGTTTATCAAGATGCGTTGAATCAGCCTCGTTGTTTCCATTATCCTCACCGTTTTCATTTCGGTTTTCATTTCTCACTCCGAGATGCTCAACAGCCCTAGAAGCAGCCATCGCAGCCTCATGCACTGCCTCAGCTACAATGTTCATCGTAGCCATAAAGGTTTCCTGTTCTCTCTCTCGGTTATCACTAGGGGTTCCTTCCCGCGCACTCCGTCTCCGTGGTCTTATTGTAGTCCTGTTCACACCAAACAATCGTTATTAAGGTGATCAGTCTTAACACTTCAAGTCAAGTGTGAACATTCCGAGAATGAAAACACAGAGACAATCATGCAACACATATCACATAGATATTCTATAAGCATGAGACACACAACAGATTATGAAATGAAGCATAGTCAGTCCACTCCCCAGGCTCTATTGGGAACGAACTGCTCTGATACCTGGTGGACAAAATTGTGATCACATACTCTTTGTATTTGTATGAAATTTAATAATTGGCTCTATTTGAAGTCACAACTTCGTTCAACTAACCAGCAAGTGCACTGGGTCGTCCAAGTAATACCTTACGTGAGTAAGGGTCGATCCCACAGAGATTGCTGGTATGAAGCAAGCTATGGTCATCTTGTAAATCCCAGTCAGGAGGATAAAATTATGGAATTCAGAAAATCAAATATGATCAAAAAAAATAAACAGAAAATAAAATAGGATAGAGATACTTATGTAAATTAATAGTGGGAATTTCAGATAAGTGTATGGAGATGCTGTGCTCCTCTTGAATCTCTACTTTCCTATTACATTCATCCAATCCTTCTTACTCCTTTCCATGGCAAGCTGTATGTAGGGCATCACCGTTGTCAGTGGCTACATCCCATCCTCTCAGTGAAAACGTTCCTATGCTCTGTCACAGCACGGCTAATCAGCTGTTGGTTCTCGATCATGTTGGAATAGGATCCATTGATCCTTTTGCGCTTGTCATCACGTCCAGCAATCACGAGTTTGAAGCTCGTCACAGTCATTCAATCCCAGAATCCTACTCGGAATACCACAGACAAGGTTTAGACTTTCAGGATCCTCATGAATGCCGCCATCTATCTAGCTTATACCACGAAGATTCTGTTGGGGAATCTAAGACATATGCGCCCGGCCTAAGGTAGAACGGAAGTGGTTGTCAATTACATGCGTTCATAGGTGAGAATGATGATGAGTGTCACGGATCATCACATTCATCAAGTTGAAGTGCAACGTATATCTTGGAATAAGAATAAAAGAGAATTGAATAAAAAGTAATAATAATTGTATTGAAACTTGAGGTACAGCAGAGCTCCACACCCTTAATCTATGGTGTGCAGAAACTCCACCGTTGAAAATACATAAGTGAAAGGTTCAGGCATGGCCGAATGGCCAGCCCCCATGATCTGAGAACTAATCGTCCCAAGATGTCTAATACACTAGTAAAAAGTTCTATTTATAATAAACTAGCTCCTAGGGTTTACATGAGTAAGTAATTGATGCATAAATCCACTTCCGGGGCCCACTTGGTGTATGTTTGGGCTGAGCTTGATCTATCCACGAGCTGAGGCTTTTCTTGGAGTTGAACTCCAAGTTATGACGTGTTTTGGGCGTTCAACTCCGGATCATGACGTTTTTCTGGCGTTTAACTCCAGACAGCAGCATGTACTTGGCGTTCAACGCCAAGTTATGTCGTCAATTTCCGAATAAAGTATGGACTATTATATATTGCTGGAAAGCTCTGGATGTCTAATTTCCAACGCCGTTGAGAGCGCGCCATTTGGAGTTCTGTAGCTCCAGAAAATCCATTTCGAGTGCAGGGAGGTCAGATTCCAACAGCATCAGCAGTCCTTTTGTCAGCCTTTTTCAGAGTTTTGCTCAAGTCCCTCAATTTCAGCCAGAAATTACCTGAAATCACAGAAAAACACACAAACTCATAGTAAAGTCCAGAAATGTGAATTTAACATAAAAACTAGTGAAAACATCCCTAAAAGTAGCTTGAACTTACTAAAAACTACCTAAAAACAATGCCAAAAAGCGTATAAATTATCCGCTCATCACAACACCAAACTTAAATTGTTGCTTGTCCCCAAGCAACTGAAAATCAATAGGATAAAAAGAAGAGAATATACTATAAATTCCAGAATATCAATGAATATTAATTATAATTAGATGAGCGGGACTTGTAGCTTTTTGCTTCTGAACAGTTTTGGCATCTCACTTTTTCCTTTGAAGTTTAGAATGATTGGCTTCTCTAGGAACTTAGAATTTCGGATAGTGTTATTGACTTTCCTAGTTAAGCATGTTGATTCTTGAACACAGCTACTTATGAGTCTTGGCCGTGGCCCTAAGCACTTTGTTTTCCAGTATTACCACCAGATACATAATGCCACAGACACATAACTGGTGAACCTTTTCAGATTGTGACTCAGCTTTGCTAGAGTCCCCAGTTAGTGGTGTCCAGAGCTCTTAAGCACACTCTTTTGCTTTGGATCACGACTTTAACCACTCAGTCTCAAGCTTTTCACTTGGACCTTCATGACACAAGCACATGGTTAGGGACAGCTTGATTTAGCCGCTTAGGCCTGGATTTAATTTCCTTGGGCCCTCCTATCCATTGATGCTCAAAGCCTTGGATCCTTTTTACCCTTGCCTTTTGGTTTTAAGGGCTATTGGCTTTTTCTGCTTGCTTTTTCTTTTTCTTTCTAATTTTTTTTTTGCCATTTTTTTTCACAAGATTCTTCTTTTTCACTGCTTTTTCTTGCTTCAAGAATCAATTTCATGATTTTTCAGATCCTCAATAACATTTCTCTTTGTTCATCATTCTTTCAAGAGCCAACAATTTTAACATTCATGAACAACAAGATCAAAATTATGCACTGTTCAATCATTCATTCAGAAAACAAAAAGTATTGTCACCACATCAATATAATTAAATTAAATTCAAGGATAAATTCGAAATTCATGTACTTCTTGTTCTTTTGAATTAAAACATTTTTCTTTTAAGAAAGGTGAAGGATTAATGAAATTTATTCATAGCTTTAAGACATAGTTACTACATACTAATGATCATGAAGTAGAGACACAAAACATAAATAGACATATAACATAAAAACCGAAAAGCAGAAAGAAATAAGAACAAGGAATGAATCCACCTGAGTGAAGGTGGCGCCTTCTTGAAGGTCCAATGGTGCTTTTTGAGCTCCTTTATGCCTCTTCCTTGCTTCTGTTGAATGATTCCTAATAATTTTGGTGTTCCTATCCTTATTCCTGCTCATGTGACAGAGAAGAGAAAAAGAAAAAAGAAAGAGGAATCCTCTATGTCACAGTAAAGAGGATCCTTATTGTTAGTAGAAAAAGAAAGGGCAGAGTATTGAAGAAGAATGGTTGAGGAAAGAGGTAGTGATTTGAGATGAAGAGAGGTGAAGAGAAGTGTTAGTAAATAAATAAATAAATAGAGAAAGGGGAGAGATAGAATTCGAAAATAATTTTGAAAAAGTGGTTAGTAATTTTCAAAAATTAAAGATAAGATATAATTAAAATTAAAATTCAAAACAATTAAAAAGAATTTTTTTTTTTAAAAAGAGAGGTATTTTCGAAAATTAGAGAGGGATAGGTAGTTAGTTGGTTTTGAAAAAGATAGGAAACAAACAAAAAGTCAAATAGTTAGTTGAAAAAGATATTAAAATCAAATTTGAAAAGATAAGAAGATAAGAAGTTAGATAAGATATTTTGAAATCAAAATTTTTTTTTTTGAAAAAGATAAAATTTTGAAAAAGATATGATATAAAAGATAAGATAAAAAGATATGATTAAAAAGATAAAAAAAAGATATTTTAAAAAAGATTTGATTTTGAAATTAAAATTAATTACTTGACTAACAAGAAACTAAAAGATAAAATTCTAGAATTTAAAGATTGAACCTTTCTTAACAAGAAAGTGACAAACTTCAAATTTTTGATCAATCACATTACTTGTTAGCTAATTTTCGAAAATATGATGTAAAAGATAAGAAAAAGATTTTGAAAAATATTTTAAAAAAAATTTCGAAAATTAATAATAAAAAAAGGAAAAGATTTAATTTTTGAAATAGTTTTGAAAAGATAAGATTTTTAAAATTGAAAATTTGACTTGACTTGTAAGAAACAACTAATTTTTAAAATTTTTGACTAAGTCAACTCAAATTTTCAAAAATTAGGAGATAAAAAAGGAAAAGATATTTTTTTTATTTTTGAATTTTTTTATGATGAGAGAGAAAAACACAAAAATGACCCAAAACATGAAAATTTTGGATCAAAACACAAGATGCATGAAGAACACTATGAATGTCAAGATGAACACCAAGAACACTTTGAAGATCATGATGAACATCAAGAATATAATTTTGAAAAAATTTTTTGATGCAAAGAAAACATGCAAGACACCAAACTTAGAAATCTTTAATGCATGGACTCTAACAAACAAAAATTGCATATGAAAAATAACCTACAACACAAAACAAGAAATCATCAAGATCAAACAAGAAGACTTACCAAGAACATCTTGAAGATCATGAAGAACACTATGAATGCATGAAGTTTTTCGAAAAAAATGCAAGAAAAAATTTTTAAAGCATGCAATTGACACCAAACTTAAAAATTGACTCAAGACTCAAACAAGAAACACAAAATATTTTTGGTTTTTTATGATTTTATGATTTTTTAGTATTTTTATTATTTTTTTTCGAAAATTATATTAAAAAAATGAAAATAATAAAAAAATATTTTTGAAAGATTTTAGAAAACTTTTTGAAAAGAAAATTACCTAATCTGAGCAACAAGATGAACCGTCAGTTGTCCATACTCGAACAATCCCCGGCAACGGCGCCAAAAACTTGGTGGACGAAATTGTGATCACATCAATGTAGTATTTTTTTTGTTGTTGTATGGAATCATTATTATGGCACTTATGTGTGGACACAACTCCGTTCAACTAACCAGCAAGTGTATTGGGTCGTCCAAGTAATACCTTACGTGAGTAAGGGTCGATCCCACAGAGATTGTTGGTATGAAGCAAGCTATGGTCACCTTGTAAATCTCAGTTAGGCAGATTAAATTGGTTTATGATGAGTTTGAAAATTAATAATAAATAGAAAATAAAAGGGATAGAAATACTTATGTAAATCAATAGTGGAAATTTCAGATAGGCGTATGGAGATGCTGTGCTCATCTTGAATCTCTACTTTCTTATTACATTCATCCAATCCTTCTTACTCCTTTCCATGGCAAGCTGTATGTAGGGCATCACCGTTGTCAATGGCTACATCCCATCCTCTCAGTGAAAATGGTCCTATGCTCTGTCACAGCACGGCTAATCATCTGTCGGTTTTCAATCAGGTTGGAATAGAATCCCTTGACTCTTTTGCGTTTGTCATCACGCCCAACCTTCAGGAGTTTGAAGCTCGTCACCGTCATTCAATACCGGAATCCTACTCGGAATACCATAGACAAGGTTTAGACTTTCCGGATCCTCATGAATGCCGCCATCTATCTAGCTTATACCACGAAGATTCTGTTAGAGAATCTAAGAGATATGCGCCCGGCCTAGAGTAGAACGAAAGTGGTTGTCAATCACGCGCGTTCATAGGTGAGAATGATGATGAGTGTCACGGATCATCACATTCATCAAAGTGTTGTGCAACATATATCTTGGAATAAGAATAAAAGAGAATTGAATAGAAAGTAATAGTAATTGTATTGAAACTTGAGGTACAGCAGAGCTCCACACCCTTAATCTATGGTGTGCAGAAACTCCACTGTTGAAAATACATGAGTGAAAGGTTTAGGCATGGCCGAATGGCCAGCCCCCATGATCTGAGAACTATACGTCCCAAGATGACTAATACACTAGTAAAAAGTCCTATTTATAATAAACTAGCTCCTAGGGTTTACATGAGTAAGTAATTGATGCATAAATCCACTTCCGGGGCCCACTTGGTGTATGTTTGGGCTGAGCTTGATCTATCCACGAGCTGAGGCTTCTCTTGGAGTTGAACTCCAAGTTATGACGTGTTTTGGGCGTTCAACTCCGGATCATGACGTTTTTCTGGCGTTTAACTCCAGACAACAGCATGTACTTGGCGTTCAACGCCAAGTTACGTCGTCAATTTCCGAATAAAGTATGGACTATTATATATTTCTGGAAAGCCTTGGATGTCTACTTTCCAACGCCGTTGAGAGCGCGCCATTTGGAGTTCTGTAGCTCCAGAAAATCCATTTCGAGTGCAGGGAGGTCAAATTCCAACAGCATCAGCAGTCCTTTTGTCAGCCTTTTTCAGAGTTTTGCTCAAGTCCCTCAATTTCAGCCAGAAATTACCTGAAATCACAGAAAAACACACAAACTCATAGTAAAGTCCAGAAATGTGAATTTAACATAAAAACTAATGAAAACATCCCTAAAAGTAGCTTGAACTTACTAAAAACTACCTAAAAACAATGCCAAAAAGCGTATAAATTATCCGCTCATCAAGTACCACTCCCCCTCAATGCACAATTCGAACCCTATCTCACTAAGTTCGAATTCTTCTACCTCTTCCTTCTAATTTTCTTTTTCTCTGACACCTCAAGGAATCTCTATACTATGACATAGAGGATTCCATATTTTCTTGTTCTCTTCTCTTTCATATGAGCAGGAACAAAGACAAAGGCATTCTTGTTGAAGCTGACCCTGAACCTGAAAGGACCTTGAAGCGAAAGCTAAGAGAAGCTAAGGCACAACTCTCTGTAGAGGACCTAACAGAAATCTTCAAAGAAGAAGAACCCATGGCAGCTGAAAACAACAACAATGCCAACAATGCAAGGAAAGTGCTTGGTGACTTTACTGCACCTACTCCCGACTTCTATGGGAGAAGCATCTCTATCCCTGCCATTGGAGCAAGCAACTTTGAGCTTAAGCCTCAATTAGTTTCTCTAATGCAACAGAATTGCAAGTTCCATGGACTTCCATTGGAAGATCCTCATCAGTTCTTAGCTGAATTCTTGCAAATCTGTGACACTGTCAAGACTAATGGGGTTGACCCTGAGGTCTACAGACTAATGCTATTCCCTTTTGCTGTAAGAGACAGAGCCAGGACATGGTTGGACTCACAACCTAAAGAAAGCCTGAACTCTTGGGAAAAGCTAGTCAATGCCTTCTTGGCAAAGTTCTTTCCACCTCAAAAATTGAGTAAGCTTAGAGTGGAAGTCCAAACCTTCAAACAGAAGGAAGGAGAATCCCTCTATGAAGCTTGGGAAAGATACAAACAATTAATCAGAAAGTGTCCCTCTGACCTGCTTTCTGAATGGAGCATCATAGGTATTTTCTATGATGGTCTGTCTGAACTATCCAAGATGTCTTTGGATAGCTCTGCTGGAGGATCTCTTCATCTGAAGAAGATGCCTACAGAAGCTCAAGAACTAATTGAAATGGTTGCAAATAACCAATTCATGTATACTTCTGAAAGGAATCCTGTGAACAATGGGACAAGTCAGAAGAAAGGAGTTCTTGAGATTGATACTCTGAATGCCATATTGGCTCAGAACAAGATATTGACTCAGCAAGTCAATTTGATTTCTCAAAGTCTGTCTGGAATGCAAAATGCACCTGGCAGTACTAAGGACGCTTCATCTGAAGAAGAAGAAGCTTATGATCCTGAGAACCCTTCAATGGAAGAGGTGAATTACCTAGGAGAACCCTATGGAAACACCTATAATTCTTCATGGAGAAATCATCCAAATCTTTCATGGAAGGATCAACAGAGACCTCAACAAGGTTTCAATAACAATAATGGTGGAAGAAACAGGTTTAGCAATGGCAAGCCTTTTCCATCATCTTCTCAGCAACAGACAGAGAATTCTAAGCAGAACAACTCTGACTTAGCAACCATGGTCTCTGATCTAATCAAAACCACTCAAAGTTACATGACTGAAACAAGGTCCTCCATTAGGAATTTGGAGGCACAAGTGGGACAGCTGAGCAAGAAAATTACTGAACTCCCTCCTAGTACTCTTCCAAGCAATACAGAAGAAAATCCAAAAGGAGAGTGCAAGGCCATCAACATGGCCGAATTTGGAGAGGAAGGAGAGGCGTTGAACGCCACTGAGGAAGACCTCAATGGGCGTGCACTGACCTCCAATGAGTTCCCTAATGAGGAACCATGGGAATCTGAGGTTCAAAATGAGACCATAGAGATTCCAATGAATTTACTTCTGCCATTCATGAGCTCTGATGAGTATTCTTCCTCTGAAGAGGATGAGTATATCACTGAAGAGCAAGTTGCTAAATACCTTGGAGCAATCATGAAGCTAAATGACAAGTTATTTGGAAATGAGACTTGGGAGAACAAACCTCCTTTGCTCACCAAAGAACTGGATGACTTGTCTAGGCAGAAATTACCTCAAAAGAGACAAGACCCTGGGAAGTTTTCAATACCTTGTACCATTGGCACCATGACCTTCAAGAAGGCTCTGTGTGACTTAGGGTCAAGTGTAAACCTCATGCCTCTATCTGTAATGGAGAAGCTAGGGATCTTTGAGGTACAAGCTGCAAGAATCTCACTAGAGATGGCAGACAATTCAAGAAAACAAGCTTATGGACTTGTAGAGGATGTTTTGGTGAAGATTGAAGACCATTACATCCTTGCTGATTTCATAGTCCTAAAGACTGGGAAGTGCATGGATGAATCCATCATCCTTGGCAGACCCTTCCTAGCCACAGCAAAGGCTGTGATTGATGTTGATAGAGGTGAACTGATCATTCAAGTGAATGAAGAATCCTTTGTGTTTAAGGCTCAAGGATATCCCTCTGTCACCATGGAGAGGAAGCATGAAAAGCTTCTCTCAAAACAGAGTCAAACAGAGCCCCCACAGTCAAACTCTAAGTTTGGTGTTGGGAGGCCACAACCAAACTCTAAGTTTGGTGTTGAACCCCTACATTCAAACTCTAAGTTTGGTGTTGGGAGGTTCCAACATTGCTCTGAGCATTTGAGAGGCTCCATGAGAGCCCACTGTCAAGCTACTGACATTAAAGAAGCGCTTGTTGGGAGGCAACCCAATGTTATATTTTATCTATTTTCCTTTGTTATTTTATGTTTTCTGTAGGTTGATGATCATGAGAAGTCACAAAATCAATTGAAAAAGCAAAAACAGAATGAAAAACAGGAAGAAAAATAGCACACCCTGGAGGAAGAACCTACTGGCGTTTAAACGCCAGTAAGGCTAGCAGATGGGCGTTTAACGCCCAGTCTGGCACCATTCTGGGCGTTTAACGCCAGAAAGGGGCACCAGACTGGCGTTAAACGCCAGATATGGGCAAGCACTTGGCGTTAAATGCCAGAAATGGGCACCAGCCCGGCGTTTAACGCCAGAATTGGCTCAAAACGCATTTTTGCATGCCATTTGGTGCAGGGATGACTTTTCCTTGACACCTCAGGATCTGTGGACCCCACAGGATCCCCACCAACCCCACCCATAATGGCCGAACCCTACCTCTCCCCTCACCCCTATATAAACCCATCCTCACTCCTTCATTTTCACACAACATAAACACTACTTCTCCCCCTTTGGCCGAACGACAAAGCCACCTCCATCTCCTCTATTTCTTCTTCTTCTCCTCTATTCTTTCTTCTTTTGCTCGAGGACGAGCAAACCTTTTAAGTTTGGTGTGGTAAAAGCGTTGCTTTTTGTTTTTCCATAACCATTTATGGCATCCAAGGCCGGAGAAACCTCTAGAAAGAGGAAAGGGAAGGCAAAAGCTTCCACCTCCGAGTTATGGGAGATGGAGATATTCATCTCAAGGGTGCATCAAGATCACTTCTATGAAGTTGTGGCCTTGAAGGAAGTGATCCCCGAGATCCCTTTCAAACTCAAAAAGGGTCAACTTTGATCAAAGGTTGGACCAAGTCCTCACAGACATTTGTGAAGAGGGCGCTCAATGGAAGAGAGATTCAAGAGGAAAGCCGGTTCAACTGAGAAGGAGACATCCTCATTGATGAGGACAAGCCCATCACTAAGAAAAGGAAGGAGCAAACAAGAGACCCCACTCATCATGAAATCCCTGAGATACCTCAAGGGATGCACTTTCCTCCATAAAACTATTGGGAGCAACTGAATACCTCCCTAGGAGAATTGAGTTCCAACATGGGACAACTAAGGGTGGAGCACCAAGAACACTCCATCATCCTCCATGAGATTAGAGAAGATCAAAGAATCATGAGAGAGGAGCAACAAAGACAAGGAAGAGACATTGAGGAGCTCAAGCACTCCATAAGACCTTCAAGAGGAAGAACAAGCCGCCATCACTAAGGTGGACCCGTTCTTTAATCTCCTTGTTCTTTATTTTTCTGTTTTTCGAAAATTTATGCTTATGTTTGTCCCTGTTTGTGTCCTATGATCATTAGTGTCTTAGTGTCTATGCCTTAAAGTTATGAATGTCCTATGAATCCATCACCTTTTTTAAATGAAAACTGTTTTTATCACAAAAGAACTAGAAGTACAGGATTTCGAATTCATCTTTAAAACTAGCTTAATTAGTTTGATGTGGTGACAATACTTTTTGTTTTCTGAATGTATGCTTAAACAGTGCATATGTCTTTTGAATTTGTTGTTCATGAATGTTAAAATTGTTGGCTCTTGAAAGAATGATGAAAAAGGAGACATGTTACTGAGGATCTGAAAAATCATAAAAATGATTCTTGAAGCAAGAAAAAGCAGTGAATACAAAAAAAAGGGAGGAGAAGAAAAAAAAAAGAGACGAAAAAAAGAAAGAGAAAAAGAAAGAAAAAGAAAGAAATAAAGTTGTGATCCAAGGCAAAAAGAGTGTGCTTAAGAACCCTGGACACCTCTAATTGGGGACTCTAGCAAAGCTGAGTCACAATCTGAAAAGGTTCACCCAATTATGTGTCTGTGGCATGTATGTATCCGGTGGTAATACTGGAAAACAGAGTGCTTTGGGCCAGGGCCAAGACTCAATAAGTAGCTGTGTTCAAGAATCATCATACTTAACTAGGAGAATCAATAACAGTATCTGGATTCTGAGTTCCTAAAGAAGCCAATCATTCTGAATTTCAAAGGATAAAGTGAGATGCCAAAACTGTTCGGAGGCAAAAAGCTACTAGTCCCGCTCATCTAATTTGGAGCTAAGTTTCATTGATAATTTGGAGTCTATAGTATATTCTCTTCTTTTTATCCTATTTGATTTTCAGTTGCTTGGGGACAAGCAACAATTTAAGTTTGGTGTTGTGATGAGCGGATAATTTGTACGCTTTTTGGCATTGTTTTTAGTATGTTTCTAGTATGATTTAATTAGTTCTTAGTATATTTTTATTAATTTTTAGTTAAAATTCACTTTTCTAGACTTTACTATGAGTTTGTGTGTTTTTCTGTGATTTCAGGTATTTTCTGGCTGAAATTGAGGGACCTGAGCAAAAATCTGATTCAGAGACTGAAAAGGACTGCAGATGCTGTTGGATTCTGACCTCCCTGCACTCGAAGTGGATTTTCTGGAGTTACAGAAGCCCAACTGGCGCGCTCTCAACAGCGTTGGAAGGTAGACATCCTGGGCTTTCCAGCAATATATGATAGTCCATACTTTGCCCAAGATTTGATGGCCCAAACTGGCGTTCAAAGTCACCCTCAGATTTCCCAGCGTTAAACGCCGGAACTGGCACCAAAATGGGAGTTAAACGCCCAAACTGGCATAAAAGCTAGCGTTTAACTCCAAGAAGAGTCTCTACACGAAAATGCTTCATTGCTCAGCCCAAGCACACACCAAGTGGGCCCAGAAGTGGATTTTTATGTCATTTACTCATCTTTGTAATTCTTAAGCTACTAGTTCCCTATAAATAGGACCTTTTACTATTGTATTTTCATCTTGGTTCTTCTGGTTCCCTCTCTGGGGCCGAAACCAATGATCACTCTTGTTCTTATGTATTTTCAACGGTGGAGTTTCTACACACCATAGATTAAGGTGTGGAGTTCTGCTGTACCTCGAGTATTAATGCAATTACTATTGTTCTTCTATTCAATTCCGCTTGTTCCTGTTCCAAGATATCACTTGTTCTTCAACTTGATGAATGTGATGATCCGTGACACTCATCATCATTCTCACCTATGAACGTGTGACTGACAACCACCTCCGTTCTACCTTAGATTGGGTGAATATCTCTTGGATTCCTGATACACGATGCATGGTTGATCGCCTGACAACTGAGCGCTCGCCTGACAACCGAGCCAGCCATTCCATGAGATCAGAGTCTTTGTGGTATAGGCCAGAACTGATGGCGGCATTCAAGAGAATCCGGAAGGTCTAAACCTTGTCTGTGGTATTCTGAGTAGGATTCAATGATTGAATGACTGTGACGAGCTTCAAACTCCTGAGGGCGGGGCGTTAGTGACAGACGCAAAAGAATCACTGGATTCTATTCCGGCCTGATTGAGAACCAACAGATGGATAGCTGTGCCATGACAGGGTGCGTTGAACATTTCCACTGAGAGGATGGGAGGTAGCCACTGACAACGGTGAAACCCTTGCATAAGCTTGCCATGGAAAAGAGTAAGAAGGATTGGATGAAGACAGTAGGAAAGCAGAAAGACGGAAGGGACAAAGCATCTCCATTCGCTTATCTGAAATTCTCACCAATGGAATACATAAGTATCTCTATCTTTATCTTTATGTTTTATTCATATATCATCCATAACCATTTGAGTCTGCCTGACTAAGATTTACAAGGTGACCATAGCTTGCTTCATACCAACAATCTCCGTGGGATCGACCCTTACTCGCGTAAGGTTTATTACTTGGACGACCAAGTGCACTTGCTGGTTAGTTGTACGGAGTTGTGATAAAGAGTTGAGATTGCATTGAGCGTACCATGTTGATGGCGCCATTGATGATCACAATTTCGTGCACCAACAGTACTACACTATTATAAACAACACGCTGTACAAAAGAGGAATATCAACACCTTTACTAAAATGCGTACCAACTTCCAACACAAAGGAAGTCTTGAAGGAAGTATACAGCGGCATCTGTGGAAATCATCTCGGAGCGCAAGATCTCGCTAAAAAGATACTCCGGGCAGGATTCTACTGGCCAACTCTACAAAAGGAGGCTACAGAATTTGTAAGGACATGTCCACCATGCCAGAAACATGCCAACTGTCACATTGCCCCACTAGAAAAACTCATCAGCGTGACCTCACCCTGGCCATTTGCGAAATGGGGACTCGACCTTCTCGGACCCTTCCCACAGGGATCGGGACAAGTAAAATTCCTCATAGTAGGAGTAGACTATTTCACAAAATGGATCGAGGTAGAACCCCTGGCCAACGCCACCGCTCAAAGAAGTCGAAAATTCCTATATAGGAACATCATTACGAGGTTCGGAGTACCATATTCCATCACCACGGACAACGGTACCCAATTCACAGAGGCAGGCTTCAGAAAATTGGTGGCCGACTTGAACATAAAACACCAGTTCACCTCCGTCGAACATCCCTAAGCCAATGGACAAGCCAAAGCGGCCAACAAAATCATATTGGCCGGACTAAAGCGGAGGCTACAAGAAGCAAAGGGAGCCTGGGCCGAGGAACTTCCACAAGTCCTATGGGCGTATCGAACAACACCCCATTCTACTACAAACGAATCACCATTCCGACTAGCATACGGAGTGGAGGTAATGATTCCAATAGAAATCGAAGAGGGATCTCCTCGAGTAGTCCACTACAATGAATAAGCAAACTCCCAACTTCAGAGAGAAGAGCTCGACTTGTTACCCGAAATCCAAGAAAGAGCTCGGATCAGGTAAGAAGCTCTAAAGCGACGAATGGCCTCCAGATACAATCAAAAGGTAGTACCGAGAAGTTTCGCAGAGAATGATCTTATCCTAATCAGAAATGATATTGGAACAACTCGACCCGGAGAAGGAAAACTGGCAGCAAACTGGAAAGGACCTTACCGAGTCATTGAAGTACCGGGGAAGGGCTACTACAGACTGTTCGAGCTTGATGGAAGGGAGCTTCCTCGATCATGGCACGCCTGCAACCTAAGAAGGTACTACAGTTAGGAAAGGTAAAAGGATCTCACTAAGTGGATGCGCTCTTTTTCCTGAAAAGGTTTTTTAATGAGGCACCATGTTGAGATCTAGAAACAAGGGAATTCCCACATGTATACATTTGCATTTCTTCTTTGAAATAAAACTTATTCAGATATTCTACACGATTCCAAGACGCATTAATCTGAAGTATTCATCGTCCGATTATAAAGCAACAGGTCGACAGAAGGTGAAAAATAAATTCACTGCGTGACCACGATAAAAACAATCGTCCGATAAAGGTGAATACGCGATTCACCCAAAGGACGATCTAAAGGCGCCAACCATTTTCTACAAATCGGCAAAGATGAACACAGAATAATGTAAGAAGTTATCGAAAGCAATCCAAAAAAAAAAGAACCTGACGAGGTCTTACGGATAGCTAATATAATAACTTAAAAAGACTGGCCGACATTCAGAAATCGGACCAAGTCAACCCAAGTTATAAGTAAACCCTGGAAAGAGGTCTGGCCAACCCTATTAAAGAGGATTACTTTAACTTAGAAGGGCCTGACATAACAAAGTCAGCCCAAAACTAAAAAGTTATACAAATAGTCCCTGAAAGAGATCTGACAAAAGATCTAAGAAAGAGGACTACGAGAAATAACTTAAAGGAGACCGACATAACCAAATCGGACTCCTACCATTAAAAAGTTGTAAAAGTAATCCCTGAAAGAGATCTAACAATGGTCCAAGAAAGAGGATTACGAAAACAACTTAGACGAGATCGGTCTAATAAATTCGATCTCCTGCAGGATAAGTTGTAAAAGTAATCCCTGAAAGAGACCTAACAAAGGTCCAAGAAAGAGGATTACAAAAATAACTTAGAAGGGGACCAACATAAAGAAATCGGTTATGAGGCGCTAAAAATACAAACAGAGGCGAGAAAACCAAGAAACAAGTGGGACCCCCCACAATCACGACCTCAAAAAGGATCCAAGCTACAAACAATAAAAGTACGAAAGCAATCCCAAAGAGGTTAAAGATTCCAACACCAGAAGAGATACTATGCTGAAACATAATAAAGGCGTGCTACGATAAAAACTTCAGGAGAACACCAATGTCTACCTCAGAAAGCTACCTTTGTTTTTCAAAATAAAGTTTCCAAACCAAGGCAACAAAAAGTGTCAACAGTTAAACAAAACAATAAACAGTTCAAACAACCCACAAAACGGGCCATGTACACAACTATCCAAAGAAAAAAGATCAGCTAAGATCAGAAGCCTTCACAGCAGCATCAGTTTGGGGAGAAGGAGGACGAGTCTGAAGGGGCACAGCATCCACAGTTCCATCATCCCGGTTCAGGACCTGGCAGTCCGGATCAGATGGAACAGAAGGAGTAGAGGAGGTTGACACCATGGCGGAAGGCACAGGGGGAGGATCAGCGTCGTCATCATCCTGGTCATCAGGGACAATCTTACCGTCCCGCACAACATTATCCAGGCTGAAGAGAGCAAGGTCTGCCTCGGGAGCAATAATCCGAACCTGCTCCTTCAGGTTCTCATAGGCAGCAGTCACACTACCGACAAGATGACCCTGAAGCTCGGTGTAATCAGCTCGGGCGTTCTCCAACTCTTCCCTCAAACGCATCACCTCCCGATAAGCTGAGACATAGCTGTCCTTGTGCCTCAGAGCCGTATCTTCGGCCAGCCTCACAGAAGCAGCCAAAGATGTCGAACTCGCCTTCTCATTTTTTAAATCTTTTTCTAACTTGGCCACCTTCACCTCAAGCTCTTCCTTCAGACCACTTACCCGATCAAACTCTCGTTTAGCCTCCTCCATAAAGGCCTTGGTAGCATGGAGAGGAAGACTTTGGGCAGTTCGATAGAGGGCTGCCCCCAAATGCGCCAACTTAACACCACTCCGAGCCACATAGTCAAAGTGCTGAAGAAGGGAGACGTCATCCATAGAGAGAGCACCGTAAGGGCCGATTTGTTGATCTATAAACTCGATGGGATCAAAATCAGGAGCGTCAAGGTTGAAAGGCTCAGTCACTTTCTGCTTTTTACTTGGAGGAGCGCCAGAAGCAACGACCGAAGTCTGTGGTGGATCGACCTGACGAAATCGAGGAGTAGGAATTGCCTTCCTCGGCCCTGGAGACATCGGCACAGGAGGCTTTGGAGGGGCTTGAAAAGATCTTTCGCCGACCGCTTTGGCCGAGATGTTCAGAGCAGCAGTAGCTTTCTTTGCCTTTTTAAAGGCCTTCATGGGGTCACTATTCTTCGACATCTCTGCAAAATACCAAATTGCCAAGAGTCACAACAGTAATAAAAGGTAGAATTGAGAAACAAGTACAAAAATAAGTTAGGCAAGTACCCAAAATAGTCCGAACCTAGGACGGATCATTCAAAAATCTTTTTGAATCAAGATGGGGTGGTCTCCCCCACAGATCCTCAAGAACAACAACAAAAGTACGCTCGACGTCATTTATCTCCCAGGTATAGCGGGACACTCTCACATCCTTTTGCCACTCCAAAGGAAAGGAAGGCTCGTCATTCTCATCAAGAAAAAAGGGGCGGGCCCCCTCAACAGCTCGGACTTTAAAAAAGTAGTTTTTGAAGTCCTTAAAGGACTCATCATACATCGAAAAAACCTTATGGCCTTAGGCAGACCGAAAAGAAACCCAAGAAGCTTTCTTTTTTGAAGAACCACCAGGCTTGGCAGAAACAAACAAGTATAGGAAAAGAGTCTGGGAAGGTGTTACATCTAATTGATGGCAGAGAAGTTGAAAAATCTTAATAAAACCCCAAGAGTTAGGGTGAAGCTGGGATGGAGCAATATTACACGACCACAACAGGTCGGTTTCAAAAGCAGTGAAAGGAAAAGTAACGTCCAACTGGTTGAAAAAGTATTCATAGGCATAGAAGAAAGGACGCTCCCTCTCAATGAAAGTCGGAACACAAACTCTCTCATCGGAATCAGTAGCAACAAGCTCATAATCCTCCTCGCGAGCATTGTTACCACAAATTCTATGACGCTTCCTCAGCTCTGTGCAAAATTCAGCATCCACAACAGAAACACACAACAAAACAAGGGAGTCCACAAATTCGGACATCCCCTCAGGAACTCGGGAAGACATCTCTACAATGTTATTGCGAGAAGACATGAGGCCAACTAATCCTACAAGTAAGAAAAGAAGATAGGGTTACTACAAACATCTCGGACAAAGGGAGAAAACAACTCGGTCAATACATCTCAGGTGATGAAACAAAGAAAAGGAAAACCCCAAGACTCAAACCAAAGTCCCGGGCATCCTTTGGAGGCAGTAACAAAGCAAGATTTCCAGGAAAAATCTATAGCTTGCACCCCAGCATTTCTCAGAAAGAAATTCAAAAATAGCAAACATTTTTCATCAAAGAAAAACACAAAAAGTCATTGCAGTCTACCAAGCAAAAAGCATCAAACACGCCAGGCAGAGACCATTAAAGATGCAACCTTTTTCAAAAGCAGACAAAAGCAACCTTCAAATAAAACAAAGAACAAGACGCGGACAGCGATATCAGAACAGAAACAACAAAGAACATGTAAAGCCCTAAAAGCATCAAGCAAAAGCAAAAAGGATCATGCAGAAGATGGAAAAACTCTCAGAAAGCACATTTCAACAAATCTAGGGCATAATGGAAACAGAAAAATCCAAACTTTCTCAAAAAGGGAGGATCAAAATCAAAACCTCATCACAAAGCCAAAAACAAAGAGAAAGCACAAAATGTGACTAACCTGGAGACGAAAAAGCTTCGAGAAAGAGAAACGGAGGTGAGGAATGAAAGTTGCCCAGGAAATCACCAAACGACACCGCAACGCAAGGAAGCAGAAGCACAAGTGAAAGACAGAGAGCGAAGAGAGCAGAGAAAGAAGTTGCAAAGAGGTTACAAGGAAAGCAAAAGAAGAGAAAACGTTTCTGGGCTTTCAAAAATCGAAATAAAGGGCCAAAAGGAAACGGGGCAATTAATGCTAAAATTAAGGAAAGCATTAAAACCCTCGCACGTTCCCAAAAACACCGATATAAAAGCGCGCGCCTTTAGAGGAAACATTCTACATTCAAAAAGCTGCTACAAAGGAATCGGCAAAATGCTTGAGTTCGGCTTCACCAAAGAAGGACCAAAGTCAAGGACTCGGCCTCAAAAAGAAGACCGAGCTCAAGCAGGGGCACTGTTCATACCCTGGGTCGAGCTGTCCGACCCGGGATGTTCTACAGACAAAGCGACCGACCTCTTCAAGTCAGGACAACCCGACCTCTTCTTTAAGAGCTCGGCCAAGTCACAGGAAAGCCCAAAACAAAGGGCCCAAATAGAGGAACACGTCCCAAATCCAAGGGCAGCCCAAGCCCGTAGAGATAAAGGCGGTTCCCTTGAAAGATAAGATGACCTCACTTAAAGATAAGATAAAGATAAGATAAAATAACTAACTTATCTTATCCACAGGAGGCCACATATCACCATTATAAATATACTGGAGCACCCAGGTATAACTCATACTCTGATTCTACTAAATACCTGTCTAATACCCATGCTAACTTAAGCATCGGAGTCTCTTGCAGGTACCCCCCACCCTCCGGTGACGAAGGATCAGCAGTTCATCCAGTCCAACAAGTCGGACACAACAGCTCTGACCAGTACAGAAGATCTCGTCCGAGATCGACCTACAGTTTCAGGTAACCCTCGGAACAACTTCCATTCCTCAAAGTCTGCTGGATTCCTTTGACAAATCTTGGAGAAACAACACAAGTCATCAAACTTACGGGCATACTCAGCAATAGTCATATCCCCTTGTTTCAACTGCATAAGCTCCATCTCCTTAGCATCTCGTGCTGCTCCCAGAAAATACTTTTTATAAAATTCGTCCCTAAAGATATCCTAAGGAATGTCATTTTCATTCTGTTATAGCAGTCGCTGTATCCCCTGCCACCAGTACTCAGCTTCTCCCTCAAGCATATAAGTAGCAAACTCCACGTGTTGTCCTTCCGGAACATGCTGTGCTCGTAGTGATCGCTCGATACCTCAGAACCAGTTGTCAGCATCAGTCGCAACGAGTGTACCTTTGAACTTAGGTGGATTTACTTTCAAAAAAGTAGCAAGGTTCATGGGTTTATCAAGATGCGTTGAATCAGCCTCGTTGTTTCCATTATCCTCACCGTTTTCATTTCGGTTTTCATTTCTCACTCCGAGATGCTCAGCAGCCCTAGCGGCAGCCATCGCAGCCTCACGCACTGCCTCAGCTACGATGTTCATCGTAGCCATAAAGGTTTCCTGTTCTCTCTCTCGGTTATCACTAGGGGTTCCTTCCCGCGCACTCCGTCTCCGTGGTCTCATTGTAGTCCTGTTCACACCAAACAATCGTTATTAAGGTGATCAGTCTTAACACTTCAAGTCAAGTGTGAACATTTCCAGAATGAAAACATAGAGACAATCATGCAACACATATCACATAGATATTCTATAAGCATGAGACACACAATAGAGTATGCAATGAAGCATAGTCAGTCCACTCCCCAGGCTCTATTGGGAACGAACTACTAGAATAAATGACACTAGTAACATATTTATTATGAGAATAAAACATGTATGATGAGCCCTTAGCATTGCTAAAATCATCAGAGAGTGCTGGTGCTAAGCTGCACCAGTAAACCGTAAACCTGGTTAAACCGATTTCCTGTTTTTAACTAAAACAGACCAGGTAACCTTATAATATCTTTCAAGCAACTTCTAATACTAATATAATGATAATATTATACTATTATCTTTCTTCTCTCATGAATCGAGTCCGGTTCGTCAAACTGAGCCTATTTACGAAAACTAGAATCAAAACTCCTAACCGATACGGTTCAAAAACTAGGTTCTCCGTGGCCGCGTTGTCGAGCTTGCCTCAAAAGAAGTTTTGGCTTAAAGATGTCATAATGACAATGAGGATTGAGATGCTTGATGATACAGCAGAGGTGTTCCCCTTACTGATCTTTCGGAGAAATTCGTGCCTGTAGAAAAGATCCGCGTACTCGAAAATCAGGGTTGTTACAGTTGATATGGCAGGCGGTCTCATTACTATGGAGAATTTAATGGTTGTCTTTCTTATTGAGGACAAAGATGAGGAGCAGCCCTAAGTCGAAGAGGTCGTTGACCTGGGCGATGCTTTAGGGGCCAAGGCCAGAGGGCCCTACAAGGTGGTAGGAGCTCGGCCCGTAGACGATATTCATGAGATCATGCCCCCGTCGCCCTGGAAGAAGAGGAAGGTTGCGCTTGGCAAGAAGGGAATAGGGACTATGGCTCCTTTTGTGATGGAAAATTCCTTTGACGCTGACGTTAGGATTTTTGCTAGTAAAGAATTTCATAACGTGTTGTAGATATAGTTTCTAAACCAACAAAAATCCCTTTGTGCAAACGTTTTGGTTGTCACAAGTAACAAACCCTAAATAAATTGATAACCGAAGTATTTAAACCTCGGGTCGTCTTCTCAAGGAGTTGCAGGGAAGTATGTTCTTATTATTGGTTATGAATATTGTAAATCGGGGTTTTGAAGTTTGGGCAATGGGCACAGGTATATTTAAATGATAAATAAATTAACAATAATAAAATCTCTTGGCAAGGTATAAGAACTGGAAGTCCTATCCTAGTTATCCTTATCAATTGTGATGAGAATTGGATTTTTCTCCCACTTTGTTAACCTCTAACTATGAAGGTAAGTAAAGTGGATGAATTAATTCGAATCCTTAAGTCCCAGTCTTTTCTTGGGAAAAGTTAGAGTTATTGGATCTTGAATCAATTCTTGAAGAATCCCAATTTTCAATCAACAATGAGTTTGATAACTCAAGAGTCACCAATTAATCAACCAAAGCCAAAAGGGAATAAAATCTACTTGAATGAAAATAATTTGGATAGACACCAAGCATCAGTGACATATAAGTCTGAAATACCTTAAGATATATTAAATAGAAAATCAAATGTAACATGAAAAAGTTCATAAATTAAATTGGAAAAATATATAAAAGAAAATATTGAACCTGTGATTGAGAAGCAATCCTAAAACTAAGAAAAATCCTAAATACTAATCCTAAGAGAGAGGAGAGAACCTCTCTCTCTAAAAACTACATCTAAAACCTAAAATTATGAATTATGAGTCTAATCTGAAGTCTCCCCTTCATTTCTCCACTTTGCAGCATTTAATCTGTGTTTTCTGGGCTTGAAACTGGGCCGAAAATAGCCCAGGATTCGCTGTTTGCGAAATCTGCCACGCTGATTTTAGCAGATGCGACACGTCCGCGTGGATGACGCGTTCGCGTCACCTATCTGTATGGCCACTATGAGAAATTATATATCAAATCGAAGCCCCAGACATTAGCTTTCCAACGCAAGTGAAGCCACGTTATTTGGATCTCTGTAGCTCAAGTTATGGTCGTTTTAGTGCGAGAGGGTCAGGCTGACAGCATTGCAGTTTCTTCAACTTCTTGTATTCCTTCCACTTTTGCATGCTTCCTTTCCATCCTCTAAGTCATTCTTGCCCTGTAATCCCTGAAATCACTTAACACACATATCAAGGCATCTAATGGTAATAAGAGAGGATTAAATAAAAGAAAATAAAAGCCAAAGAAGCATGTTTTCAATCATAGCACAAAATCGGGAAGGAGAATGTAAAACCATGCAAATAGTATGAATAAGTGGGTAAAGAGTTGATAAAATCCACTCAATTAAGCACAAGATAAACCATAAAATAGTGGTTTATCAACCTCCCCACACTTAAACAATAGCATGTCCTCATGCTAAGCTCAAGAGAAACTATAAAGATGGAGAGGAATGGTAGGATGTATGAAATGCAACCTATCTATATGAATGCAACTACATGCAAAAATGTTTCTACCTACTTGGTTAAAAAAAGTTCTCCAAGATAAATTCAAATTATAAAATAAAGACAAGTAAACTTGTAAGAAGATAGCTCATGAAAGCAGGAACAGAGAACACTGAACCCTCACTGGTAGTGTATCTCTCAAATCTCTCTAGTGTATAGGGTAATCACTCTCTTCTCTAGTCATGCTTTCTAAAACTTGTTCTTCATCTAATCAATCAACAAATATTTAGCATACCAATGCAAACATCATGAGGTCTTTTCAGGGTTGTAATGGGGCTGAGGTAAAGGTAGGGATATATATAGGCTAAGTGAACTAATTAAGTGAATCCTTGATTAGTCTAAGATCTCACCTACACTACTAAAGCAAAGCTTCTTACCTATCTCCCATATTTTTCCCACTTTTGATGTTACATGCTCATGTATTAGTTTTAATTTTGTCCCATGTGCATTGCTTTATTTTGCATTTGGGGAATTCTTTTGTATCCCCTTTATTCAAATACTGAATTATATATTTTTTTAATGCACATGGTAATTCAATTATTTTGATTTTACATGAGCATGCTTCCCAAAAATTTTATTTTGAATTATTTCATTTTTTTCAACTTCCCACCCTTTGTTTTTATCATCCATGTTCCCAATAGGTTTCCCACACTTAAACAATTACAGAATTTTTATCTTAAGCTAACCAAGGATTCAACTTGGGATTTTAAATTTGTTTTTCTGCTTAAGACTAGTGTTGTGGTTTATAGAATAAGAGGGAATTAAAGGCTCGAGGGGGCTAACAAAGGTGATGTAAAAGGTAGGCTAATTTTGGGATAAGTGAGCTAGAATCAAACAATGACCTCAATCATATGCAAGCATGTAAATATATTAAATATTGGACATATATAATGGAACAAAGCAAAGATTACAAAGAGAAGAAAACACACAAGAATAAAAATTTATGGTTAAATAATGTAACCATATAAATAAGCTCAAAATCTCACAGGTTGTGTGTTCTTTGGCTCAAAAACCATGTTCCAAATACAACTTCAAACAAGTGTAACAAAAATTTTATTCAAATTAGTGAAATGCTATAAAAAGTTTCTTGCAAAAGAAATTATTACTTTAACCAAGTGGTAAAATATGCAAAAATTAAACAAATATGGAAATGCAACAATGAACTATCAAATAAAATAAAACATTGGTGTTGAAATAGGAAATAATTAACCCATGGAGATCGGTATCGACCTCCCCACACTTAAAGATTGTACCGTCCTCGGTGCATGCTAAGATGTGCAGGTGGACGGGTTGTTCCAACTGATGCATCTCTCCAAAGATTGTGCAGATGGACTTGTCTTGTCTCCCCATGTAAATGTCTTCCGATTCCCCTCCGGGTGGCCATCCTGAAAGAAAAAAGGGAAGAAAAGTAACCCAGAAATAAAGATAAGAAAATAAATGAAGTATAGATGGGTTAATGCCAAATGATAAGGGTCTCGTTTACATGGAAGCTTCAACATGTACATGAGAAAACAAAAGAAGCCATGGCATGCCAGTGGTACAAAATGTACAACAATGGGAAAGAGAGTGGGTAATGAAAGACAGTGTAAGTTCATGTCAATACAAAAGGAATATAGGTAGCATAAAAGATTGATATTGACAGAAAAATAGCATCACCCAACATTGTAAAACAAGTCACTAAAAATTATACCAGAAAAGATGCAACAGTTAAATAAGAAAATCAACACCAAAGGAAAAATAATAAATTTAGAAAAGAAAAGAAAAATATGCACTAAATTAAAATGCAATGAATGAAATATGCAAATAAAATGAAAGATAAGAAGAATAAGAAGGGAAAGAAGTGAGTAAGAAAGGAGGGAGGGAAAAATTAGGATTGGGGAAGAAAAGATAAGATATTTGGCAAATTAGGATTGAGCTGTGCGGTGCAAGCAACGCGGACGCGTGGGGCACGCGGTCGCGTGACTTGCGCTTTAAGTTAATCGACGCGGTCGCGTGACACATGTTATGCTTCTGGCGCGAGTGCAGCCTCGCGCCTGCACAACTCTCTATTCGAATTATTTTATTTTGCCAAATTTGGGGTGACGCGATCGCGTGGGGCATGCGATCGCGTGAGTGGGCTTTAGAAGGGAATGACGCGGACACGTGAGCCATGCGCCCGCGTGGGTAGAATTGTGCGTTCAGCACCAATCCAGCACCACTCTCGCACAATAATTCGTTGTGCACCTTTTTTACGTCGAAAATCAGGGCACGCGGCCGTGTGGGTCACGCGGTCGCGTGGGAGGCTATTATTCCCATGTGACGCGGACGCGTCGGCGACGCGGTCGCGTGGGTCGATTTGTGCCACTGGCACGCCTCCAGCCACGCTCCAGCATGACTCTCTGTTCGTTTTTATTTTCTCCCTTCTCCTTGCGATGTGGACGCGTCGCTGATGCGGTCGCGTCGCGTGGCTTTTTTTTTGTGATTATGCAGTATGCAGAGTGCAATGCCTAATATGAATGCTATGCATGATTCCAGGTTCAATAAAAATTCAAAAACAAACAAAACATAATAGAAGTAAAACTGAAAAGGGACGATCATACCATGGTGGGTTGTCTCCCACCTAGCACTTTTAGTTAAAGTCCTTAAGTTGGACATTTGAGGAGCTTCCTGTTATGGTGGCTTGTGCTTGAACTCATCTAGAAATCTCCACCAATGTTTGGAGTTCCAATAGCCTCCGGGGTCCCAAACTAGGCGCAGAAAGTCTTCAAGTAAGTTAAAGCAAGTGACAAGGCCCCAAGAGTGTTGATTTCTAGATTGAATTCCGGGGTCCCAAATCTTGCTTTTGCACCCGTCTTTTTGTTGAGCAATATTGTTCCATTCGGGTGGCAAACAGTCTGAATTCTCATTGAAGCAACCAGACAACTTCCTAGACCCATTCAGTTGAGCTCTACACCAACCCTTGCGTTTAAATGTTGAGCACACAACCATGTTGAACCTTGCTTGACAAGTTTTTCCACGGACCATCTTCCTCGTACTCTTAATGCCACAAAGAGTTCTAAGTTGACCATCCGTCTCCAGTAGCCCATATTCAAGTGGAATTAGAAAGCTAAGGGATATAAATTTTACCCACTTGAACGTTGTGAAGGATGATGGCAACGTAGGGGGAGGGGTTTCTAATAAACATGAAAGCTCCACTCCCTTGTGCTTTTCTCTGACAACTTCCACCTCTTTGTAAGCTTTTTCAATTTCAACTTCTTTCTCTTGGTGGCTTTCTTCCAATTCAATCTCTTTTTCATTGTTTACCAAGGGTATGGGAGGTTGTGCTTCTTCTTCTTTAAACTCCATATCAAGTCCAATGGAAGAGGATTCAAATGTAGATAAGAATTCATCAATGATTGAATCCATCTCTTGATCGTCTCCTTCAAAGTCTTCAACTATGATATGCTTTGGAGGTTGTACACCCTCCTCAACATCAGCTTCAAACGTCTTTGAAGGGTGCTCTATAACTTGACTTTCCCATGGAGGTTCAGCATCTCCTAAGTCTTCAACCACTGCCTCCTCTTTTTCTTCAATAATTCCGGCTTCCTCCACTTGTTCCAATATCAAATCGTGCTGCTCACTATCCACCGGAGTGCCCAATTTCTCCTTCCTGCTACATTCTTCAGTAGATTTCCCACATGAAACCATGGGGGTTCTTTGAATGTCCGAACGTCGGAAAGGTAATCGGTTTCTTTCCTGATCCAGGTATTTAAGTATGCAATCGTATTCGTCCTCGATGATTTTCTTTTCAACGATTTCTTCACCTTCAAGCACAAAATCCTCCTTGTTGTCTTCTTTCACTAGTTCTTCAACCGCCCTGTCAACTTCAAGGGTGTCTACTACCTTCACCTTTAGTGCCTCCTCTAGCTCCTTATGAAGTATGGATTCGCGAAGATGATCCCTTCTCTCTCGTTCCATGTTAATAGTATCAGTTGGATCATGTTGCTCTTGGATTGATGGATGTTGGTGCTCTTCCATGGATGGTGGTGATGGGATGGGTGGATTATTATGTGGTTGAGATGGAAGTGCAGTGGAGTTTGAGGGTTGAATATTGGGTGTTGAGGGTTGACCCAAGCGGGATATAAGTGCTTGAAGAGTAGAGGCGAGACTAGTGATAGAGGCAAGTTTACTTTCCATGGAGGTTTGGGGTAGATAGGAGGATTCATTTGTTGGGAGAGAATGTTCATAACATGGAAGTGGTTCCTCTTGATAAGAATATGGAGATGGTGTGTATTGAGGTGGTGGTTCTGGGTATGGTTCATATGGTGGTTGGTGTGGTGATAGGGATTGGGGTCATATGGAGGTGAATGGTGGAAAGGGGCTTGTGAGTGTGGTGGTTCAAAGTTATGTTGTGAGGATGGTCTCTGAGCATACGGTGGGCTTGTTGGTAGCTACTAGGCGGTCCACCATATCTATCAGCTTGGTATGCATTGTAGGATAGTCTTTGTCTGTGATATCTAGGAGGGTGTTGTTGCCTAAAGGGTTGATCAGATCCTCTTGGCTCCATCCATCTTTGATTGCTTAGACCTTGATGCATATTCCTGCTGCGGTTTCTATTTCCTTCAACAAAGTTAGAACCAAACTCAAAGCGAGAGTGGTGAGAATTCATAGTAGTTATCAGAAATAAGGGGGAAAAAGGAGAAACAAATAAACAAGTAAAAAAAATATATTTTTTTTGAAAATATTTACAATAACCAATAATAAGGCACACGTTTGCAATTCCCCAGCAATGGCGCCATTTTGAC